>NC_091480.1:32535745-32850745 GCF_036971445.1 Narcine bancroftii | reverse complement strand
AAGTCCATGATCATCTCCTTCATCTTGTCCACATTGAGAATCAGGTTGTTAGTCTCGCACCATTTCAAGAGATTTCCCACTTCTTCTCTATAGTGCAACTGATCGTTATGGTTGATGCAGCCAACTACTGTCGTGTCATCTGAAAACTTGATGACGCTGTTGGAGTTGGATCTGGCGATGCACTCATGGGTCAGTACTGTGAACTGGAGTGGGTTGAGCACACAGCCCTGAGGTGCACCAGTACTTAGCCTGACAGTGCTCGATATTCTGCTACCAACCCATTAGGAAGTCCAGGTTCCAATTACAGAGAGGGGTGTTGAGTCCCAGCGAGGACAGCATCTCCATTAGCCTCTGGGGAATGATCATATTAAATGCTGAGCTGGTCAAGGTATGAGGCGTCATTCTCCATGTGGGCCAGGACGGAGTGAAGCGACAAGGTGAGACCATCATCTGTGGAACGGTTTCTTCTACAGGCGAATTGAAGTGGGTCCATCGTCTCTTGGAGGTGTGCTTTGACGCATTCTATCACTAGATGCTCGAAGCATTTCATGACGGTAGAGGTCAGTGTAGTCACTAAGGCCTGTTATTGTTGCCTTCTTGGGTGCTGGGATGATGGTGGCTGTCTTGAACTCTGCAGGAAAGAGGAACTACTCCAGTGAAGTTTTGACGATGTCCATGAAGACCTCCGTCAATTGGTCTGTGTTATCCTTCCACTTAAATCAAGAAGTCTCTCAGCCTTGCATCTATTATTGTTATGCAGGTCCAACCATGAGAATAGACATGGCAACTATTTATGTGTGAAATCTCATCGAATCTTATAACACTAGTGATTGAATGATGTTAATTATCCCACCCAGAAGTCTTTAGTGCCCGATCATTGATATTCAAATTGATTTATATGTAAAAAATATCATATATAAAAGTCTATTGTTGGAATTCTGAATTCCCTTACCTTTTGCAGGATCAGAAATCTATGAGAAATACAAGAACTGCAAAAGTGAGGGACTCAGTAGGCCAGGCAGCATCCATGGAGAGAAATGGAAAATGGTCCCAACCAGAAGCATTGATTGCCCATTAGCACAATTCATGGTTCAATGTTTCCCCCATCCATCAGGCTAAACACTTTCTACCTCTTCTACCATCCAAATTTCATTTCTGGGAACGATCAGCTAATTTCAATGTGGCTATGAAGCAGCACAATTCAGATGGCAGAATTAGTTTATTCTCTTAACAACAATGTCGAGACAGAACGACTCACTGCCTGTATATTTATCTCTGTCTACCTTCAATGGCTCGCCTTCATCTTCCAGTGTGATGCTCTTTCTTTCAATTCCCATCTGTCTGAATGCAACCACTGTTTCTATTGTGGACACCCCCTCCCCAACCCCCATTCCTACATAATAATACCACTCAGGCATGTTTTCCCTCAGCCAAACCAGCATACCTTCTGTTCTCCAGGCATGACCTTGGCTCTCTACCACGCCCAACCTGTACCTTGCTGTTAAGTGCAATGGCTTCAGCATTCAGAGAAAGAGCAACAATTCTCCAATCCAATGACACGGTTCCTGAATTAGGAGATGCTTTGCTTCTTCTCCTGAATTAAAAACCCTGGACCCGATATAATCGGATCCAGGAGAATTATTTGAATCCTAGTTGTTTTCCCCATTAATGGGCCCGCGATTTTTCTTCCAATTTGCATTTTCCCTTTACTATTCTTCTTCCATTGTGCAGATGAATGCAAGATATTTATTTATTTAACATTATTTCTTTATTGTCAATTACTGTTCAGTGTCTTCAGTCAGCCCACTTTCCTCAAGTCCCTCTCTTTCTCTCATTATATTGATGAATACTTTTAATATCATTGCCTGCTTCATAAGCAGTGCCTCAACTGTTTTATCTTTGCTTTCAAATCTTTTGATACTCTTGTCCTGCCTTTGGGTTCTTCTCTAGTCCATCAACCCTTTGTAACACGGGGCCTTCCCTAATTCTAGCTTCCACTTGTTCTCAGACTTGATGCTTCTTCAATTGGTGGCCAAGGCTTTGTCTACATTCCCTCCCTTAACTTCTCCTGAACATCTCTTATTCCTCTTTAAAGATGCCCTTTGACATCAAATTCACCAACTTATACTTCAGTCATCTATTCCAATGTATCCTTATGTAGTTTCATGTGAAATATTAACAGTGGAAACTAATGTTCCAGTTGCTTTAATATCACTTGCTGGGGTGGGGTTTAATGCATTAGGCCAGAATGATTTGGTTTGTTTAGTTCTCAACAAATTCAGTGACACTAGACAAGGGTTCAGGAATTTTTTAAAAAATTTACAACACTGTAGAAGCTGATGCTGCCCACTGAAACCCGTGCCGCTCAATTACACCCAATGATTCTACGACCCCATACATTTTTCTTTCATGCAGCTGCAAGTCCTTTTGGTAGCAATAATTCCAGAAGAGTTTAGCAGAGAAGAAAACTGACCGCGGAACAAGAAAATGATTAATCTGAAAGAAATGAAATGAGATCTTCAGAGGCTTTTGAAGTCAGTGAAGGAGATAGGCAGCAGTTAAGTACTTTCATGAGAGAATTTGGAGCATGTCAGAAGTGACCTGGAGATAACAGCCAGAAAAGCTTTCAGGTCAGAAACAGCGGAGTTGGTTCACTAGCGAAAGCTTAATTTTCAGTGAACAACCTATCTTCAATACAAGGCCAGGCCTCAGCCCACTGTTCTTTAGGTCCACATCCCATCGTCTTGAATATTTGTCCTGTCAGGTAGTTAATTTCATTTTAATTTGGAACAAGCCTGTGTTCTGCTGTTATCAGAAGAAAGAGGGTGTTTACCTGGCTGGACAGCATCCAAAGACAGATGGTAAATGTAGAAACCTCTGAGTCATCATATCCTCCTTGCAACACTATCAGTGAACTTAGCTTGATCCTTTAAAAGCCAATATAAATGTTTTTCTGCTGAGACACATATATGATTCTATGCCCATATTGTAATGATATAAACTCAAAAAGTGCAATTAAACTTAAGTTTTGGAGCAAGTCCTGACTGAAGTTTGAATCACAAAACAGGCTCTGGTCCAGATTATTTTCCTCTTGCTGTTCAGGTAGGTTTGATTCACTGTTCGAGGAGTTCCATGTCATGGTGTACTTTCAATAATTTCTTGTCTTCAGCACACAGGGTGCTTGTCAGAGTTTGACTCCCCTAGCAGTTACTTGTTTTGACATGCAGTCGACATTCCAATGTAATTGTTTAGTGCTATGTGGGATTTTTAAGTTGCAGCCATAAATTGGCTTCTTATGTTAATGACTGGACAATGGTTGTAGGGGTAAAGCACAGGATTCTGTTGACACCAGTGGCTAAGTAAAAAAAACAGATGCTGGAGAAGTTAAGTGTAACCTATGTGTAACCATTGTCTGAAAAAACACATAGATGCAGGAGAAATTCAGCAGGTCAAACAGTGCCTTTATGGAGCAAAGGTAAGGCTTGATCCCAAAATTTCTCCAGCATTTGTGTGTTTTTTCAGACAATGGCTATACATCGGTTACACGTAACATCTCCAAGAGAGGAATTCCCAATTACTATTCAACTATTAAATCAAGTTTCAGGAAATAAATTGGAGTGCAGCAGGCACTGAATGCTGAATAAGTCCAAAAATCCGGATGCCAGATATCCAGTTCACCCAAGAATCCAGACTCTCAAACTTTATAAATTTTAGCGGGCGTTTGTGTGTGTGTGTGTGTGTGTGTGTGTGTGTGTGTGTGTGTGTGTGTGTGTGTGTGTGTGTGTGTGTGTGTGTGTGTGTGTGTGTGTGTGTGTGTGTATACGCACGTGCGTATAAAAGCCACAGTTGCACAGTGGCAACAACTGACCACACTTAATACAGGTAATTTTATCACAAATAAATTCATTTGTATACAGTATTTTTTCTTTTACAATAGTCATTTTTAAACATAATTTCAACCATTACATGCTCTTTTTTCTAGTGAGAAAATGTTACGTTTATATTTTTGTCAAGGGCTGACTTTATTTTTCTTTAAAACTGCTCGTTTTGATAAAAGGAAGCCTGCTGTATTTGCTAATGAACAAATTATCACAATTGACCTGTTCATTTCTTCTTTATTCCTCCTTCAATTTTAATTTTAAAAGTTCTGCCCAAGAACCTGGAAAATCCAAAAATCCGGGCCGACCCAATCCTCGAGCAGTCTGGATTTTAAGACTTACTGTACATAGTTTGGATGGGTTGGTTTTGATGACAGGGAATGCCCCACTGCAAAGACACACTGATACTCACCCAGTGCATGATTTGTTTTCTGGTATCGTTGTTTATAAGAACAAAGATCTCCTAGCTGTTATGGCCAAGGCAGTTAACTGTCTTTTACTTAAGGAAACAATATTTGTTGAGATTGATTGCTAGGGATGGAGGACAAGTGGCATTCCTTTCTTGGTTATCTACCTGGAGGGTAAACAGTTCCTATCTTTAGTTTTCTATTAAAATCAAAAGTGAACTCATAAGCCTAAACTGACTCTGCAAACCCATAAGGCAGAAACCCAGAGGATATCTGGAGCACTTGGAAGGGATGGGAATTTATCATTCTGAGTGATAATTCCCTTTAGCTAATGATCACTGTGATAAGTGGCTAACTTCTCGGGTAAAATGTTCCGGATGTTTCAAGATCGCTATTCCTCCAATGGTACAACATAGTCTTCACCATCTCTTAACTGTCCCATTACTGTCTGCAAAGAAGGATGAAGAACAAAGCTAGCAGCAAGGTCTGCAATTCTGAAATAAAAGCCATTATAAAACTACTCTGCCCACCAGATAACTTTGGAGAGGGAAGCCGAGTTAAAATTCACTTTTCTTTTTTTTTTGCTGAAGGAGGCCATTTGGCCATCAAGCAATGCCAGATCTCAGAGCATCCTCTTCTGTCCTCTCTTTATCATCCTGCCTATCAACTCCTGCTCTCCACTCTATTCTCCCGCCTCCAGGAGTAATATGCACTGTCTAGTTAATCTACCAACCCACACATCTTTGGAGGAAATTGAAGCAATCAAGGAAAGCTCACACATCAGCAGTCAGAAGGTGCAAACTCCTACTGACCAAACTGCTGGCAGAACCAGGCAGCACTGATCCTGTAAGGCAGCATCGTTAACTGCTGCATTACTGTTCTTTGACGAGGAATTAGGAAATTGTTTGCTATAATGTAATCCTGTACCTGTGAGAGGTCACCCAGCAACTAGCGATAACCCCCATCAACTGATAACAGTGTTGGGCCATTTGTGGTGAATGTGCAATGAAATCAATGTTTCTGTTTGGTGAAGTTGAAACACTAAAACAGGAACTGAACGTCAGCTGAGCAACTGGAATCAATTAAATGTTTCTCCACTCTGCTTTCTGTGGTAAATTCAGTACCTGGCATCCCGCTGAAGCATCAGATCAGAACAGTTCGGTTTCAGTTCTGGGTTGAGTTTGCTGATTACCTTCAGGCAAGCTGCATTTGCGTGAAAATAGGGGAAGAGAAAATATTTTTAAACACTGGATCATTTTGGGAGATAAATTGGGAAAGATTTGTTAGAGAAGGTCACATACAAATGCATTAAAACAGATCTTATTTAAAATACTGGTGCTCTTCCCCATGCTAGACATGTCAGGGCCAACAGTCTTTGCAAGAGCTTTGGAGAGTGCCCAAGAGACTTCACAAATGAATTGTTCTTTTCAAAAAGGCCACAGATGAAAGATCTTGTTGGAGCCGCAGATTGTCTGGAGTTGTTCTAAGAGAGTCATGTGGTTTTGCAAGCAGAGAGAGTCAAACAGGCTTTCTCTCAGAGAGAGAGAGAGAGAGAGAGAGAGAGAGAGAGAGAGATATCACTTCTACAGTGTTACAGCCAGCAGAAGCAGCTGGGACTGGAACAGGGCAAGCTGGCAAACTTGTGGAAACCCCATTTGGAAGACAGGTTCTTATTTCAGCCTGGTCAAAGCCCTTGTGGTTCATGCAAGTGGAGAGGACTAGCTGTCTAATGTTTCACTTGAAATAAGAGAAACAAAAAGGAACTCTGTGATGACCTGAAAGAAAGAGGTTATCATCTGGAGAACCCTGACGGGGCAAGTTTTGTCAGCAAGAGACTGAAGTGGCTGATGGAGGTACATCAGGTGTGGATGTCCTGAAACAACAAATCTCTCTCTGAAAACTGACAAGAACCTTCCTGAGTGGTAACCATTTACCTTTCAAGCACCAAAGCCTGGTGATCTTCATAAATGTTAAATTCTGTGCACAGTGTAAGAATTCCCTGCAACCAGTGAACTTGGAAGAATGGGAAGTGAGATTGGGCTGTGAACTAAAGAACTTTTCTGAACTTACACACACATTACATACACGTGAATTAGAAGGGGGGTTAAGTTGGGTTAAGCCAGTCGACAGTGATAAGTTAAAGTGTGATTCTATTTTCATGTTTAAAGATAATTAAAAGCAACTTTTGTTGAAGTAACCCTCTGTCTTGATGAATATCTATTGCTGCTGGGTTTTGGGGTCCTCTGGGCTCGTAACATTGTTATTGAAATGGATGTGTAAGAGGATATACATACAGAAACTGAAGCTGGTGTATTATCGGTTTTATAAAGGAAACTAGATTATTCAGTGGTGTTAATTAACTATGGAAATGGAGAAAAAGGTGCAGGAAGAAAAGATTTATATATTGGACAGAAAACAAAGAATATTGTCAACTGCATGCTACTGCTTTTGCTAGTTCCTTCATTCTCTGCCCCTTCCTGCCAAATTGTGAAATTTGGGTGAAAACAAAACTAGGAGTTAAGTTAAAAACAACTGCTGGAGAAACTCAGACGGTCAGACAGCAGCTGTGAGCGGAAATGGGCAGTTGATGATTTGGGTCAAGAACCCTTTTCTGGACTGGGGATTAATTTGATGCTGTTGACGTAGCAGTTAGCGCAACACTGTCTCCGCACTAGTGACCCAGGTTTGAATCTGGTGCAGTCTGAAGGAGTTTGTATGTTCTCCCCGTGTCTGTGTGGGCTTCCTCTGCGTACTCCAGTTTCCTCCCACCATTCAAAACGTATGGGGTTTGTAGGTTAATTGGGTGTAATTGGACGGCATGGGCTCGTGAGGTGAAAGGGCCTGTGACCGCGCTGTATGTTTGAAAAAAAGTTATTATTTTTCCAGTAATGTGTATAAAGCAACAATGTTATTGAGGTTTCCTCATGTTCAATCAAAAGTGTCACATTGCGTTTTGGTGATGAGCCCATTCTCACGCTTGTCTCCATTTATTTCCATTCTTTCAATGTGACTTTGAGATTACAGCAATAGAAGCTCTCAGGTCAGGCTCACCACAGGGTCGGTCCAGTCTGGAACTCTTTACGTTCACTTAGTACAGAAAATCACCTCAGCCCAGATCTGGGATGTCGACTGCACTTCAAGGGAAGGCATCCCAGCATTAGTTAGTGGATAATTTGAAGCATTTCAAACACCCACAAGTGGAGCACATTCAAATTTCTACTTCAATGTATTTTCAGACATAGATTATATCATTACACATCTTTACAATGTTATTATAAAATAGAGATATCTGGTTAGCCCTCTGACATATTCCATGCATTTCAATGAGCCTAATCCCCTTTTCAAGATCTATGCTCTTATATTTTTATCAACGTGTCACGTCCGATTGAAATTATTATCCATTATATACTCTGGTCCCTTATTGATTAAGCCTTGCAAATCCCCACACACAGTCAGCAAAAATGCATTCTAGAAATTGCTGAGCAGATCCTTTCCTCGGAGGCCAGTTGTACCTCTTTTGTTGATGATGGACGCACATGAATCAAAGTAATTGAGTCCAGTTTCAATGTCGTTTAAAGGTTGCACCACAGTCACTGGCCATTACTATTGAGCCTGAGGCATCCATTTCCTTCTAGGTAGCTTTTTCTGACTTGTTCCTTCCAGTCCCCATTACTCCTGAGGCCTTCGGCGCTTTCCAATCCTGTCACTCGCCCACCTCGGCCCTTTCTCTCTCACCTGCTGACCATTTCAGCCCAAGTACCTAACCTTCCCCTGGCATACTCTCTTAATTCCTTCCCCAACTAATCTTCAAATCCATGTCTCCACTCTCACACCCCTGCCTTGATCTTCACCCCAGCTGACACCCTGAAACTGATGGCCTCCTATGGCAATTATTTCTCTTCTCCATCTATCCACTTGTGATCATCTATCCACTTACCAATGGACAGGCCCAAAACACCACTTTCATTCAAACTCCTAGCTTCCTGAGGCACTTTTTCACTGCTCCAGTCCCTGACCACAGGTGCTCTCTAGGTGGAGATTGCACATTTACTTTACTAGGCATCTTTGCTCTGTCTACATCAGTGACAGGGATCTCCCAGTGCCCATCCATTTAAATTCTGCGCCGCACACCCACGCTGACATGTCTGTCCATGCCCTCATTTACTGTCATACCAAGACCACCTGTAAATTAAAGGAACAACACTTCATTTTCCATCTGGGCACCTTTCCAACCAGATGGCATTAACATACTTCTCTGGTTTTTGCCAGTTTACTCTCCATTCTCTCTCCCTTCCCTTTCCCTTGTCTTCTTTTGTTCAGCTCTCCACTCCCTTCTCTTTCTCCATTCACAGAATCTCCCCCCCCCCCCCGCTTGATGGTGTTCCCTCTCTTCCTTATCCACCTATTACTTCCTGCCTGTGGGACTTTGCTGTTCCCCCTATCCTTCCATCCCCACTATTTTGTTCAGGCACCTGCCTATATCTTGCTGAAGGGTTCAAGCCTGAAACATTGATTCTTTATTTTTGCCACAGAGAGTAAATTGTTTAACCTGCTGAGTTTCTCCAGCATTGTGTTTTTGCATCTATTAGGTTTCCATTAGGTGCTCCAAAGACATTCAGGTTGGTAGGTTAACTGGCCACTATAATTTGCCCCAATTGTGCAGGTGAATGGTAGATCTTGAGGTAATCTGAAGCAAAGGTGGGGAGATTTAAATGAGATTAGTATAGACTAAGTGTAAATGGGTGAATTGGTGGCCCGTGAAGATTCCATGGGCTGAAGGACCTATTTCTACAGTCCAGTGGTTTTCAAACTGCTCCCCTGAACTCACATTCATCCTTAAGCAATCCCTATGCCATAAGTGCTCTGTGATGAGTAAGGGATTGCTTAAGGTGGTACATGAGTAGAAAGGGAAGGTTAAGAATCCCTGCTCTAGACCCAATTGTTACTGAAACATTTTGCTTGAGAAAAATTGTCATTGGCTCATTTCCTTTGGAGTTATGAAACCGTGCACATAACGAGTCAATTATGCACAATTGAAGCAGTGGTTTTCAAACTTTTTCTTTCCACTCACATACCACCTTAAGCAATCCCTTACTAATCACAGAGCACCTATCATATAGGGTTTGCTTAAGGTGGAATGTGAGTTTAGGCGATGACTTGAAAATGACTGTGTGGCTCAATTACCCTATAATCCTGTTCCACATCCCTCAGTCACTTCACCCTCCAATCTCTAGCTTTACTCCTCACCATTGTGAGTCTCATGGATGAAAGTCCTTTGTGCAAGTTTGGTATGGAAAGTCTACTCCATCTCTAATGTCACACTGGGCAGTCTTGCTGCTTAAGGGCCCAGTACAAAGCAGGTGTGGCCCTCTCCTATTGTAGAAATATCCCTTACTGTGCAGGTTTGCCTCTTTCATTCTTAACCTGGTGCAACCTCTCGATAATTGTCAGATGCTTAAGAGTTCAACCAGCCACCTCTATTCAATGACTCACAATCCAGCTGGATCACTGAGAGTCTTTGAGAGCTTATTCTCCCATTCAAGGATCAATTTGGTTTCTCCATAGAATGTGAATTGGCCTTTATTGGAAAAATCCGAACAATAAGTAGTGTCTTGAGTGACGGTTGTTTTCCACCACATGTGACTCAGTGAAGTTGGGTCAGCAATATCATTCCAGAATAATCGTATCACTTACAGCTTGTAGCAGAACGCTGGTAACAATGAGTGAATCTTCCAGTGTGCACATACAGTTATGGAGGACATAATGAAACATTTACTCAATGGATTTACTCAGCTGACACCATAGAATGCAGATTGAAAATTAATTGTTAATTGGAGCTTGGGTCGTATATACAAAATGATAATTTTATGAACCATTCAAGTTAAATTGGACAGTTTGGCATTCTTATTAGCTTAGAAAGATAACTACATGATATGTATTGTGGGTAAAATAATGGAAAAGTGGTAAGATCTTGGGCTAACTATAATATATTTATCCATTGTGGAATTAGACTGATTGTTTCAAATTCATCTCCTATTAAAACCCCAGTGTTGAGTACCTTGCCAATATTACTTGAAATGTTTCTGTCATGTTCCATATGTGCCCTGATGTAACTAAATCTTACCACAGACTTCTTCCAACTGAGACCAAAGTCATTTATCTGGGACCTACTTTCCAGTGCTTACCATCATCCTCCCCCAACTCTTAATTTCCCTGCAAATCCTCCAATATTTGACCACTCTACCCTTCAAATGTCACTCTTCTCTCTGATTGGCTAAAGGGGTCATGAGACATGGAGATGGCAAGAATAGGGTACTGAAGTCATATGATCAGCCATGATCGTATTAAGTGGTGAAGTAGGCTCGAGGTGCTGAGCATCTTCTCCTGCACCTACTTTCTATGTTTCTATCTCCATTTATCATTTTTCCAAACTCCACAATCTTTTCCCCAATCTTAATATCCTTCCCCCCCTCTGCAAGGGTGGAGCTGTATAGAGACAATGCCCTCAACGTGATTTGAGCATGAATTTTCATGTCAGCTCAAACACGCACAGGAAAACTGATTTCATGTGTGCTAAATGTTGTCCCCAGCAACTTTGCACAAACTTATTGTGGGCCCTGCAAGGAGAGATGTACATGCACATAGATGATGGAGAATATCCATTGGACATGACCGACAAACAGATGCATCGGTCATTAGAGGACATTGAGTTAAAGGGGAGAGGTCTCAGTCTGAGTTTCAAGCTACACATGGAAATTATAACTCTTGCTAGTTCTTTCTTCATCAGTAGGGCATCAGCCTCTATAGTTTTCAAGGCTTTAAGTGTCTAGATGGCGATTATTTCACTCTCATTTATGTTTGCAAAGGCCCTTTAGGAAGCTGATGTTGATTTGCTTCAATCCAGAAATAAAATATGATCACATCATCCCTGTTGAAGCTGGATATTCCCATGCCTCCTACTAGCTTCCATGCTTTCCCACAATGGTGTGGAAGCCTTGGGTTGACTTACTATGTTAATGGCATTATATAAATACAACTCCCACGATTGATTGAAAAGGAATTGAACACTGTTTCCATATTTTTTAACTGTACACGTGTATAATATAATCAATCCACAGCTCGATTTCTTTGCACACCTCAATCCATCCATAAATCTGCAACATGTCCACCACCAGCTCGTCGAGTGGCTTCCCATTGCCACCAACCTTCTCTTTATCCCTTTTCACTGATCATCCACCTGACAGTCTCGCTATTCTGATTTCTAAGCCCTCCCTCAGATGGACTGCCACTCCTCGCTCTCAGTAATCCATTCCCTTTTCCCACCATCTTGCCCAACCCTCAGCAGCAGATTGCAGCCCTTTGACCTGTACCTGGTCCTGGAGGTCCAGTGCAACTTCCCCTTGATTGGTGCCTGACATGCACCAAACCCACTGCTTACAAAAGTCTGCCTCTCTTCCTGCTCAATCCCCATCAACCCTGTGTCCCAAACCCCAATGAGGACTGAGATTTAATTGATTTCCTTGCTCAGAATGCATGAATGCATGAGGGAAAGCACTTTGAAAGTATCACATTTTCTGAATGCTTCCCTACAATTTGAGTCGGGTGTAGTAATAAACTTAGCAGTGTTTATTAGTTAGATATATTGAATCAAGGATGTCTGCAGATGCTATGATTGTAATTAATACACAAATGTAGTGGAGAAACTCAACAGGTCTTGCAGCAACCGGAGGTAGCAAAGGTTTTACCCATATATTTCAGTCTGAGTGCTTTGTCAAGGCAAGCGTCTGAATAAATTTAAGTTCAAGTTCAAATTTATTGTCATCTGATTGTAGAAACAGACACACACACATCCCAATGAAACGGTAATTCTGGAACATAATGCATACACACACAGACACACAGTACACCCGACACACAACAACATATATACATTGTGATCCAAAATAAATATAAACACAAATAATTTCTGGGTTTCTAGAATTGGCAGCATGGTTAGCGTAGCTGTTACAATGCCAGCAATCTGGACCAGGGTTCGAATCCCAAGATGTCTTTAAGGAGTTTGTACGTTTGCGTGGGTTTTCCTTGGGGGCTCTGGTTTCCTCCCACTATTCAAAACATACGAGGGCTCTAGGTGAATTGAGTGTAAGTTGCGCGGCACGGCCTCGTGGGCCAAAGGGGCCTGTTACTGTGCTGTATGTCTAAATTTAAAATGAACAATCGCACTGTGCGCGGCAAGAAGTAGTTTCCCAGCCTGGCAGTCCTGGTTTTTATGCCCCTGAACCTCTCCCTTGAAGGTAGTGTCTCAAAGATACTGTGAGCTAGGTGGTAAGGGTCCTCGATGATTATCTGAGCCCTCTTTAAGCACCGCTCCCTGTAGACATCATCAATAGAAGGAAGGGAGACCTCAGTGGATCCCCTTAACAGTTTTAATCACCCTTCACACTAACCTTCAATCTGATGTCTTGCAGCTACCCTACCACAGTATGAGGCAGCCAGCCAGGACACTCTCTATCGTGCTCCTATAAAATGCAGTTAGGATGGTGGCCAGTAGCCTTGTCCTCCTCAACCTCCTTAGTAAGTGTAGGCATTGCTGTGCCATCCTGACCAATGAGGAGGTGATGTGGGTCTAGAATAGGTCATCCTTTAAATGGATGCCAAGCAAATTTGTGTTCCCCGCTCTCTCTCTACAATAGAGGCATTGATACGTAGTGGGGAGTGGGCCTTCATCCTCCCAATGTCCACTATCATCTCCTTAGTTTTGTCCATGTTGAGAGTCAGGTTATTACCTTTGCACCATTGTAGAAGCTTCTCAACCTTCTCTCTATAAGATGACTCATCACTTTTCCTGATGAAGCCAACTCCTGTTGTGTCATCCACAAACTTGATGCTTCTGTTGGAGCTGAATCTGGTAGTACATTTGTACATTAGCAGTGTGAACAGTAGCGGCCTGAGCATGGAGCCGTGAGGTGCACCAATGCTCAGTGTGATGGGGCTTGAGGTTTTACTGAACAAACTGTGGTCCTTCAATCAAGACGTCCAGGATCCATTTGCAAAGAGGAGTCCTGAATCCCAGTGAGGACAGTTTATCCACCAGCCTCTAAGGCATGACTGTCTTAAACACCAAGCTGAACTCAATGAACAGCTTGGCGTATGAGGCAACATTTTCCAGGTGAGTCAGGATGGAGTGGAATCACAGGGCTATAGTGTCATCTCTGGATCAGTTTGGCGAATAGGCAAACTGGATTGGGTCCAATGTCACTGGTAGGTGCACTTTGATGCACTCCATTACCGGTCGCTCAAAGAATTTCATGATCGTGGTCAATGCCACTGGACGGTAAAAAGATGGGAGGGAGGGGGGAAGAAGCAGGAAGGGGAGGAGCTCAGCCCAACTGCCAAGTGGACAAGGATAGTAGGGCAGGAGGGAAAAACTGAGAATTGGTTGGGAGAAGAGTCTGTGAATGCAGGAAAGAGAGAGAGGGAGGCCTAACAGAAACCAGAGAAGTTGATATCTGGTTGGAAAGTCCAAGATGGCATATGAGGTGTTCATCCAATTTGTGCATGGTCTCTGTCTGGTTGTCTATGAGACTATGGACAGGCATGTTGGCATGGGAATGGGGCAGAAATTAAAATGGCTGGACGCTTTTTACCAAGGACTGTGTGGTTTGGTACCACCCTCTACAAATTTGCCCCTTTATAGCGCCAGTGATTGGATCTGGGCCTGGGTGTGAATCCTGCGCTGTCTGTAAGGAGTTTGTATGTTCACCCTGTGTCTGTGTGGGTTTCCCCGGGGACTCAGGTTTCCTCCCACCATTCAAAAATGTACTGGGGTTGTAGGTTAATGGGGCATAAATTGGGCAGCACGGATGTGTAGGGCCGAATTGTCCTGTTACAGTGCTCTACTTCTAAATTTAACAAAAATTAAAGTGTAGTTGAGGTAACTGTGGGAGTTGCTTGGTTTGCAGAAAATATCTGTTGAGAGTTTGTCTTCCTAGATGGAGACAAAGATGGAGAAAAGGGAGAGTTTTGCTAGAGAGGGACAAAATGAGCACACCACCATATTAAGAAGGTTTGGTTCAACTTCTGGGCACTCAGAACATGAAAGAAATTTCAGTGTACTGGTTAATAAATATCGCTCACCCAACATCAAAAGTCTCATTATCTTGTCATTGCTCCTTGTACTTTCTGAGATCATGCAAAGTGGCTGGTACATTTTCTATGATGCACTTACAAAGCACTTAACTGGGTGTAAAGTACTTGGAGATGTTTTCTGGCATGTGAAAATGTCCAAAATGCTGACAGTCAATGAGGGGTAGGGGTGTGGTGGGGAGAGGTGAGTTGGGCACCTGTGGAAACATTGACAGATATCTGTTCCTGTCTTCCTGGCACATGAGAGAGAAACCCTGCTCTGTGAAAAAGAACAGCGATGGAAAAATTCAGCAGGTCAGGCAGTATCCATCGAACTTCAAAGGCAGATGACGTTTTGGGACTGAGCCCTTTTCCTGAGTAAGGAATCAGGTTCAAGATCTTGATACTCCTGATGAAGGGCTCAGGCCGGAAACATCGACACTCCTGAAGAAGGGCTCAGCCCTTTAACCTCAGCACAAATCGTTGGTTGGATATCTTTACCTCTTATGGATGCTGTGAGACCAGCTGAATTCCTCCATCATTTCTGCTTTTTCTTTCTTTTTCAATCTTTTTTATTGGTTTTTATAGGAAATACAATACAAAGAAGAAAAGGGAACAACAATGTAAATACAGTATCACATATTTAGATATTTAGATATTAATATAAAACTTCAAAGAGTACACCCTGGATTCCCCCTCCACTGCAATGGGTGAAAATGAAAATAAAGTCAAAAGCATTGTATAAAAAAAACCTAACCTACTCTAATTAAAAAAAGAAACAACTAACAAAAATCAGCTGAACAGCTTATACTGAAGGTTACATATATTTTGTAGTTTTTGGTTCCCACCGTAAATTTAAAAAATAACAAAGGTCAGGCTGTATCTCATCTGGAAGGGTAAGTACATCTAATCACATTCGAAACGTTTACATCACATGAAAATAAGACATGTATCTTCACCATGTATCTTCAAATTTCACCGATGAATCAAGTATACATGATATCTCATTTTTTTCTAAACTTAAACATGACATAATATGAGAAAACCATTGAAACACTGTTGGAGGTCTAGAGCCTTTTCATTTGCTTAAGATGGCTCTTCTAGCCAACGATGTAAAGAAGGCCACAACTCGTTGAACAGGTACAGAAAAACTCGCTATGTCTGGGTCAGTAACCCCCAAAAGAACAGTTATTAGATTAGGTCGTAGCTCCACCTGGAGTTGAGTTGAAAAGATGTTAAAAATTTCTTTCCAATAGTTTTCTAAGGATGAACATCACCAAAAGATATGTATCAATGTAGCAATTTCAGACTTGCATCTGTCACAAATAGGGCTAATATTAGAAAAAATACGAGCCAATTTATCTTTGGACATGTGCACACAGAGCATTAATTTGAATTGAATTAATGAATGTCGGGCACATATAGAAGAGGTATTTACCAGTTTTTAAATCTTGTCACATAGATCCTCAGATTCTTCCATTGGATTGTCCATTATTACCAGATTTCGAATTGAAATCTATGCGGCAGTATTCAGTGGCCTCTTTATTAGGTGCCACTCTTCCATCTAGCTTTTCCAAGGTCAATAGGAATATAGCCAATCCAAAAATCAAACATACATTGGGAACCTGGTTCCAATTTAGGAATTTAAAAAAAAATTAAAAATACTTTGTCTTATCTAGAGCTATCCTCAGTAATTTTTTTAACCATCAATAATTGATCAATCTTTCTCTATATGGAAAACCAAATCTTTTGCAAATTATTTATTTATTGAATATTTTATTTAAAATTTTAAAACCATGATACATTCAATTAATATAACGTTTAGTACGTAATATGTAATATTAGTAAATGTACATGGTACGTAACCCAGAAAGAAACAAAAACCCCACTCTCCCACCCTTTAATCAATGTGACCCAACCCCAATCCTTACATACCTCTTAACTGGTTCCACTGCCAAGCTACTATCTATCTACCTCCCCAAAAAAAAACAAAAGAAAAGAAAGAATAAAAAGGAGATGTAAACTACAATAATATACACAAGCAATTTATTCAAAGAAGGTGGTTTAATGACTTTTGAACAGCTTGCAAGAAAATATTCCATGCGTATATCCACCAGATCTAGTTGATAATATTTTTTAATTGAATCCTTCTCAGAAAGGATTAATCAGAATTATATATGATAGATTATTAAAATTACGTCCAGTAGTTCATGATAAGATTAAAAAGGCTTTGGAACTAGAACTTGCAAGGCCCATATCGGAGGATTAATGGGACAAGATTTTTAAACTATATGTCCCCGACATTCAGTAATCACATTCAAAGTGGGGCATTGCGTTCACATCATTTCTGCTTTTACTACCATCACGGTGCCTGCAGACTTTTGTGTTTCACTCCTGATGAAGGGCTCAGGCCCGAAACCTCGATGTGCCTGACAAGGGGCTCAGGCATGAAACCTCTACTGCCTTTTATGGATGCTGCCTGACCCCTCCCCCCCTCCCCCCCTCCCCCCCTCCCCCCAAGTTTCTCCAATACTTTTATGTACTGCACTGGACCTCAGCATCTGCATATTTTCTATTTACCTCTGTGAAAAATAACTTGTATTGGAAATTTCAAGGAAGTCTTCTCTGCCAGGTAGACTTAAACATGCTAAGACCCAAAGATGGAAATTCATCTTCAGCCTCATTTGTTAACCATTCATATCAAGCTCTTAAAATGTGGCGAAGGGTGAACTATTATTGCCTGTTAGCAATTGGTGCTATGTCCTGATTGCTTACCTTATTAATATACCCTGACTTGGGACCTCATTAATATATCTGGACTGGAGCACTGTCACATTTATAATTCTCCAATGGCACTTGTGCACCACAGGGAACAGGATTCAGTGAAATCCTGATGAGGAAGAAGTGATCCAAAAGCACAAAAGCTTTCATTCCTAGAAACAGGAATTCTTCACAACTCCATGCTTCCTGTTTTGCCCCGTATTGCATCTTTCATGACGTGCAACCTCCCAGGCCTGCAATCCCTGTGGTCCTCAACTACCCCCGGCCTCCATTTAACATGCAAATTCACTTTGTTGTGTTTTAACTGAATATTAGTGTCATTCCAAAGAATTTTCTCTGAACTGAACCAAACTTTTTGCCAAGTTGTTCTTTTGTTCAGAATATATTCTTGTAAACCTTTCACTGCCATCCCTCTTGAAGAAGTATTTAAAGTTCAATAGGTAATTCTTTTAAGAGTCCCTACCTCATAATCAAGGTTTTGTTTCTATCTTACAATGTCTCAACTACGAATGCATTGTTTTCTGCAGCTCCCTGTGCTCATGGCTGATTCAGTGTGATTGGTGCTTTGTTTTTAATGTGTGAAATGAATCCTCCCTTCACAGTTCACGCATGGTGATCAGTAGGGTCAATGAAACCAGGGGCAAAATAATACTTCGGAATCAGTAATTCATCCAGCGTTTTGATGATTAATGGCATCCAGATCTTACAGTAACAATGGAAGAATTATCCCTGGAACCGTAACTCGCTTTGATGCGCTAATTCTGCTCTTTCAGAGAGAGAAAAAACAATGTTTTGCCTCATTTTAAAGGAAGATTTTTTTTAAATAGTGTGAAGTTCAACAAGTAATTAAAGGGGAAAATGAAATAATTGGAGAGCTGAATGGCCTTAGAAATGACAGCACCCCCTTCTATTTCAATCCCAGTAAACAATTTACTCACATCTCAAACCCCCTTAATTAACTCTGGGAAGGTTTAACTGTGTACAATAAGGTTCTTGTCAGGGAACTCCATTTATGGCAACCAGCTATGAGGGCTATGAAAAATGGCTGTCGCAGTTGATTTGCGGGAAGCCACAATGTTTTCAGACCTAATGTGAGAAAATTGACTAGAGGTCTTGTCCTAAGACTTCTTACACTTCTACAATCTAGTAGTTTGTGCATCAAAATTTATTTTTAATCCAAAAGTGTCCATGTTTAAAAGATTAGTACCTTTTTTTAACTAGGCTGCAAGTTTCATTAGAAAATATCTCTGAAGCAGATCAACCTCTTGGCAGTTCCTTTCTTAATTCAATTACAACGTTCAAAAATGTACCAGGGGTGTAGGTTAGTTGGGTGTAAATTGGGCGGCACGGACTCGTGGGCCAAAATGGCCTGTTACCGTGCTGTATGTCTAAATTAAAAAAAAATTAAAAATACACCTGGATTTCCAAATGTCTGAGACACCAATAATAGCATTAATGGCAGTGCTTTAATAAAAAGTAGCCAATCAATACAAAGTGGAGGAAAAAGCAACCAATTAGCACAAGGCAATAGCTACCAATGAGAACAAGGCAGGGATAATGCAGGTGGTGATACAACCACTACACTGGCTGCACTGCTACCAGCCGACTGCAGGGGGCAACCACTGTACCTGCAGGTAGGCAACCTGGGAGGCTGGCCCCACTTGCCAGCTGTTAATTACCGGCCCATATAAAGACTCGAGCCAGCCCCTCCGGGGGACAGTCAGATGTTGAGCCAGCAAAGAACCTAAGTTTAAGCCAATTAAAGCCTGTTGTACAGTCTGTGGACTTTGTGCCAGAATCATTCGCATAGCAGTGCTCACATGCAGACAATGGCACTCCAATCATCTCCTCAGACTGTACAATATAATCAACCTGCCATCATTCAAGTGACTGATTCACATAGCAGGCATCAAGAGTCTGCTGCTTCTCAACAACCTAGGTTTGACCTTAACTTTGCTGTAGAGTTTGTACGTTCTGCCCACGATGGTGTGGGCTTCTTCTGGAATGCTCTGGTTTTCTCCCACATTCCAAAGTGGGTTTATTGGCAACTAGAAACGACCCTTGTTGTTGGTAAGTGTCAAAAGGATCAAAATGAAAATGGCGGCGCTTCAGGAGCTGGTGTAATGGCAGCGTTGGGGTGGACCGGGGAGAAGGATGAGCAGAGACACAGGGCTGCTCCAAATGATTCAACTGCTCCGGGTCCTAATGCCGGCTGCTCTGTATGGGGCTTTAAACAGCCTGTCAAATGAGCCAACAGTGTTTGTACAAAAATGCAATTAGAGTAAAAAATTGAGAAACTCAGCAAGTCAAATCATGTCCTTTATATAGCAAAGATATAACCAACATTTCATGCATGAGCAAAAGGGTCATCTGCTGACATTTTTCCATACCTTGATGAAGGGGTCAAGCATGACATGTGGGTTGTGTATTTTTTATCTTTGCTATATAAAGGACACGATTTGATCTGCTGAGTTTCTCCAGCTTTGTGTTTTTACTTCAGCCATGGTGTCTGCCGGCTTTCATGTTTTGCCAGTGTTTGTAAGTAAAATCCTGCAACCACAGCGTCTGTGCCCAAGATGGCAGCGCTTAAACATGGCTGCTCAGCAGTGGCCATGAGGGGTTGCAGACTCTGGGGAGTGGGGGCCAGTGGACCGGTGCAGGTCACCAGAAATAGGAAGGGCACCTGCCCGTTGAGAAGGAGAAGCAGAAGAGATGACCCTACAGATGGGTGACCACTGCACTGGACCAGCGAGGATCTCAGCGGCTGAAGGAGCCAAGCAGGCTGCGGGCGACATGTGGTCGGGGGTCCTGAACGGGCTGTGAGCTACTGGATCTTGGGAACCAGGCACTGGGGCTGGGATTCAAGTGGGCGTTAAGGGCAAGAAGGGCTCCTGAAGGGCCTTAGGCACTTCCTGATCATGTCAGAGGCTTGGATCTGGTTGTTAATGGATCAAGCAGGAGTTTGTGTGGCTGCTGGAGGCAAATCCACGGACACTCAATGACTCTCTTGTACTGTAAGGAGCACTGGGTGACACCAATGGCGATTCCTTGCCTGCCTTACAGCAGGCAGAAGACAATTTTGTGCAATAATATGTTCTGTCCTATGACATGGCAATAAAGGATTAAATTTTTTAATTTGGACATACAGTACGGTAACAGGCCATTCTGGCCCACGAGCCTGTGTTGCCCAATTACACCCAATTGACCTACATCCCCGGTACATTTTGAACGGTGGGAGGAAACCAGAGCCCCCGGAGAAGACCCATGCAGACTCAAGGAGAATGTACAAACTCCTTACAGACAGCGCTGGATTCGAACCCTGGTCCCGAACACTGGCACTGTAACAGCGCTGTGCTAAACACTACATCAACCGTGAATCTTATAAACAAGAAAGCTGTAAGACTATAGGGAAACGAGAGGAAATTTGACTGATGAAACTCTTCATATAGACTAGATGGGCTCAACAGCCTCATTCAATATTGTTAAGAGATGAGACTCTCAAGCTACTCAATCAATGAGCCCAATGGCTGATCTGAAAAATAGATAAAATATTGAGCAAGCTCACATAATGAGGAAGCTCAATGACAGGGTAAGGTGTTTTCGTGCTGGGCCTCCGCTTCGAGGCTGAGTGCAGGGGCGGATAAAAATTTTAAACATACCTGTTCATGAAGCATCCCTAAGATTGGCGCTTCGGTGCGTCGTCCAGAGCCGCTTTAGGCAGTGCGACTGTTGCCATGGCGCCACCCATCATAAATACGTGGCAGAGCAATGGCTGCCTTCCCTACCCATAATCCCTCATGCTCTGCGTTTCCCAGAACAGTTCCAGCTGCGTGGGGGATTATGGGTAGGGTAGGCGGCCTTGCTCTGCTGTGTATTAAGCCACTGGCGCTGACGAGCGGCCCCAAAGGCTGAATCGGCCCGGTGAGGTGCCGGAGTGGCCGGCAGGGCTGTCACAGCCCGCACTGTCCGTCTCCTGACGATTGGGAGATACCCTTGGGTACACAGTGGGCCTGAGGCTATGTAATAGTGTGTACGGCAGTGAGAGATAGTCCTGATGAGGATTGTATCCTGCCCTCTGCTGTATTTCCCTGCCAGGATTGAAAACAGAGTAACAGGTAGAATGGCCATCACTGGACAGATGGATGAATGGTGCTTATGAGGGATGCAGGGAGAGCGCAAATGTGACAGAGATGCATGACAAAGGGTTGAGTGTCAGTAGAGGGTGAATAGAAGCTGATGTGCAATGTTTGTTGATTTAGTGCAAGAACTTATTGAATTAATCAGTTGAGGAAACCACAGTCTGAATTGCAAGATTCAAGATTCTTTATTTGTAATGTAATAGAACAGGTGTAATATTACACAACATTGACTTTAGCTGCCTAAGGGAGACAAACATTCACCATCAGCACAAATTGCCTGTGGCCTATTACAGTCAGAGAAAAATAAGCAATAGGGAGTCCACCAGAGGCACTGGTAAATCACAAAATTCTGTAGACACTCTGGTTGAAGTTAAAAACACAAAGTGCTGGAAAAATTCAGCAGGTCAAACAGTGTCCTTTATGTAGCAAAGATAACCACATTTCTATGGAATATTTTAGTGTTTAATGAATAATACAGTGGCTCACTGCTGTGTATGTAGCACATAAAGCATCTGTACTCTCTTCCTGAACCAACTTATTTACATATAAGGCAATTCACCAGTTGATGCATGATCAATTACACAAAGACTGAAAGTTGCCGAAACTAAGGCTTTTATTTGCAGGAGATGGACAGCGTCCCTGTGTTGGTCACTGACCTGGACTCAAACTGGGGGCAGGCTTGTGGCATGACAGCCTGTATGGGGAAGAAAAGGGAGGAGTCACGAGCTGGCCAATGAGAGCAGGGTCAACCAATAAAGGTCATGCTATTTACATATAACGAATATGTACAATAGTGGTTTCAGCAAACTAACCGACCATTACTGTTACCCTTTTGGTGGTTTAAGGCGGGGCTTTTCCTCTTTTTTTAGTTTAAGGGTATAGATTTAGGATTAGTTAGCTACAGTCTTTTTTATTTTGTTTTTTTTTCTTGCAGGAGCAAGAGATATAATATTAAATTCTGTCTGTTTGTTTGTTTATCATTAGTTGCAATGTTCATTTTTATTTTAGGATACATTGTAATTACTCTGTACCCGTACAGTATATTTTTCTTGTTCTTACACTTTTTGTTGTGTATATATAAAATTTAACAAATTATATTATAACAAAGACTTTCATCAAAATATGAAAAAATGCCGGCAGGCATCCGAACAAAAGAGTAGCGGTGTGGGAGGGGCAAAGGCCGGAGACGATAGGTGGAGAAAGGAGGGAGGGGACAGCAGCAATGAGTGGGAAGAGGGATGGCCGGGTGGGCAGAAGAACTGGAAAGACAGGAAAGGGGGAGGGTAAAGAAAAGACGAGTGGGTTTAGTGGAAAGCAGTAAAGTCAAAGTTAATGACATCTGGCTGGAGGGTGGCCAGACGGAAAATAAGGTGTTGTTCCTCCAATTTGCGGGTGGTCAGGGTGGGGGACAGAGAGTCACCACTCTCGGCCCTCCATAGGGACCGCTACCTCCGTGATTCCCCTGTGCACTCATCCCTCCCCAACTATCACCCCTCCTTCCCCCAGCACCTTCCACTGTGGCCGCAGGAGGTGCAACACTTGCACCCACTCCTCCTCCCTCACTGTGGTCCAGGGCCCCCCAAACAGGCCTTTCGACACTTCACTCATACATCCACAGGACTTATTTACTGCATCTGGTGCTCATTTTGTGGCCTTCTCTACAATGGAGAGACTGGTTGAAGATTGGGGGGATCGCTTCGCTGAGCACCTCCTCTCCGTTCGCAACCTCCCAGTGGCCAACCATTTCAGTTCAGAGTCTAACTCCCAGACTCACCTATCTGACCACAACCTTGCGCACTATCCCAGACCACCCACTTCCTACTAAACCTGCTCGCCTTTTCTTTCCCCTTCCCTTTCCTGTCTTTCCAGTATTTCCACCCACAGTCATCCCTCCTCCCTCTCCTTGCTGCTGTCTCCTCCATCCTTTCTCCACCTATCATCTCCTGCCTTTGCCACCCCCCTTTTCACTACTCTTTTGTCCGGACGCCTGCCGGCATTTTCTCGTACTTTGATGAAGGGCTCAAGCCCGAAATGTTGGTTCTATATCTTTACTACATAAGGGGTGCTGTTTGACCTGCTGAGCTCCTCCAGCCTTGTGTGTGTTTTACTACTGCACACAGAGGCATGGAGTCTCCATGGATTCAACTCCAGTGCTCCCACAGCCTCCGCAGTGACAGACTTCAGTCCAAACATCTGATTAGGAAACCTTCTCACATCCCAGTTCGATACTTGGTACCTCTTCACCCAGTCTCGAGCCAGTCTCCGGCAGCCCAAATTTAACACATATCCCAAAGTATAACCCTTCGCTCACTTCTGAACCCATCCCTGCACTTCAGTCCCCACAACCGTTTCCATCGTTGCCCCTGCAGCAGGAGAAGGCTTAAAAGAGCTGTGTTGAGGGGCAGCACTTCCTCACAGCTCTACTCTGTGAGGAATTTGAAGATTCAGTATGCCACCAAAGACTCCCGGAAACCTCTACTGGTTCATCGTGGAGAGCATTCTGTCTGGTTGCAACACTCAGGACAGGAAAAATCTCCAGACAATCGTTAACTGGGCCTGCAGCATCATATCACAGGGCACCAGACTTCACTCCATCAAGAGGCGGTGTCTTAAGAAAGCAGCCTCTTTCCCCAAGGACCCCCCCCCCCCCCCACCACCCCCACCACCCAGGCCATGCCCTCTTCACTCTGCTACCATCAGGGAAAAGGTACAAGAACAACTTCTTCCCCACTGCCATCAGATTTCTGAATGAACAAGGAGCCACAGACACTTTTTCTTTTCCTTTCATTATTTTATTTACCATATATGTCAGCGTATAAGTCGATCACAGAAGTTCCACCTAAAATGTAGGTTGTGAGCTATATTCACTGTATAAGACTACCCCGTCTTACTGCCCCAATAGTCCAGCCATCCCACTGGCCAGTGGAGTGATGCGTCACAACATTTTAAAAATAAATTACCCAGTAAAGGTTTAAATTTTATTAATTGTATATTTTAAAATAAACCACCAGGCTGTTTAAAGTGTGTGCAAGAGCTGATGGCAGCCAGACTGGGTGAATGGACTCCATGGGGAGCGCTGAGACGTCTCTGTTCAGGTTTGGATTTTATACTTGGTGTAAAAAACAGTCCCTGGTTTTAGGGTGACATTTTTTACAATTCAATACCGTCTTATATGATGACATAGATGGAATTTTGAAATGTGGTTTACAGAAATGTTTGCACTGTGACACTGCCACAAAACAACAAACTTTGTGACTCGTTTATGACAATAAATTCTAATTCTGATTCTGATTAAATCCTTACACTGAATCTGTGCGAAGTGCACCTGCTCAACCTCAGTCTTCCTGGTGTCAGCATGGAAGTCAACCTTCCTGGTGTGTGCTTACAACTTCCAGCATTATATTGAGCAAAGTGTCACTGAAGAAAGTGATTGCCCACGCTCCACAGTCTTATTTCCATGTTCTGTTACAAACTTCACAATCCATCTAGTGTCAGGTTTCTATTTCAAAAAGTCTTTTCCTGCCCTTTCAAACTGCCATGGAGCTAACCAGGCAATTTGCACGGTTAGCGACCCAGTTACATGGCAATTTGAAAGGGTCTAACCGGATCAACCCAGTCAGAACCCAACTGGATCCCTGACCTACCTCGGAGGTGGTCAGGGAACCCAGTAACACTTACCCAGATGTCCTGCTCAGTTGCTTTGTAAGGGGAAATGGCCGACCCCATTACTTGCACGCTGGCGTCACAGGGAAATCCCTGGTTGAGGAGCCGCTACTGTTGGGGGGAGGGGGAGGGAGAGAGGTTACTTCCAGAGGGGGAGGAGGGGCATGATTGGGGGGGGGAAGAGAAGTCACTGCCGTGGGGCCCGGGGGGAGTGAGGTCGCTGCTGCGGGGGAGAGTGGTTGCTGCCACAAGGGGGGTGGGGGGTGACTGACAGGGTGACTGACTGGGGGGGGTGGTGATAGATAGTGGGGGAGGGGGCTAGAGACTAGCTGTCAATGGTTCCCGTGAGTGCATGATGCGTCACTTGCCACGTCATCGCGACGGCAGGATCCCCCTTAAATTGCCGGCTTGGCAATTTAATGGGTCGATTCCCCCTGTGATTTGAAAGGTGCTTCTAGCACCTTTGCCCCAGTAATTGCACCTGGGTCCCAGGAGGGCTACTCAGGGGCTGCAGTTTGAAAGGGGCTATTCACTTAGCCTGATTAATCATGGAACTTGCAATGGCTGGGTTAAAATGCCACTGATAGAAGGTGATAGAAAGACAGAGGTGCACCAAAGAAGAGGTACAAGGACTGCCTAAAGAAATCTCTTGGTGCCTGCCACATTGACCACCGCCAGTGGGCTGATCTCGCCTCAAACCATGCATCTTGGTGCCTCACAGTTCGGCAGGCAGCAACCTCCTTTGAAGAAGGCAGCAGAGCCCACCTCACTGACAAAAGACAAAGGAGGAAAAACCCAACACCCAACCCCAACAAACCAATTTTCCCTTGCAACCGCTGCAACCGTGTCTGCCTGTCCCGCATCAGACTTGTCAGCCACAAACAAGTCTGCAGCTGACATGGACATTACTCCTCCATAAATCTTTGTCCACGAAGCCAAGCCAAAGAAGAAGAAGAAAGAAGATAGAAGGGATGCTCTCAGTTTCAGGTTTTATTTATGTTGTCAGAACCAGTTCCCTGGGCCCATGGGAGAGGTATCATACCACCCAGTATTTATTAAACTTACTTTAAATTAGCTGATTTAATATTTAACCAGTAAGTGGAACATCATACAGTAGTGGGTTGTATAAAGATGACATGAGTCAACATACTGGAGGACGATTGAAAACTTGGCTGAATGGTGAACCAACTACAACCTTGCACTCTATGTCACCAAAACCATGGAGCTGATTGTTGACTTTAGGAAAGGAAATCCAGAAGTTTATAATCCAATGATCATCGGGGGATTAGAGGTGGAGAGGGTGAGCAAATTTAGGCTCTTGGGAGTCATTATCTTGGAGGATCTTTCCTGGACCCAACACACCAATGGCATCATGAAGAAACCACGTCAGCACCTCTTCTTCCTCTGGCGTTTGCAGAGATCTGGTATAACAAATTTCTACAGCTGCGTGTTGGAAAGTGTGCTGATCGAGTGCATCACGGTCTGGTATGGAAACATCAATACCCCTGAGCGTCAAGTCACTGCCTGGGACATCACAGGCAAAACCCTCCCCACGACTGAGTACATCTACAGGGAACACTGCCATCAGAGGTCACCAGCAATCATTAAAGACCCACGCAGCTCAGCCCACGCTCTGTCCTCACTGCTACCATCAATAAAGAGGTACAGGTGCCACAAGACTCGCACCACTAGATTCAGGAACAGCTGCTACTGCTCCAGCCATCAGACTCCTCAATGACAAACTCAATCAGAGACTCATTTAGGGACTCTTACTTGTGCATTTTATTGAATTTCTTTTTATTCTCTCTGTATTGCACAATTTGTTTGCATTTGTTATTTATTTACAGTTCTTTTCTTAGTGTTCATGCTGTGCACAGTTTATTTTTTGCACTACCAATTAGTGGTAATTCTGCCATGCCCGCAGGACAAAGGAATCTCAGGGTTGTATGTGTGGTCATATATGTTCTCTGACGATAAATCTGAAATCTGAATCTGAAATTTCCAAAGAAGGTAGAGGTTTTGAATGCTTTAGGGATGAATGAGTTGTTTTGCATGAAATGAATTTCCACCATTACCCATTAAATATTACAATCAAAGGGCAAATTTGATCAAAGTATTAAAATATTTATTGAACATGACACTGGCCACATTTTAGTTATAAATGACCAGAAGCATTTATCTGACTTATAGTTGGAGAATTTTTATTTTTTCCCAAAGATATTTGGTCACTGGAAGGCTATGTTTTAAACATAAGAAATATAAAGCATTGGTTTATCACAGAGCTGATTAAAATGCATAGTCCTATAAATGAGCAGTGCTTGAAAGATTTCAGTGTTGATTGAAAATGAGCATGAAAATAAACACTTAAGCTGCAAATACCAGGATTACTGACAGATGCGAGATCAAACGGTGTGAGAATAGAAATGTGATTGGCAAGAACTGAGTTTCAAATACATAGGATTCAAATTAAACTTCTTGTTGTTTATAAAGAGGCACAAGACTTGCCCCTTCTCTCCCCTGCTGCTGATGCTATCAAACATCTCAGCAGTCACAAAACCAGGTTAGAGATCCCTGATTGCAGGGAATTGTATGAAAGGAAAAGCTCGGAGACAATGTTGTCCGCTGCAGAGGATTGCAGCTGTTATTGCTACAGTACCTTGCTTCGTAGCTCAGAGACAATGGGTTGCTTGGCGTGCTTCTCCGAACCATTACTATAGTTAGACTGTGCCATGTACTGTACCACTGTTGCCAAGATCAGGACTGCAACTAACAAGAGTAGTAGGTCAATTTGGAATGACCACTGAAAACAGTTACAATGGATTCTGTTCATATAATTGTTCATACATCATGAAAAAGATCAGTGGAAATGCCCAATTCCCATTGTTATACGATGAAGATAATTCAGCACCCTCAGTTTTGACTCTGGAAAATTGTAGATTGATTTAAAAAATAGTCAATAAAATTGCAAACCTACCATCTCCCACCTTGTTCCAGGTGGGTTTCACCCTGACGTACTCTCATAGAATAGAAATTTGACCTTGGCTGCTTAACGTAGCAGAGAATTCTGCTTCCATAATTTATTATTATTACCTTCAATGGAAATGATTTTCTGAAGTGGAATTCAATGTGGATTTACCACTATATTGAAAGTTTACCACAATGCTGCTTTTCACTTCCCTTGGCCGATGAGTAATAATTGTCCATCACTGTTGAGGACATCCTTTTGATTGCAAAGGTAGTCCCCTACTTGGATGGCAGTTCTCTTGATCGGCATCACATGGGGTACAGTATGTAAGATAGGATCCAAAACACTTGGGCATCTCTTGCTCACTACTTCAATGACCTGTCCATGCTCTTCACAGCAATTATCCCTCAATTTCCATAACATTGAGTGTGACAGTCCAGGAAAATTCTCTCAGTAAATGATTCCATGGACACAGCTATTTCTTGGGTAATTACATTCATTAATGGTCTAAAAGAGGACCCTGCAAACACTGGTTTCTCAAGAACTGAAATCAACAGAATACTTCTTCATCCCTGCTAAAGCACTTCATTATCTCAAATTGCAAATTACATGGGTCAATTAAGATTTTGCTTCCTAAACATTTTTGGGTGTATTTTATGGATTTGGGGCTGCTGATCAGCAAAATCACCTTAAAATTTTTCCTATCACGTACCATTTATTAGATATTACCTATTTTTGTGATTTCCTGCCATATTTTAAGTCTACTAGAATACTGTTCATAAAGCAAGCGGTTTTGGCCAGTCCAAAGATGCCTGGGCATGCACTCAACACTGGCGCTATGCAAATGTTGTCTTAGCCTTGAGATCCAGATAGGTTATAAAGGCAGCTCGCCTATACAGATGCGGTGCATTACATCGATTATAGATTGAACGCAAGTTGATGCACATGTTCTTCAGGCAATAGCATAATGAGTGTACTGAACGATAGCATTATTGTCTTCAGGAAGATTCAGTTCAGCAGAAGTGTCTCGTCCATGTTGGAACAACTGCAATACACTCTTTTACATTTGTGGCAAGTGTATGGTTAAGGCTCAAAGACGCAGTATGATTGCACTTATTAAGAAAGCCTATGATTCTACTTTATTTGAGGCATCAGATGCTGAGTACAAATGAAAATCAGTGGCAAAGCTTTTTGAGGTCATTTGAACTAACGCAATGTGTCAGCATCATTATGCCATTAAAACATAAATTCAATAAAAGTTATTTTAATGTTTCTCCAATTTCCAATCTGAAATTGTCTTTGTTTCAACTTGAAGTGGTCTTTCAAAACCTTCAATTTTTTTTCAGGAAGCAAACCTTTTGAAAAAAAATTGTTACTGAAGCTACTACCTCTGTGAGATCCCAGGTGAGGGTTTATTAGCCTGATGAAACAGGAGAGCATGTTGCTGGCTGCGACTGTATTGTGGCCTGAAGGAAATCTAAACTAGCTCAAGTTTCCTTGACTCTTAGTGAAATTCTAGGAATGTTGACAATATATAGAGAATTATTGAGAGGCTAGTGCTGCCTGTGTCAATCACTGTAGCCATGAAAAATAACAGCTGGATTTCTATATTGCTTCAGAATTGCTATTAGCAGTGCTTTTGAGTTGACAGATTTGCATGTAAATCATGGAGATGTGAGAAGCGTGACATTCCTGCAGAGTAGGAGGTTAATTCGAGTTCATCTTTATTCCTTCAGTTTAAAAACTAATCATCAGGAGGTATCTCTGTGTGACAACCCTGGGTCAAGCGGGGCATTCTGTAATAAACGCTTGCTACAAATTCGACTGACAATCGCTCACTGTTTCCCCTTCGAGACAGTATTGTTTTCTTGGCTTGAATTTAAAAACTGCAGTCAGTTGCATTTGCTCAGCATATTAACATAACGTATTCTGTCTCTTCTCAAAATATTTGTGCTTCATTGAATTAAAATACAGAACTAACGGTCTAGAAGTTAAGAAGTTGAGGCCCAGGAGTTAAGATGGTTTGTGCTTCACAGTGAACTCCTTACACCTTAAAATACCCCAGACATACAACTGAGTTAAAATAAAAACCCTGCTATGGTCAGTGTATTCTTAGGATATAAAAGAAAAGTAAATATAATTGCAGTTTGTTCTAAACCAATGTATCCTAAGAAATTCGCCATTTTAAAGAAATGAATAATTTTATTGATTTTATATCACACTGGGATAGAATATGTTGAACTTTTGATTGCTGAATTTTTGAAATGAGTGGTCCAGCCCATAAATATGCCGAAAACCTGGTATACAAGCAATGCCAGCAGTTTCTTAAGTGCCACAGAGTTGAAATGAAAAATGCAGCAGGCACACAAATCTCCTGTTCTCTGTCGCCATGGCTACACGACGTGGAAGTGAAATCAGTCAGATTAGAAACCTTCAGATTAAATGTCGAATTGTCCATTCCAAATTCGCTTCCACAGTCCCGACAACGATTTGCCCCCTACTAGTTATGTTACGACGATCTGCACACAAGTCTGTCACCAGCTTTACATCGTGCATAATGTATATATTAATCAACATCATCTAAACAATTTCCTACAAATTATTTTCAAGAACTGTATCTACATATAAGACATTATTATAGTTCTAATATTACCAGCTCATATCTCTAATGACAATTAAGTCCAACTCCAAAGTTTGTATCATTGTTTTATGCTTTTCAACTGTGATTTTATTCAACAGTTGGTTATTCTGAGGCAATTTAAAACTAGAGCAATGTGGAAGAGAGCGAGATACCACTGGGACCTGTGTTCTGCAAGAACATCAAATGTAATTCTGATGATGAAGAATGGCGGGCACATTTTCAAATGTCTAAGAGCATCTTCAGCTTTGTATGCAAGTTCCTCGAGCCTGAATTGAGGCGCAGGGTAAAAAACTTCAGAACCCCAGGTCCGACTTGCCAATGTTATGTGGTGGTATGCCACCCCATGTGAATATCGATCCATCAACGATCACACTCTAGCTGAGCCAGTTTTCCCTCTTGAAAGACAACACTCACTAATCTGAGTTCCATAATTTCATTTTCTTCCTCAATAATTCCACTTTTGTTCGTGAATTGCAGGTACACATTTTAGCAAAGTTGAACTAGTCTGCAAATTGAGGACAAAGTAAAATTTCTTGTGGTGATGCACTTTGGTAGGGCAATGTGTGCTGTTCATCGCCCACGATGATTTAATGCTGGGGACTGTGGTTCACAAAGACCCAGCAATTGCCAATTCCTCTCTGAGTATGGGGAAAATAACATAGAGAAGAAAAGATGGGAAAGGAAGGGTGGCAGGTAAGGAAGGGAAGAAGAGAAAGGCTTTTCTGGCTGCACAATCACGGATCGGCAGATTCCAGGGTGGAAGGTAAGCAAGGGAAGAAGAGAAGGGCTTTTCTGGCTGCACAGTCATGGATCGGCAGATTCCCTTGTGTTTCCAGTGAGGCAAAAGCTGAGTCAAATCAGCACCAGGAAGTAAAACAAGAAAGGCCTGCAGACACCGTGGTTGAAGCAAAAATAGAATGCTGGAGAAACTCAGCAGGTCAAACAGTGTCCTTTATGTAGAAAAGATAAAGATACATAATCCAACTTTCAGGCTTGAGCCCTTCATCAGGGTACGGAAAAATGTCAGCAGGCACCCTAACAAAATGGTGGTGGGGGGAGCATGGTCCCAAAGGCAGGAGGTAATAGGTGGAGGAGGGAGGGTACAGCAGCAAGCAGGGGAAAGAGGGATGGCTCTGTGAATGGAGAGGGAAGGGGGAGGAGAGTTGGAGGAAAGAAGACAAAGGGAAAGGGAAGGGATGGAGAGCAGAGAGAATGCCATCCCTTTTTTTTCTCAAATCAGCACCACTCAGACAATGTAGAAGAATGAGAGCATACAAAGCCATTTGAACTGAAAAGCACCCAAGACACAGAGGCAATGACCATCTCAAACAAGAAGAAGACTAACCACCTACCCTTCAAATTCACTGAAATTATTATCACTGAGTATCCCCCCCCCCATCTTGGAATTCACCATTGACTAGAAATCAACTGAACCAGCTACATAATTACAGGGTCGACAAGAGCAAATGAGAGGCTAAGGTTTGGATGATGTCGACCTCAATTCCAAGTTTGTTTTCCACCATCTGCAAGATACACACCTGGTACTCCTACTTTCCACTTACTTGGATGAATGCAGTTCCAACATATCTGAGACACTACAACTTCATGGTACCTCCCTCTATTCCATGAAATTTTGATTGAGTGTGTAAAACCTACAAAGGATATGCTGCTATGTCCCAAAGATTTTTTTCATAGAACCTACCAATCCACTCGGATGAACAAGAAATCGAAAAGTTGTGGCAATGGCAATAATAATAATGACAATGGCAAAAATTAATGCCATTGGTTTCAAGATAATTATGGATAAGGATAGGTCTGGTCCTTGGGTTGAGATTTGAAAATGGAGAAAGGCCAATTTTGAGGAAACGAGAAAGCATTTGGAGAGCATGGATTGGGACAGATTGTTTTCTGGCAAGGATGTGCTTGTTGAAAGCCTTCAAAGGTGAAATTTTGAGAGTAGAGCGTTTGTATGTCAGGATGAAACACACAGTCATAGGGAATCTTTGTTTTTGAGGGATATTGGAGTTTGGTTAAGAAGGAGAGGGGACTAGAACAATGAGCAAATGAGGTACTTGAGGAGTATAAAAAAAGAAGGAAATCTTCAGAGGGCTAAAATAAGACATAAGGTTGTTTTAGCAGACAAGTTGAGAAAAAATCTTAAGGACTTCTACAGTTTATATTAAGAGTAAAAGGATAGTAAGGAACAAAATTGGTCTACTTGAAGATCAGAGTGGTCGGTTATGCATGGAGCCAAAAGAGATAGGAGGGATCTCAAATGTTTTTTTCTATTCGTCTATATTTACTCAGGAAATTGGCACAGACTCCATCCAAATAGTGAGGTAATGGAACCTATGCACATTAAAGAAGAAGAGGTGCTTGATGTCTTAAGGCAAATGAGTAGATACATCCCCAGTGCCTGACAAGGTATTGCCTCAGATCTTGAGGGAAGCTAGTGTAGAAATTGTAAGGGTCCTTGCAGATATATTGCCATGGGAAAGGTGCTGGAGGATTGAAGTGTAGCTCATGTTGTGCCAGTGTTTAAAAAAAGGCTCAAAAAATAATCTGGGATATTAAAGGCAGGTGAGCCTGACATCAGTAGTAGGTAGGTTATTGGAAGGTGTTCAGAGAGATTGGACATACAAGTATTTGATAATCAGTATTGGGCCTGATTAGTGATAGTTGACATGGCTTTGTGTTTAACCAATCTTATAGAGTTTTTTTGAGGAGGTTATTAAGAAAGTTGATGAAGGAAAGGCTGTGAATGTTGTCTACATGGACTTTATTAAGACCTTTAACAAGGTTCCATGGGAAGGTTAATTTGCTCAGTGTTCAAGGTAGTAAATTGGATACAGATTAGGTTTATGAGAGAAACCAGAGAGTAGTTGTGGATTTGACTGTAGGCCTGTGACTAGTGGTATACCTCAAGGGTTGTTGCTGGGTCCATTGTTGTTTGTCATCTGTATCAATGATCTGGATAATAATCTGCTAAATTGGATCAATAAGTTTGCAGATGACACAAAGATTGGAGGTGTTGTGGACAGTAAGGAAGGCTTTCAAAGTTTGCAGAGGGATCTGGTCCAGCTGTAAAAATGGACTGCAAGATGGCAGATGAAATTTAATACAGACATATGTGAGATGTTGCACTTTGGAAGGATAAACCAAGGTAGGACATGCACTGTAAATGTTAGGACACCAAAGACTGCCTGTGGTAGAACAGAGGGATAATACATATAGATACATAATACATGTGCAGTCATGGAATGGCAGATTCTCTCGTGCTTCTGTAATAAATACAGATACATAATTCCCTGAAAATGGCATTACAGGTAGATAGGGTAGGGCACATTGGCCTTCATAAGTCAAAATATTGAGTATAGGAGTTGGGATGTTATGGTGAAGTTATATAGGATATTGGTAAGGCCAAATTTGGAATATTGTGGGCCATTTTGGTCACCTAACTATAAGAAGGATATTAATAAGTTTGAAGGAGATCTACAAGGATGTGGCCAGGACTGGAAGAAATGAGTTACAAGGAAAGGTTGGGACTTTATAAGCCTAGAGCATTGAAGAATGAGGAGAGATTTGATAGAGGTATGCCAAATTATTAGGGGTATAGGTAGAGTAAGTGCAAACAGGCTTTATCCACTGAGGTTAGGTGAGATTTAAAAAAAACTAGAGGACATGGGTGAAGGCTGAAATGTTGAAAGGGTACATTAAGGGGAACATCTAAACACAGAAACTAGTGGAAGTGTAGAATGGGCTGCCAGCTGAAGTGGTGAATGCAACCTCAATTTTGATATTGAAGAAAAATTTGAACAGGTACATGGATGGGAAGGGTGCGTCAGTCTGGGTGCTGGTCAGTGGGCAGAATAATAGTTTGGCACAGACTGGAAGGGTCTGTGCTGTAATATTCTATAGTTCTAGGTGCTTCCACCTGGACCCACTTTGAGGAAGATCTGCATCCCCTCTGATCTTTCTGCATCTAAGTGATGGAGCTCCCCAAGCAACAACCAAGAAGGTGGTTTCCGACAAACCTCAAAGGCAACCGGGACTAATGTTAAATGCTGGTCTGCCATGATCATCCAAATCCTGTGAGTGAATAAAAGACACGTTTACATTATTGCCTTTGTGGTTGATCTTTGTGGGCCTAACTCATGAAGACCAGATCAACTTTCCAAACTGCACTGAAAGATCCAAACAGAAGACACACACAACAGTCAAATTCTCACTGTTGTCCTTCCTCGTGGAGCCTGCAATCTCTGTGCATTGAGCTTTCCGTCGGCTTCCCCTGTTGGCAGCAGCATTGGTGGTGAGCGGCATCGCAAAAAGGCCGAACGTAGCCTTGCAAGATGTGTTCAAGTAGCTGTATTTTAAAAGCAGAGCCTCAGGTGCCATCATTGACTGTGAACAGCCAAGTAAGCATGGAAAGGGAATGAAAAAACCGGGCAATGGCTGTGTGAATGGTCTTATTCTAAGGGAGGAAATCTGCAGTTCCACCTCAGGTCAGCGTTTCAGTATTCCTAGAAAGCAGCTGGAAGTGGACCAGCTGGGATGGTGTGTGGGCAGAGAGTGTCAGGGTGAGGGGGGTTAGAAATGAATGAATCAGAGCCACTGAGTTGTATGGGTCAGGGTAGGATGCAGTGAGCGGGGGTAGAGTTGCAAAAAGAGTACATCGGTCAGAGAGAGGGCAATAGAGGAATGCAGAATGGAAACAGGTCCTTTGTCCCCACTAAATCCACACTGACCATCCGCCACCTATTTTACGCTAATACCCTCCTAATCATTATATTCTTCCTGCCTTCCCACTGACCCTCCCTTCCCCCAAGAATCTCACTTGTAAACTAGGAGCAATTTACCAATGAACCTACCAATCCACATATTCTTTTGGAAACATGATGGAGATTAACGGTGTCACAGAGAGACTGACTTTATACAGACAGTACAGAAGGCCAGGACTAATCCTGGGTCCCAGAAGCTGTGTTGGGATCTGGTGGTGCGGGATAGAGGCAGGAGGAAGTAGGAAAACAGGGCCATTGAATGGAACATGGCGGGATATATAGTGGGTGCAAGCAGCAAGCTTTTAGCTTGAATAGGATATCACGTTCATCACAGACATATAAGCTGAGGAACCTTTTCCTGTGCTGTACTGTTCTGTGTTCTATGTCTTATGTTCTATCAGAATCAGAGCCAGAATTTATTGTCATGAACAAGTCACAAAATTTGTTGTTTTGCAGCAGCGACACAGGGCAAACGTTCATATAAACCACCTTGCAACAATTAATAAAATAGTGCACGAAAAGACAAAGTTTTTGGTTCATTGATTATTCAGGAATCTGATGGCAGTGGGGAAGAAGCTGTCCTTGTGCCACTGAATGTTCGTCTTTTTGTACCTTTTTCCCGGTGGTAGCAGAGTGAAGAGGGCGTGGTCTGGGTGGTGGGGGTCCTTGAGGATAGAGGCTGGTTTCTTAAGACACCACCTCTTGTAGATGTCCGCCGAAGCAGTGAAGTCTGGTGCCTGTGATATCACAGGCCAAGTTAACAACCCTCTGGAGTTTTTTTTCTTGTCCTGAGCATTGGCACCTCCATACAAAACAGTGTGGCAACCAGACAGAATGCTCTCCATGGTACACCCGTAGAAGTTTACGAGTCTTCAGTGACCTGTAGAAATTTTTGCGAGTGCTCGGTGACGTACCGAATCTCCTCAAACTCCTCACCAAGTAGAGCCGTTGGCGGGCCTTCTTCGTGATTGCCTCAACATGGAGGCTTCAGGACAGATCATTGGAGATGTTGACACCCAGAAATTTGAAGTTCTTGACCCTCCCTGTCCCCACTGCTGATCCCTCAACAGTGTCGGCATCAGGGGTGGGGGGCAATTCGTGGGCATTGCTATCTCAAACCGGATGTTAATTTTTCCTTCATTTGGGGATGCAGAGGCATTAAGGGGACACTTACCATGTTAAATCTGGCATCCCAGAGCTTGTAGGCCATGTGCAGCCATGTTTCTTCAGTCGGAGGGAGCAGGAAGGGATGCTAGTGGCCCGGGTACTCCAATGCATTGCACATGCACTAGCCAACATGTGAGCAAGAATAAACATGGCCGCACATGGCCAGCGGACCCCCCGCGACACTGCATTTCACATGGCAAGTGCCCCTTGCTGAGCAAGCTTTTGAGCATCAGGTTGTGCCCCCCACGTTTATCTTAATCCTTAATGACCCCCGTTAAGACTTGTTCTGGTCCCAACCCTGCCCTTCAATGATTTCCTTCTGAAGTCCACCTCATCTAACGCTAATGCTGAGCGGTCAATAAGCTGCTTCCTTGTTGTCATTTGTGATTCTGCCAGCAACTGTAGTGTCGTCGGCAAATTTGTAGATAGCATTGGAATCATGCCTGGCCATGCAGTCACCAGAGCAACATAAACTATTTTCCATAGGAATGACCAGTTACAAGGCTGGAGTTACTTTCAACCTTGAAGAAGCAGCGATAAGCAGGTTCTACTCTGCCAAAATTATTTTCAACCATTTCACACTGAATAAACAGTGAATTACAAGGCAATCTAAATACTACAGAGAAAAATGGTTGCCTGAGCATAATTCAATATTAGGAGACTAAACAGACCTTCATCCTGCAGATATTAACATCTGCACAGCAAGGGTATTGAATTAAAGTCCTGTAATTATTGCCTCATGTAAGTTTGGAACCAGGTTTGCCTGTGTAAAAGCATTGGTTGATATCTACACAATGTTCCTTTAATATTGAATAATAAATAACATTAAATTGTAAATATAGGAATGGATTTTGCAAAGAAGGAAGCAGCTTTTTGTTTGATGATGTTATTTCTCCAAGGGTCTCAGAGTCATACATGGCCTGATGATTGTCTAACACAAGGATTTCCTAGTGAGTGAGAATGAAAACAGTGACACTGCTGGAACTGTGGTAATGGAAGCACTGCCGCAGGTTCAAACTGGGACAGCAGGGAGCGGAGACACAGCACTCCTTTGCGGGGGTCCTACTGCCTGGCCATGATGACAACAGTGGGTTAAGTGGTGTTATTTTTAGACATTTTAAAAATCAAGGATGCCTGTGCCCAAGATGGTGGTGCCCATGCTTGGCAGAGGACTACAAGACTTTGTGGACTCTGGGGATCAGGGGACTGGCGCAGGGCACCAAAGCGGGAGGAAACCCCCTCCCTCCCTCCCTCCCCCCTCTGAGAAGGTGAAGCCTGGGAGATGACTAGTGAAGATTTGAAACCAGGCTAACTGCAGTCTGGAGTCTGGAAGCTCAGGGACTCACACCAGACCACAGGCTGCTGGGGAATGGCTTGTGGGAACCAGGTATCAGGGATCCCCAGGGTGCTTCGGGCACTGAAAGCTTCCTGATCACATTGGAGGTTGGGATCTGGGAGCTCACGTTTGCCAATGGATCGGACAAGATGCCAGGCAGCTGCAGAGGTTGCAGGGACATTGGAGGAGAATCTATGGACATTTGGTGTCTCTGAAGGAATTCTCTTTTGCTTCTCTTTCTCTTATTGTTGGGGGCAATGATCAGGGCACTACTTTTTGTGGCAAATATTGTGTACATTCTGTGAATTGGAACATGACAATAAAGGAATCTATTTAATCAACAGGATTATTTTGATTGAATAATGTTGCATGTTTATTGCAGTGAGATAAGATTTTCATCTGCTCCTTCAATAGACCAGTGAATAAGGGACTCACTCCAGGCTGGGGACTGCTGGAGACTTGCTGAAATGGAACCAGATATCGGAACCAGGACGTGAGAGGGTGTAAATTTTGTGTGTCACATTTTCCATTTTAATTACATGACAATAAAAATAATCTTCAATCTTGAATGGGGCTAACCTTTCCAAACCATGACACTCAACCTGGAGCAAGCTGGGAATTGGGCCAAAAAATGCCGTCAAACAATCTTTCAATGGGAGCTACATTACTCTTGCCATTTCTTGCAAAGTTCCCCATTGTTACGTCCCGCTATTGGCCCAGCAGCTTCCAAATGTTCAGCATGCGGATGGCCCTCTCACATCTTTGCATGGGGTCTGGGTTACTTTTATTTGTTGCGGGCAGAGTTGGAAGATTTGGTCCTTTGCCAGGCTGCTGAAGCATCCCCAACTGGGATCCACGGTGACAAATCTGACAAGGCCCTCGTTTTGTTTTGCTTTCAGGGAATGGACTAAATGAAAACAATAGTGGGTGCAAAACAGAGCAAGTTCTCAATTCAATAACAACTGAAACAAATACGCTGGGCCTGTTTGAACAAGGCTCTTTGGATATCCTATGAGTAAATACTGGTTAGTATTAATAAAAGCACAAACTACTGGAAAAGCTCAGAAGGTCAAACAGTGCCCTTTATGTTTCTTCTTTCTTTGGCTTGGCTTCGCGGACGAAGATTTATGGAGGGGTAATGTCTGCGTCAGCTGCAGGCTCGTTTGTGGCTGACAAGTCCGATGTGGGACAGGCAGACATGGTTGCAGCGGTTGCAAGGGAAAATTGATTGGTTGGGGTTGGGTGTTGGGTTTTTCCTCCTTTGTCTTTTGTCAGTGAGGTGGGCTCTGCAGACCTCTTCAAAGGAGGTTGCTGCCCGCTGAATTGTGAGGTGCCAAGATTCACGGTTTGAGGCGATATCAGCCCACTGGCGGTGGTCAAGGTGGCAGGCACCAAGAGATTTCTTTAGGCAATCCTTGTACCTCTTCTTTGGTGCACCTCTGTCTCAGTGGCCAGTGGAGAGCTCGCCATATAACACGATCTTGGGAAGGCGATGGTCCTCCATTCTGGAGACGTGACCTACCCAGCGCAGTTTGATCTTCAGCAGCGTGGATTCAATGCTGTCGACCTCTGCCATCTCGAGTACTTCAATGTTGGAGATGAAGTCGCTCCAATGAATGTTGAGGATGGAGCAGAGACAACCCTGGTGGAAGCGTTCTAGGAGCCGTAGGTGATGCCGGTAGAGGACCCATGATTCGGAGCCGAACAGGAGTGTGGTTATGACAACAGCTCTGTATACACTAATCTATGTGAGGTTTTTCAGTTGGTTGTTTTTCCAGACTCTTTTGCGTAGTCTTCCAAAGGCGCTTGTCTCCGCTTCATCCTCAACATTCATTGGAGCGACTTCATCCCTAACATCGAAGTACTCGAGATGTCAGAGGCCGACAGCATCGAATCCACGCTGCTGAAGATCCAACTGCGCTGGGTAGGTCATGTCTCCAGAATGGAGGACCATCGCCTTCCCAAGATCGTGTTATATGGCGAACTCTCCACTGGCCACCGTGACAGAGGTGCACAAAAGAAGAGGTACAAGGACTGCCTAAGGAAATCTCTTGGTGCCTGCCACATCGACCACCGCCAGTGGGCTGATATCGCCTCAAACCGTGCATCTTGGCGCCTCACAGTTCGGCGGGCGGCAACCTCCTTTGAAGAAGACCACAGAGCCCACCTCACTGACAAAAGACAAAGGAAGAAAAACCCAACACCCAACCCCAACCAACCAATTTTCCCCTGCAACCACTGCAACCGTGTCTGCCTGTCCTGCATCGGACTTGTCAGCCACAAACGAGCCTGCAGCTGACGTGGACATTTACCCCCTCCATAAATCTTCGTCCGCGAAGCCAAGCCAAAGAAAAAAAAGATTTGCCTTGGCGAGTCTGTTGTCTATCTCGTTGTCGATCCTTGCATCCGATGAAATGGTGCAGCCGAGATAGGTAAACTGGTTGACCGTTTTGAGTTTTGTGTGCCCGATGGAGATGTGGGGGGGCTGGTAGTCATGGTGGGGAGCTGGCTGATGGAGGACCTCAGTTTTCTTCAGGCTGACTTCCAGGCCAAACATTTTGGCAGTTTCCGCAAAACAGGACGTCAAGCGCTGAAGAGCTGGCTCTGAATGGGCAACTAAAGCGGCATTATCTGCAAAGAGTAGTTCACGGACAAGTTGCTCTTGTGTCTTGGTGTGAGCTTGCAGGCGCCTCAGATTGAAGAGACTGCCATCCGTGCGGTACCGGATGTAAACAAAGGTAAAAATACCTAAATGATGTTTCGGGCTTGAGCCTGAAATGCCAGTCATAATTTTTTATTTTTGGTGGTAAAACCTACTGAGCTTCTTCAGCATGTTGTATTTTTATTTCAACCTCGGTGTCTACATTCATGAATACTACTGGTTACTATTACATCCTTGATGCGTACACATCAAATACAGCTTGCTTTAAACCTTCACGCTCAATCTTTTTCAGATCTTCTGATTTTTTTCAACTACATACAGGAGAGATTTTGGATGTTTAAAAAGATACAGTGAACCTAAAATGAGAAAATAATTAACATATTTAATTATTCAACTATAATTCAAAACCAAAAGGAAGTGAGATTCTTTATCCAAGATGACATGATCAGAGGAGAGATTTCTAACTATAATTTAGGGTTTCATGATCTGTGATTCTATTGATTGTTTTATGCACAAAATAAACTAAGAAGGTTTTCCTTTGCTTGCCCTGTAAATGCACACAAAGAGGTGCCTCCAACTCTGCGCCACTATCAAGACAAAAAGAAAAGCAAGATGGAGACATTGGGTGCCGGTGGAACCCGCCACTTCCTCCGTAACCTCCCTAGATGCACAGCCTCCTGCTCTGTCCAATGGTGAACCCGAACTCAAGGCATCCAAGCCACCCTTCTCAACCCCTGGGTGTGAACCCTTGAAGTGATTAAGAAGCTGCCAGCGCCCAAGGCTCTCAGGATGCCGGCATGCCATCAGCACTAAGACTCCATCCTACTACCTGGCTCCCAAAGGCCATCATCCATGGGAAGTTGGAGATGGTCGACGTTTCTGGCCTGGGTCTTTCTTCAGGAATGTTGAAGGTCAGGCAAGGTGTCTGAATGAAAAGGTAGGGGGAGAGCATCAGCTAACAGGTAAAGAGGTGATTTCCAAAGATGACTTCTCTCTGTCATCCTTCACCCCCCTCCCTGATTCACCAATCCCTATTGGCTTCTGTCCTCATTTCACTGGCTATCTTTCTTCTGCGCTCTCAGTCCTGATAAAGGGTTCAGGCCCAAAACGTTGGTTATCCTTGGCTTCTTGTGGATGCTGTGGGACCTGCTGAGGTTCTCCAGCATATTTGTGTATTGGATTCGACCCCAGCATCTGCAAACTTTCTTGTTTAACACCTGAAGTTGTTACCTTCTTACAAAATGAGTTCAAATTGCTTCCATCACTGACATGCTTTTGCAAGTCTGGATCCGTAACAATTTTGAAGGTATGCAAACAACCCGTGGCTCTTACCTTGGATTACAGGGGTCACAAATATTTTTTAGATGTACATCACAGTAACAGGCCATTCCGGCCCACCCAAACACTCCCGATTGACGTACAACCCCGGTACATTTTGAAGGGTGGGAGAAAACCAGAATACCTAGAGAAAACCCACGCAGACACGAGGAGAGCGTACAAACTCGTTATAGGCAGCACCAGATCCAAACGCAGGCCGCAGAAGAAATTTGGCAGAAATGTTACCATCCTCTGTTCTGGCAAGGTTTTCATGAGAATGTGAATTATTCCAGCAAGCCCTCTGTTGAAAGTATGTCTGGACATCGGGAACAAATCTTGTTGGTTTGTTCAGTGGTATCAGTTCCTCTAAATGTACGTGCTTCCCCCATCCCACAGTATAAGTTTGTGTGAGCACTTTGCTTTGCATAGTGTTTGTGCGTGTTTGCATTTCTGCTACATTTGTGCTCTGGAGCACGTTGAATGACTAGTTCAATATCAATGTGTATTTCTATTGAAGTCCAGATTTGCACGTATTGGGAAACTGATAATTTTGTACCCTTGTGTTTCATTGATGTTACAAATTCCTCTTGGAGGCCATCTGCATCTAACCTGAATGCCCTTAATTTTTAAAAAAGTAAAACACGAAAGTCTGCAGACAGCGTGGTTAAGGGAATTGGTAACGATTGAAATAAATATTGTATCCTTGGGAAGACATTCATTTTAATTCAATTTATCCTCCCTATCAATGTTAGTGGTAATTCTTTCCAATGTTCTAAGTCTTCCTGTGATTTCTTCATTAATGGCTGATAATTTAATTTATACAGGTGGCTTAAATTATTATCTAATCTAATACCTAGGTATCGGATTGCTTGTGTTTGCCATTTAAATGGTGATTCTTTTATAATTCTGTATAGTCTGCGTTACTCATTGGCATTGCTTCACTTTTATTTGCATTGATCTTGTACCACGATATTTCTCCATATTCCTTCAATTTCTTATATAGTTCTTTTATTGATATTCTGTTAAGTATACTATGATGTCATCTGCAAATAAATTCATTTTATGCTCCTTTTCCTTTATTTTTATTCCTTTTATTTTATTTTCTGTTCTTATCAGTTCTGCCAATGGTTCTATTGCTAAAGCGAACAGTGAGGGAGATAGTGGACATCCCTGCCTAGTTGACCTACTTAATTTAAATTGGTTCGATACATATCCATTTACTGTCACCTTCACCAATGGTCCATTATATAAAGCTTTAATCCAATTAATATATTTTTCTGGTAGGTTGAACCTCTGTAATACTTTGAATAAATAATTCCATTCTACCCTGTTAGAGGCTTTTTCTGCATCTAAAGCAACAGCCACTGTTGGCATCTTATTCCCTTTAACTGCATGAATTAAATTAATAAATTTACAGACATTGTCCGTTGTTTGTCTTTTCTTAATAAATCCAGTTTGATCTTGTTTTACTATTTTTGGTATATAGTCGGCTAATCTGTTTGCTAATAATTTTGCTATTACCGTATAATCTGAATTAAGTAGAGATATTGGTCTATATGATGCTGGTGTTAGTGGATCCTTCCCCATCTTTGGTATTAGTGTAATTATTGCTGTCTTACATGAATGACTTGTCAGCCACAAACGAGCCTGCAGCTGACGTGGACATTTACCCCCTCCATAAATCTTCGTCCGTGAAGCCAAGCCAAAAGAAAAGAAAAAGACATGAATCTGGGAAGTTTTGTGTTTCTTCTATCTGGTTCATTACTTCCAGGAGATGAGGAATTAATGTCTTTAAATGTTTTATAGAATTCTATTGGGAATCCATCCTCTCCAGGCGTTTTATTGTTCAGCAGCTTTTTTAATATATCCTGTATTTCCTCTATTTCAAATGGTTTTATCAGCTTGTTTTGCTCCTCTTCTTGCAATTTTGGCAGTTCAATTTTAGCTAAAAACTCTTCTATTTTGTCTTCTTTCCCCTCGTTCTCATTTTGGTATAATTTTTCATAAAATTCCTTAAAGTTCTCATTAATCTCTATTGGGTTATATGTAATTTGTTTGTCCTTTTTCCTTGATGCCAATACAGTTCTTTTAGCTTGTTCTGTTTTAAGTTGCAGGCTAATATTTTATGTGTTTTTTCTCCTAGCTCATAATACTTTTGCTTTATTTTCATTATGTTCTTCTCCACCTTATACATGTATAATGTTTCGTATTTTATTTTTTTGTCTGCCAATTCTCTTCTTTTTGTTATATCTTCCCTTGTTGCTAGTTCTTTTTCTGTACTTACTATCTCCCTTTCCAACTGTTCTATTTCCCGATTGTAGTCCTTTTTCATCTTAGTTACATAATTTATTATCTGCCTTCTAATGAAGGCTTTCATTGCATCCCATAATATAAATTTGTCTTTCACTAATTCCATATTTATTTAAAAGTACATTTTAATTTGGCGTTCAATAAATTCTCTAAATTCCTGTCTTTTAAATAGCAAGGAGTTTAATCTCCATCTTTATGCTCTTGGTGGGATGCAGACAGCATGGTTGAAGTAAAATCAGAAAGCTGGAGAAACTCAGCAGGTCAAGCAGTGTCCTTTACATAGCAAAGATTTTAAAAATACATAACCGACATTTCGGGGCTAGAGCCCTACATCAAGGTATGGAAAAATGTCAGTAGGCGTCCGAGCAAAAGTGTAGGGGAGGAGGTGTGGTGCAAAGGCAGAAGGTGATTGGTGGCCTCCAGCCTTTGGGACCAATATCTCCCTTACCCTTCTGTTCGGACTCCTGCCGACATTCTTCCGTATCTTGAAGAAGGGATCTTGCCCCGAAACGTCGGTTATGTATTTTTTACCTTTGCAATATAAAGGACACTCCTTGACCTACCGAATTTCTCTAGCTTTCTGTTTTTACCTGCATTTAATATTTCCCCTTTTAAACCAAAGCAACTACCAGATGAAGAATTCAACTCTTCCTTCTTTCCCAAAAGCCAGAGAAAATTTTACCCATTTAGTGCAAAAGTCCAGCCACTGGTGTACATTTACCACTTTGTTGATCAACTCATTCTACCCCTGCATTACCCAAATTCTCATAAATTTGATAAAGAACAAATACTTTAAAAAATCATTACTGCCTTATTCTTTTTAATATCCTGAACTATGAGTTTACCTAATAATTCACTGCAATGGTGTCATGTTTCTCTACTCACAAAAGTTTCCTTCATTCATCAAAACCACTTGTTTTCATGTGTCAGGTTTGCAAACATATTTGCAGTACAACTTAGATTGGAGTGCCGTTGTGATTAAACATTTCAGTAAATGTCAAATGTTTAAATACATTATCGTACATTAAATGCATGCTTTCTGTCATCTATCAGTCATCACTGAATTCTTACTTCTGGAAATTCCTTGAAATGTTTTCTGGCAGCTCTCAGGAGGTGGGATTGTAAAATTGGGGAACCCAGTCATTGTCCGACTCAATTACTTTTGGTAATTCCATAAACTCATCTGCCAGTTAATAACTGTGTCAACCTCAGTTACTCTATGACCGATTTTTCACATGCATTAGTGGACTGTTTGATGGTGGACTTTGTGGAGGAGGTCATGTAAATAGTGCGAAAAGGGGTCTGGAATTAATTTCATTTTAGCCACATGTACATTTTTAAAAGAAAATATCCCAGGTGATTTTTTTTCAGGTACATTTTGTTTTGTATGAAATAGATAAATTATAATCTATCATTTTTTAAATAAATCTCTCCAGATTTCAATGGGAATGACAAACCGCTGTTTAATGGGTGCCAAACTAATATGAATTTTTAAACATGTTTTTAGACATGCTGCATCATAACTGGCCCTTCTGGCTCATGAGCCAGTGCTGCCCAAAATACCCCAATTAACCCACAACCCCCCTACCTTTTGAACAGTGGGAGAAAACTGCAGCACCCAGAGGAAACCCATGTAGACACGGAGAGAACCTACAAACTCATTACAGACTGTAACAGCATTGCGTAACTGCTTCGTGAACCTTGCCGCCTGATATTAGAGTCATAAGGTTGTACAGCGGAGACTTTGGTGCTTATCTAAGCTAATCCCATTTGCACACATTAGCCACAGCCTCTCTCCTATGCAAGTAACCAGCCCAAGTGCTTTCCAAACATCATATATGTATTTGCCAATGTCTTTTTCTGGGATTTCGTTCCATATGATCACTACCCTTTGTGTGGAAGGGACGCCTTTAACTTTCTCTCCTTTCACCTTAAACCTATGTCCTCTAGATTTAGATTTCTTCTCCTGAGGAGAAAGATTCTGACTATCTATGCCTTCCATAATATTATAACCCTTTATATGGTCACCTTTTATACCAGTGAGTTTAAAACCAGCCTGTCCAATCTCTCCTTATACTGTAAGGACTGTAAATTTCTTCATCCCAGGCAACATCTGGTGAATCTTTTCTGCGCTCTGTAATGCTACCGTATTCTTCCTGTTTGAATCAATCAGGAATATATACAATACTCCAAGCTGGACCTGACCAATGCTTTGTGCAGTTGAAAATTGACCATCCTAAATCTTGTACTCATTGCTTCAGTCTACCAAGACAAGTGGGCCGAATATCTTCCCTCCCCTATCCAAATATTCCAGCCTGGTGAATCTGGTGGAAGAGCAGCCCAGATGATCTGGTGAAGTAATCTGGAGAACTCCTTGGATTTATTGGCTTTTCACAATATTGATCCATCCATGCTCTGGTGTCACTGCACCTGAGGCTGCATACATTTTAAATTTAGACATTCAGCACCAGCCCACGAGCCTGTGCCCAATTAGCCTACAACCCCCATCGGTTTTGAAGGGTGGGATGAAACCAGAGAACCTGTACAGGTGCGGGGAGAACGTACAAATTCCTTACAGATAGCGCCGGATTCAAACCTGTCGCCGGCGTTGTGCTAACACTAAACCCATGCCAGTGATTCTGTATCCACCAACCGCAGAGAGAAAAAATTGCTCCTCCAAATGTATTGACTGATATTCAGTGTTGACATTAAATCTAAATGAGCTGTAAATTGGGGATATTAACGTGAAGGAAGAAACTCATTTATCACCCTGACAGATCTACATTGTAATTACTATGAAGCTGCCTCCAAATCAGAAAGGACAGCTTTAGTGTCACTCGCCCAGTCACACACTTGCTTCTATTTATCTAATCATATCTTTCTCAAACCTGTTCACATGAATATTAATATATCAGCTTGTCACATCTAGTCAGGTGTTAGTTTGAATCCTTTTGAACCTTAAACTATATTACCATTGTGGAATTGAATTTACTCCAGGTCAGGGTGCTTTACTGCTTCAGCTAAGCATTTACTGTCCTTGGGGGGAGTTGATTTCAATTATCAATGCAGCACATGCACTGAATTTTCATTTGTGGTAGCACAAATGCAAGAGATTGTGGCGGTACGCCATTAGGCAGGCGAACCGGCCCTGCTTGTCACGCACGCGGCGGGGCAGCGGTCAAAATGGCGCCGTCGGGGGTTTCCTCCCGACCTCGGCACCGGGCTCAGAAGCCCGCACTTGGGGACCCATGTGATGCCCCGGTGACGTCGGGGCCCCCCAGCGCAATTCTCAGCCAGATACGGGCTGGGAGTATAAGACCAGCCAGGCAGCCTGCAATAAATCAGTTTTTGCTCACTGAACTCAACCCGTCTGGTTGTGTGATCCTTCAGTTAGCAGTGTAGCCGTCGCTACAATTGATGACCCCGACAGGTTCAAAAGTCTTTGAAAGCAACATGAACGACCCTTCGTTCAATGCAATAGCCATAAAGCTTCCTGATTTCTAGATTCAGGAGCCGGAGAACTGGTTCAGCCATGCAGAGGCTCAGTTTCACCTCCGCCAGATTTAATCGGATTCGACCAAGTTTTACCATGTGGTTACCGCCCTGGACCAGGCCACCGCCAAACAAGTGCTGCACCTTGTTCAGTACCCACCCGCGGAATATAAGTACAGGACCATCAAGCACCCGCTCCCTCGGCCTCTCCAGACGCCAGCGTGCCGCTCAGAAGCTGTGCCTTGATGCCTTGGGGAACAGAACTCCAATTGAATTGATGGACGAGATGCTTGAGTTCATGGGCGATCACACCAACTTCCCACTCTTCGAGCGCATCTTCCTCGACCATCTGCCTGAAGACATCTGGCTGTTACTGTCCCAGGAGAGCTTCATCGACCCTAGGAAGGTCGCTCAAAAGGCTCAGGAGATATGGCTCAAATTATTCCTGGAGGGCTCAGCAGGTTGCGAGTCATGTGCATGACCATGCCAAGCCTTCCTCTTGCACTGCGGTAGAACACCCGGCCCCTGCAGGGGCTTCAAAGAGCATAGCCAGAAGCAAGTCATCCACTTCAGGCCTCTGCTTCTTCCACCAGTGCTGGGGAGCCAGGGATCGTCAGTGTCGTCATCCCTGCTCGTTCCAGGGAAATGAGCAGGCCGGCCGCTGTTAATGGCTGCGGCAGCTGGCTAAGCACACAGCCTTCTCTACATGCGGGATTCAGTCAGCAGCTGATGCTTCCTCGTCGACACCAGGGCCCAGATCAGCATCATCCCGGCCTCGAGAGGACCTCCCCTCTGTGCAGCCAACTTGACGGAGATCCGAATGTATGGAGACAAGACCGTTCACTTCCAGACTGGCCAGTGAAAGTTCTCGTGGAGGTTCACCGTTTTGTCCCTTCCAACCGCCATCCTGGGTGTCGACTTCCTCCTCGCCACGGACTCCTGGTCGACATTTGAGGTAGGCGACTGGTACGTGCCCGTACCTTCCAATCCGTTCGCCTCAACACCTCCCACAGAGAGCAGCCACAAATGGCCATGGTCAGCACACCCAAGGACGAGTTTCAGCGTATCCTGGATGAGTTCCCGTCCCTCCTCAAGCTGCAGTTTTCCGCTGCCTCACCACACCACGGGGTGTTTCATTAATCCCCACCCAAGGCCCGCCGGTCCACGTCAAGGCATGCTGGCTCCCGCAAGATAGCGAAGGAAGAGTTTTCGCATCTGCAGGAGCTGGGGATCATTCAACGCACTGACAGTCCTTGGGCCTCACCACTCCACCTGGTCTAGAAAGCCTCCGGCAGCTGGCGCTCGTGTGGAGATTATCGATGGCTTAATGACACGACTGTACCCGACCGTTACCCGATCCCTCACATCCAGGACTTTACGGCCAACCTGCATGGCGCAAGGGTATTCTCCAAGGTCGACATGGTGCGTGGGTATCACTAAATCCCGGTGCACCCTATGGACTTACCCAAAATGGCCATCATCACCCCCTTCGGCTTGTTCGAGTTCCTACGCATGCTGTTTGCGCTCAAGAATGCCGCCCAGACCTTCCAGTGCCTTGTGGACACAATGCGTAGGGATTTGAATTTCGTATTCATTTACCTGGACGACATCTTTGTTGCCAGCAGAGACTGGGCACAACACAAGTCTCACCTGCGCACCCTCTTCTCCCGACTGGCCGACTTTGGCCTAACAATTAATCTGGCCAAATGCCAGTTCAGGAAAGAGCCCATGCAGTTCCTGGGCCATACCATCACGGCCGGAGGAGACACACCTGCCGCTACGAAGGTCGCTGCAATCAGGGCGTTCCCGTGCCCGGAAAACTTCAAGGGGCTACAGGAGTTCGCGGGTATGGTCAATTTCTATAACCACTTCAATCCAGGCATGAGTTGCTGGGCATGTACCTGGCGGTGCATCATTCCTGCTATTTCTTGGAGGGGAGGCCTTTCACCATTTTTACCGACCACAAACCCTTCACTCATGCGCTCGCTATGGCAAGAGATCCCTGGTCGGCCCGCCAACAGCGTCACCTCTCCTTCGTGTCAGAGTTCACCTCTGACATTCGGCACAAGGCGGGGAAAGACAATGTGTTTGCCGATGCGCTCTCACGACCGGCCATTTGCACACTGACACCCGGCCTCGACTTCGACCAGCTCGCCCGGGACCAGAGGTCTGATGAGGCCCTTCACGGGCCTGCAGTTGCAGAACCTCCCAACTCCTCATGGTGAGGACATTGTCCTGTGCGATGTCTCCATGGGCACCCCGCGACCAGTGGTTCCCCAGCAGTGGCGCAGGCAAATCTTCCACCATATCCATGACCTTTCCCACCCTTCCATCAGGTCCAGGATCCGTATGGTGACAGAACGTTTCGTCTGTCACGGGCTTTGGATGCAGCTTGCGGACTGGGCCAGAACTTGCATCCATTGCCAGCTTTCGAAGGTACACAGGCACACCAGAGCGCCGGTAACTGTTCAGCAACAGACATGTGGACATCGTCGGACCCTTACCCATTTCCCAAGGTAACTGTTACCTTTTCACAGTGGTAGACTGCACCACTCGTTGGCCTGATGCCAGATGTCTCCACGGACTCCTGCTACCGAGCGCTTTTGAACGGTTGGGTTGCCTGGTTCGGTGTCCCAAACCACCTCACCAGTGATCGGGTCACCCAGTTCACCTCTGCGCTCTGGACACAGCTCGCCAACAGGCTGGGGATCGAGCTACATCACACCACAGCCTATCACCCACAGGCCAATGGGCTAGTCGAGCGATTGCACCGCCACCTTAAGTCGGCACTAATGGCCCGCCTCATCGGCACCGACTGGGTGGATGAGCTGCCTTGGGTGCTCCTGGGCATCCGCTCAACACCCAAAGAAGACCTACAGGCATCATCAGCCGAGCTGGTCTATGGTGCACTGCTAGACCTACCTGGTGAGTTCGTCAACGCACCTCACAACCCCCAGCAATCACCGCACGGTCTACTTCTCCACCTCCAGGACCAGTTGGACTTCTTCACACCCCCACTGCCACCCAGACACAGCACACGGGCCTCTTTCATCCCCAGCAAGCTATAATCTGCAGAGTATGTTTTTTTATCAGGCAGAGCCTGTCCACAGCACCTCTACAAAGACCAAATGAAGGGCTGTACAAAGTTGTCCAGTGTTCAGGATCCATTTTCACACTGGACATTGGTGGTAAAAGGGAACTGTTTATAGTGGACAGGTTAAAGCCAGCCCACTTCGACCCCACCGAACCAGTAGTTATGGCCCAACCCAAGCAGCGAGGCCGCCCGGCAAAAAAGGACATTGGCGCCAGTTCTGTGGGGGGGGGGGGGGGGGGCTGTGTGGCAGTATGCCATTAGGCAGACAAACTGGCTCCACTTGTCATGCATGCAGTGGAGCAGCTGGCTAAAATGGTGCTGTCGGGGGTTTCCTCCTGACCTCGGCACCGGACTTAGAAGCCCGGCGTAGCATCCGGGGTCCATCAGGACAGCAGAGGCTGGTGGGTCAGCGGGGGCCAACGGGGCAGCGGGAGCCATCAGGGGCAGTTGGTGTGGGCTGTGACAGCCACATCGGGCTGCTTCAGCCTTTGGGGCTGCTCTTTGCGGCTCAAAATGCAACAGAGCAATGGCTGTCTTCCCTACTCACGCAGCTAGAACTGTTCTGGGGTTTTTATGATGGGTGGCACTATGGCACCAGTTGCCCTGCGCTCATCGGCTCTGAAAGGCGCGACTGAAAGGTAAATTTTTTTGATCCACTCTTGATGCTGGCCTCCAGGCATGAAATGGCCTAATGTGCAATGTCTTTTCAGTATCTGCAGCACTTCTGTTGATGGGGATAATCTGCTGGGCAACCAGTGTTGGAAAAATTGTCAAGCAATCAGTGAGACGCTTGAGGAACTCAATGGATCAGTTAAAATCGCAGAAATGGCCAGCAAACGTTTTGGGGAAGGATTCTTTTTAGAGACTGTGTTAATGAAATTGTGGAGATGTATATAGGTATAGGTAGCACCAATGCTGTTGTCAGTGTAATCAATTAAGAGTTGAGGAGTGATACCTGCATAGGATTGGAACAGGAATCTGCAATGCAGGGGTCAGTACGCCATCTGCATCTGTGTCTCTTACCATGGGTTTGAATGTGAAGTTAGGCTTAATGTGGAGTAGTGAGCAGCACATTGTGGGGGTTTGGACGGGTAGGGTGGAGAGGTTACCATAGGTGAGTCAGAGGAGGATGGTGGGGAGAAGCCCTGATGTCTTACACAACTGCCACGTGATCTCCCAATTCCTTATACTCAGTCTTTTGACTTAAAGAAGGCCAATTGCCATAAGCCTTTTTGACCATTCTATCTACCTGTGGCCACATTCAAGGTACGAGGTACCTGTACTCCTAGATGCCTCTGCTCTATTACACTGTCAGGTCCCAACCATCCACTGTGTTGGTCCAAACCATGTTAGATTTCCCAAAATGCATCTTGTCCCATTTCTCCGTATTACATTCCATCAACCATTCCTCTGCCCACCTGCCCATCCGATCAAGATCCTGATACAATTTTTGCAAATGTCTTCACCATCTACAATACCAGTCCCTTTGGTGTCATCTGCAATCTCCCTAATCACGCCATGTGCGTTTTCATCTGAATTGTATGTATAGATGACACACATCAATGGGCTCAACATCAAAACTCTGTGGCACACCACAAGTTATAGGCCCCCAGTATGAAGAAACAACCTTTCTGAGATTGGGGGGGGGTCATGAGAAGGTGAGCCTGGTGAGTTTACAGAGGAGGAGAAGGACCCACGCGTTACCCAAGGAGGCTCGGTGATGTCATAAGTGTTGGGGGGAGGGATTGGTCTCCACATGAAGCATGAGATGCAGAAAGACCCCTGGGGGACAGTAAGTTGGTGGACCTGGAAAGGCTGGGTGGGGTGGTGTGAAGGTGGACCACTGATGGTAGTTTGGTGGGCTCTGGCATTGAAAGGATCTGGGTTCAGTGTACTACCAGAGGCTTTGGTTATGGGGCAGGCACTCGATATGGCAGAGGATTAGACGTGAGCAAGCTTGTGGACCTTGGTAAATGTAAAATGGAACAATACTGGGCTGGCTTATGTGGATAGATAGGTCAGATCGAGTTGATTTTCAGAATCAGTTTATTGCCATGAACATGACACAAAATTCATTGTTTTGCAGCGGTCACAGTCAAACATTTCTATAACTCTCATTACAAAATAAATAAGAATAATGCAAGAAAAATAAAAAGTCAAAATCAGGAAGTGCCTGTGGTTCATTGATCATTCAGGAATCTAATGGCAGTGGGAAAGAAGCTGTCCTCACGCCACTGAGTGCTTGTCTTCAGGCTCCTGTACCTTTTTCCCAATGGTAGCAGAGTGAAGAGGGCATGGCCTGGGTACTGGTGGGGTCTTTGAGGATAGGGGTTGCTTTCTTAAGGCACCACCTCTTGTAGAGGTCCTCGATGGAGAGGAGACTGGTGCCCGTGATGACGCAGGCTGAGTTAACAACACTCTGGAGTTTTTTTTTCTTGTCCTGTGAGTTGACACCTCCATACCGGATAGAGATGCAACCAGCCAGAATGCTATCCATGGTACAGCTGCAGAAGTTTTCGAAGGTATTCGGAGACATTCCAAACCTCCTGAAGAAGTAAAGTCGTTGGCGAGCCTTCTTTGTGACTGCATCAACATGAAGGCTAAAGGACAGATCCTCGGAGATGTTGACACCCAGGAATTTTAAGTTTTTGACCCTCTCCACTGCTGACCCCTCGATGAGGACTGGGTCGCGTTCCCCTGATTTCCTCCTGAAGCCCACAATCATCTCGTTGGTTTAGCTAAAGTTGAGCGCAAGGTTGCTATGGTGACACCACTCAAAGAGCTGATCAATCTCCTTCCTGTACGCTCCCGCATTGCTGTCTGTGATTCTGCCAATAACCGTGGTGCCACCGGCAAATTTGCAAATAGTATTGGAATTGTGCCTGGCCTCACAGTCATGGATGTAGGGTGAGTAGAGCAGTGGACTAACTACACATCCTTGACTGCACCTGTGTTGATCGTCAGTGAGGAGGAGATGTCGTTTCCAATTTGTACTGACTGTGGCTTTCTGATGAGGAAGTCAAAGATCCAGTTGCAGATGGGTTGCAGAGATCCAGGGTTTTTGGCCCGTTGACCAGTACTGAGGGAATAATAGTGTTGACGGCCGAGCTGCAGTCCTTGAAGAGCAGCGTATGTATGAATTTCTGTTGTCTAGGTGATCCAGAGCTGAGTGGAGAACCAGTGAGGTTCCGTCTGCTGTGGAGCGATTGTGATGATAGGCGAATTGCAGGGGGTCCAGGCCTTCGCTTAGGTCTTGTTAATTCTGGCCATGACCAACCTCACAAAGCATTTAATCACAGTAGATATGAGTATTACTGGGTGATAGTGTTTGAGGCAACTCACTCTACTCTTCTTGGACACCCGGATGATTGATACCCTTTCGCAACCGATGGGAACCTCCGTCTGCTGCAGTGAGAGATTGAAAATGTCGAATGGACACTCTGGCTAGTTGTTTGGCCCAGATTTTCAGTTCCCTGCCAGGTACGCCTTCAGTGCCTGATGCCTTGTGAAGCTTCACCCACTTGTTCTGACTTCAGCCTCAGAGGCAGATATCTCAGGGCCTTCAGCCTTTACAGGAATTCTTGTAGGCATTGTTGAGTTCTCCTTCTCCAAGCGGACACAGAAGGTGTTCCTCTCACATGTTAATGAAGCATCACAGCCATCTATAATGCTCGCCTTCTCTTTGTAGGCTGCAATGGCCTCCACTCTCTGCCACAGCTGGCATGTATCTGTCTCTGTCTCCAGCTTCCTCCAGACTTGTTTTCTTTGTTGCTGAGGTAGCCTTCCACGGGTTGTACCTGGACTTCTTGACCAGGATTACCGGCCTTAAACACCCTTGACCTCACCCTCAACAGTTTGCAATTCATCCAAGGCTTCTAGTTGGGGAACTCCCAATATGTGCACATGGACACACTCTCATCCACATGTCTTGATGAAGTCAGTGATGCCTGTTGCATATTCATTCGTGTCTAATGATGAGTACCTGGACATGGTCCAGTCCACCAATTCAAAGCAGTCCTGCAGATGCTCCTCCGCCTCCTTTGACCATACTCTTGCTGCTTTCACCACGGGTTCATTTGTTCAAATGTAATTTGACCACATTGTAGTGTAGGAAATTTCTGCAGGATTTTCCATAATTGGTCATCAACAATTTCCTAGAATTGAAGTTTAAATGTGTATGGATGCTCATGGATAGCTACATCTTGGGGAATAATTAACTGCTTTGTCTCCATCGACTGAGATCAAAATTTTACAGGAACAACAAACAAATCGAAGGCTAGCAGATTCCACAGGATTCTGTCAGGCCATCTTTTCAGAAGACAGTATATTGGACACATACAGCAGATATTCTGGATTCAGGAGACCTATTGTCCATTGACATTAAACTTACGTTTAATGTGGCGCGAGGCCAGGCACCAAGTAATGTATCCCAAATCCTTTAAGGGATTGTTGGAACTTGCTCCATCTCATTTTGTGATTTCTAAGCAATATATTTTTGTTCAATTTTAAATGTAAATTTTGACATACAGCCCGTTAACAGGCCATTTTGGCCCACGAGCCATGGCCGCCCAATCTACCCCCAATTAGCTTACAACCTCGGTACGATTTGAAGGGTGGGAGGAAACCGGAGTCCCCGGGGAAAACCCACGCAGACATGGGCCGAACATACAAACTCCTTACATAGAGCGCGAGATTAGAACCCTGGTCCCAATCGCCTGGCGCTTTAAAGGCATTGCGCTAACCGTGCCATGCAAAACAAATGGAGTGGAGCCGCTGTGAAAAAGGTTGCAATAAGCTAAGTTCAGCTGTGACAGCTTAAAGTTGATTAAACATAGTGTTCAGTGAATTGCCATGCTATTTGACTGAAAATGTACCATAAATTATTTTCTTTCGGCTATCTCCATTTGGTTCATCTATTTATTAAAGTTTCTGCTAACTTTTCTTTGACTTTGAAAGAAATGACATTAATTCATTGCAAGTTATCATCTTCAACCCCATTTCCGTGGTTGTTTCTTTCCAATTGTGGACATTCTTGGATGAATGCATTCCCAGAAGCAATGGATATCAATATACCCTGTAAGCAGCCTAATTTCCTTCCACTACGCCCAGCAACAGAATTGAAGTAAATCATCTCCTAATGCTGGAAATTGGATATCAAAACCAAAAAGTTCGGCCAGACAGGATTGTGGAAAGAGAAACAGTAATTGTTTCAGCTCCTCAGAACCGAAAAGGAGAAAAGCACGTTTGTTTGCAGAGGCGGGGAAGATGGAGGAGGAAATGATGTGGAACAATATATCTAATAGGATGGGATCAAATGGGTTAATGGTGATAGAGTAGCAGGTAGCATCAAACTGTGCTTTGTTTTTAATCTCTATTAAGAAGCAAGGCTGTGGACCATATAATAGAAAAGGCAAGTTACCTGAAGTTGCAGAATTCGATATCGAATCCTGAAGGTGCAACGTGTCCAGATGGAAGATGTGGTAATATTACTCAAGCTTGCACTGGGCATTGTTGTTAACAGTGCAGGAGGCCGCAGGCAGATAGTTCAGAATGAAAGTGGGATGGCAATTAAAGGGGCTTGTAACCACTCAGAACCTCCGAGTCACTCCTAAAGACGAGATGCGACGCTCCCACAAAGAATCATCCAATCTGCTGTTGGAGTAATGGAATAGAACTCAGGGAATTCTAGCCAGGAAACCTAGGAGTTAGATTTGAGCTCTGTTTAAATTCATCAGTCTTTCGCTGAAAGACAGAGGAACCTGTTAAAAAATAACTGAGGAGAGTGAATATTCTGTATTCTGTTTCCAAGGAGGAATAAGAAGGTCACTTATTCCTTAAAAGGTAAGAAAGGGGGCAGGGGTAGTGTAGAGTTTAGCACAATGCTGTTACGGTGCCAGCGACTCAAGTTTGAATCTGGTACTGTCTGTAAGGGGTTTGTACGTTCTCCCGGTGACCTGCATGAGTTTTCTCTGGGCACTCCACCTTCCCACCTTCCAAAACGTACGGGGTTATAGGTTAATTGGGTGAAATTGAGCAACGTGGTTCTCAACGGGCGGAATCGGGATCTACCGTTTTGTAAATAAAATGTAAAGATTCTTTAAAAATACATTTAATGGAGTGGGAAGAGAGTGGACATAAACATTTAATCGTGACATTGTAATTGAGAGGAACATAAAATGTGTATTTCTGGAACCAAAGGATAGAAGAAGTATTGTTAAAGTTTTATTTACACCTTGGGGATTTACTCTCTGGTCTTTATGATTCAAGGAGGAGGCTAAGGTGGTGCAGAAGGGGCAGCAAATCAATGCTGAGAACAGAATTAAGAGGATGGAGTGAGTGAAGCAGGTAGAATTTAAGGGGAAGCTTGATGCCTGTAGGAGGGAGAATGGAGACAGAGCGATGGTTTCAAATGGCAGAGTTAGTCAGGTAGAAAGAGGATTCTGTGACATGTAGGTAATGTAGGTTCTGTTCTGTAAGTTTTTGAAATGCTGTATGCTTTCTGGGATCCAATATTTCATCAGTGATATGCTTTATTGTTCAGAACACTCGATGCTGATAACTTGTTGAGAAGTTTCTCTCCCCTGTTCAACTGGATGCGATCCAGCTGTCTGATTAGGTTTACCTTTGCTTCCAAAGGTTAACATATTATGTTGTTGACTACAATTTCTTCTTCTTAAACACAAATTAATTGAAAGGACATTTATGCTCAGGACACTACAAGGTTAATGTGTTCAGTGTTCTCCCTTTGTTGATTCCTAGGGCCAAAAGAATATTTATATGTACTGTTACAGCCCACCTGGTCACATGCAGACAGTTACAGAATGTAATACAGAGTCAAGCTCATTCAACAAAGATTCCTTCACTGGAACTGCTTAATTCCCCATCTGGGAACCTTAGTCAGCCCAATTCCAGACTATTGTAGCCTTTGCTCTGTTTTACTGCATTTAAAGAGAGGCCCGGTTAGCGCAGCAGTCAGTGCAACGCAGTTACAGCGCCAGCGACCCAGGTTCGAATTCGTCACTGTCTGTAAGGAGTTTGCACATTCTCCTCGTGTCTACCTGGGTGCTCCAGTTTCCTCCAATCTACAGGGGTGGTGCAGGCCATTTGCGTGTAATTAGGTAGCACAGGTTAGTGGGCTGGAAGGGCCTGTAACCGTGGTGTATGTCCACATTTAAAAATTAAAAGGAATTCATCATCTTGGCTTGGCCAACGAAGATTTAGGAAGGATCGTAAACCTGGGCATGTCATTTGAGCCTGTAGGTGGATTGCAGTACTGGCCCCACCCTTTACACCCAGGGTTTAACTGACATGGCCCAGCACGCTGGGTCGGTGACACCAGTGGCACATCTAGGTGAGAGGAGCCCTAGGGCTTCCGCTGACATTGGTGCCACCCTGTTAAAAACACACAAAAAGCCTCCACACACCAACCATGCCACTCCCATCCTTCACCACCACCACACACACAGGTTGCAGGTACAGGTTGAGAGACGCCAATCTGTCTTTACCCCTTCCCTCCTCCTGATCACTGGGAGCCCACATTCTGGTGATGGAAGTCTGTCAGAAGTTTGTATGGGGAGCGGGACACAGGGCAGAAGGCTGGCCTTCACAACCATGCTGCTTGCCCTCAACTAATTCCCTTTGCTGCACCCATTTATTTCCCCCCCAAATAATCTGATCAACAACCTGCTACCTTCACCCCTCCAGCCCTTTCCTCATCTACTGACCTGCACAAACAGCTGCCGTCCCCATCATGCTCCAAAACATTTCCAAAGCTGGCCGACTTCCATCCCTCAGCAGCTCCTTCCATGCAACAATCCTCATAGAAGCCAATTGTTCAGAGGGGAAAGCAAGCTGTGCGACCATGTGCAGGCTGCTGGGAGATTGGTGAGGCGGTCTGCGTGTGGCCAGGTGGGCTGTAACAGCCCCCGCTGGCTGCCTGGCCTCCGGCACTACACCGTCCAGCTGGCGGCCTGCTCCTCCGGGCAGCTGCCAAACCTCACCAAGTCCAAAGTGCTGCAGCTGGCCATCTGCACCAGCAAGCCTTGGTTCACCAAGCTGCGCATGGTGAGGTTTACCAGTGAGTTGTGACACTCCAGGTTGTAGCCGCTGGCCATGAGGATCTTCTTCATGGCGGCCACCGACAGCCCGCACTGCACCTTACCTTGGTCATGGCCATTGCCTTCATGATCTGCTCAGCCTCCGTGCAGCTGAACTTCTTGTGCTGTCCATCCTCTATTTCTTTTTCTTAGAGCTCCGCGGCAGTCTCTGCCATCTGGTCCCCATGTGCTGGCATCACTACTGCTCACCACAGCTCCGATCAATGAGGGATGAATGGGCAAAATGGTCATCTTTGTCTTCCTTACCCATAATCCCCCTCACAGCTGGAACTCTTCTGCCAGAGCCAGGGAAACACAGAGCGTTTGCCCATTCATCCCGCATTGAGCGAGGTTCTAGAGGGCCCCTGAAGCAGCTCGATGAGATGCCAGACTGGACCAGTGCCCAGGGGCACTCGAGCCCGGCAGCGCAGCTCTGCAGCCTTGAGATGGAGATTCATTATTGGGCCAGGGACTCGGATATTGGGTGGGGAAGGCGAGGACAGTGCCCCCCCCCCCACAAGAGGTGCCCTGGATCTGTGCCCCACCTGCCATATGCTAGATACGCCTATGGATAACAGCCAGGTCCTTGGGTTGTAGGTGTATTGTTAGAGTGTCCTTTTCCTAGATGGATGGCCGGACAAGGCTAACAAGTCCTTCCTGCCCAGGTATGAAATCAGAGTTTTCCTTCCATTAGGCTGGCTGCCAACCAAGGCTAACGAGCCCAGCCTACCCATCCAGTTATAGTGCTGGACACTCGGTCCTGCCATGACATAGCAAACTCAGTGAAATTAAGGAATTAAGTGAATTAAGGCGAGTGCAATTCAACACAAACTCTCCACATATGTAATTTAAATCTTTTATTCTTGATGGTGGGTGATTCCCCATCAAAGCTCAAAATTATCAAAAATGCCCAAAACCTTCTCATGAGACTGTACTTCTACTTGGGAGGAATTAGGATTGTTCTTTTATTGGTTTCTTCTTGCTCTCAAAAAAGCAGTTGATTCTCTAATATTTCTGAGTTCATTTTCACTTTCTGCACGGTACCCAGTAACCATTCAAAATCATGTGAGAGAGAGAGAGAGAGATTGGGTGAACGCAGAGAGTCTTTTGCCCAGAGTAAGGGGGGGGGGGGGGGGGAGAGAGAGAAGTTCAGTAACCAGAGGAGAGGGGAACGAATTAAAGGAACCTGAGGGGTAACCTTTTTGCACAAGGATTAGTGGGCGAATGGAACAGGCTGCTGGAGAAGGTGGTTAGGATGGAGTTTAGAAGTATATGGATCAAATTTATGGTTAGGCCAAAGGGCCTGTTTCCACACTGACTGCATCAATGACTATATGACCCTTGGTCTTCTTTCTTTGGCTTGGCTTCGCGGACGAAGATTTATGGAGGGGGTAAAAAGTCCACGTCAGCTGCAGGCTCGTTTGTGGCTGACAAGTCCGATGCGGGACAGGCAGACACGATTGCAGCGGTTGCAAGGGAATATTGGTTGGTTGGGGTTGGGTGTTGGGTTTTTCCTCCTTTGCCTTTTGTCAGTGAGGTGGGCTCTGCGGTCTTCTTCAAAGGAGGTTGCTGCCCGCCAAACTGTGAGGCGCCAAGATGCACGGTTTGAGGCGTTATCAGCCCACTGGCGGTGGTCAATGTGGCAGGCACCAAGAGATTTCTTTAGGCAGTCCTTGTACCTTTTCTTTGGTGCACCTCTGTCACGGTGGCCAGTGGAGAGCTCGCCATATAACACGATCTTGGGAAGGCGATGGTCCTCCATTCTGGAGACGTGACCCATCCAGCGCAGCTGGATCTTCAGCAGCGTGGACTCAATGCTGTCGACCTCTGCCATCTCGAGTACTTCGACGTTAGGGGTGTAAGCGCTCCAATGGATGTTGAGGATGGAGCGGAGACAACGCTGGTGGAAGCGTTCTAGGAGCCGTAGGTGGTGCCGGTAGAGGACCCATGATTCAGAGCCGAACAGGAGTGTGGGTATGACAACGGCTCTGTATACGCTTATCTTTGTGAGGTTTTTCAGTTGGTTGTTTTTCCAGACTCTTTTGTGTAGTCTTCCAAAGGCGCTATTTGCCTTGGCGAGTCTGTTGTCTATCTCAATGTCGATCCTTGCATCTGATGAAATGGTGCAGCCGAGATAGGTAAACTGGTTGACTGTTTTGAGTTTTGTGTGCCCGATGGAGATGTGGGGGGGCTGGTAGTCATGGTGGGGAGCTGGCTGATGGAGGACCTCAGTTTTCTTCAGGCTGACTTCCAGGCCAAACATTTTGGCAGTTTCCGCAAAGCAGGACGTCAAGCGCTGAAGAGCTGGCTCTGAATGGGCAACTAAAGCGGCATCATCTGCAAAGAGTAGTTCACGGACAAGTTTCTCTTGTGTCTTGGTGTGAGCTTGCAGGCGCCTCAGATTGAAGAGACTGCCATCCGTGCGGTACCGGATGTAAACACCCTTGGTCTTACATCTACTGTAAATAGCACATTCAATATTCTAACTCTCTGCTCGTTGTTTTCAAACCAGTCCATGCTTTACCAAAATGTTGTCTCCAATTCCACATGAACTTTCCAAAAAATAGTATGGCTTTACTCTTTAAACAAAAACCTAAGACATGATTCAAATGCATTCACTGGAGGGCATGAAGTAATTGAAATAGTATATTTAAGGAGATTAATTTGCAATTTTTTAAGTCTTAAGAAAGAGAAATCAGATTAGATGTGGCCGTTTCTTCCCAGTAGGTGTGTGGTGACCCACTGTTATGCTATGATTGGCTGCTGCCAGCTGGACATGCATCCTGAGATGGATCCTACCCATAGCCCTTTCCATGCTCCCTGTTCCACTCTGCCTGGACCAGTCAATGAGGTTGATGGCTTTTACAGTTAATAACATGTAGTATGAACGAAACCATCATTCCCTTGAAGTTAACTCAAGTCAGAAAGAAAAAAAAATCCAGCTAAATTTGGTAAACATGGTTCCAAAGTAAATATTTAGGATATTTACCACTTTGGAAATATTTCACTTCCTGGCTATTTTTAATACTGAGTTCAGTTCAACCTTAGCATGTGGTGAGATAAGAGTTCCGAGATTTGTTTTTCTTCCATTAATTTGAATTTATTCGGAAAATCACACAATTTAGTAGTCTAATTTTAGAACTAGACCTGATTTCTTGAAAAATATTTCATTGAATATCTTGTCAAGGAATCTTGAGAAATAGTTTCACAACTCCAGTCTTTTGTGATTATTGATGGTGCATCAAGGTGATTAAAAATATACACTAAAAATGAATGGACTGGTTCCATGACTAAAGAACACTTTTATTTGGAAATGTTTTGTGTTTCACAGGCAGAAGATCTGTTAATAGGGCCTCCATCTAATTGTAATCTTGCATGACAATTTAACTACTAATACAATATTACTGTATTTCACAAGATTCCTTGACAAGATATTCAATGAAATATTTTTCAAGAAATCAGGTTTAGTTCTAAAATTAGACTACTAAATTGTGTTATTTTCCAAAGAAATTCAAATTAATGGAAGAAATACAATTCTTGGAACTCTTATCTCACCATATGCTAAGGTTAAACTGAACTCAGTATTAAAAATAGCCAGGAAGAGAAATATTTCTAAAGTGGTAAATATCCTAAACATTTACTTCGGTACCATGTTTACCAAATTTAGCTGGATTTTTTTCTTTCTGGCTTGAGTTCTGCTTAACTTTGAGGGAATGATGGTTTTGTCCATACTACATGTTATTGCTTTATATAAACACACTCATCTTTCCTGAAGATATTAATTCTTGCAGGGGTGCATTTCCACATTCACCTTTCAAAACAATCCTGAATTTCTTAGTGCAGTCAGAGAGATTGGGAGATCATTCATCCTTGAAGGTCAAAGCTGAAACTGGTCTTATTGGGAATCAATATCAATACTCATTCTATCCTTCAATGATGTGGTAACTGGTACTTAAGAAGCTGTTGGGTAAAACTGCTGGTATCCTGCACCTACAGGAATTGGTAGACGCTGGCTAAGTGCATTTTCCATGGGACTCACTCTTACAATATCTAACTAATACACCAGCATTATAAATAAATAACATAAATTCTGATTTGTTTCTTCATATTCCTTTGCATTTTGCACTGCCTTTTGATCTTTTAAGTCTTTAATCAGTTAATTCCCATAATTTACAAAATGTAAATGTAAATTTGAAACTCAGTCGATGACATTGTGCTCACCTCTATGCTAACCATACCACTATCATAACTAACCCCTCTCCCCCAAGTTTACAGGTAAAGCTTTACTAATATACTTTTTATTCAGCTAGCTGCTCCGAGCAAAGCACGACCAAAAGACTCTGCTAGCTGAATATTTGCTCCCTTCTTCACCATAGGTTTGTTTGTTATTTCAAAGGACATTTGTTTTTACAATTTTAACTTTTTATTTATTCTTATTTATTGTTTGAATTTATTTTCCTTGATTTTTTTTACATTTAGATTTAAAATATTTAGACATACAGCATGGTAACAGGCCCTTTCAGCCCAAGATCCCGTGCCACCCAAATGCACCCAATTGACTTACAAGCCCAGTACATTTTTGAATGGTGGAAGGATTCCAAACTCCTTACGGACGGCACGGGATTAGAACTGTAACCGCTATTGCTAAGCACGTCTGCGCTGCTTTTGCTGGTTGCTTGAATAACAGGGGTTTTACTGTAATTGTAGAAGTGTAGCGCAGGGGCACAGCTGGAAGACCTGCTGAAATGATCACACATGTTGTCTGATCTCGGAAGCTAAGCAGGCTCAGGCCTGCTCAGTACTTGCCGAGGAACATCAAGTGCTGTACATTTCTGCGAGGGGCGCTGGATAAAGTGATGACTTCCCTGTCTGCCTTACAGCAGACATAAGTCAAAGAATAACATGTATTTTACATTCTAAATGTAGTATTACATGATAATAATGGAATCTTCACCTTTACCTTTATTCTTGAGTGCTAGTGATAATCCTGACCACTAGAAGGAGTCAGAGATGAGTTGCTGTAGCTTCAAAATGTGAGCCTCCATGAGGCCGTGAGTTCTAAAGCTAATAAATTATAGTCTAATTGAAATTAAAATTAAAAGAACTCATTTCTTTATTACAATAAAATATGGTACCAGTAGTATGCATGCGACTAGAAGTGGAACACCAGGAGTGTGCAGAGTGATAATCAGTCAAGAGCAGCAGAAAACATGGAGAGTATAAAGGTTCTTGACACTGTAAATTGGACTGGAAATGTCATCCACGAGTGAAAGTTGTAAAAAAAACCCACAATGTATGCTGTACCTGCAAGCCATTGGACTCAATAGCAAACCTTAAGTGGTGGAACCTTAGGCACTAGAGTCTAGTGACTAGAAGTTTTCAACTCATTTGTTTTTGATAAGGCAGCTGCCTGGGGCAAGTTTGACAAGGTTATCAAGATGTTTGATGAACACTGTTCACCCAAGAAAAATGAAACGTTCGAGAGGTATGTGTTTCACTTGCGCGCACAGCTGCAGGGAGAGAGCTTTGATACCTTTTAACAGACTTGAAATTAAAAGCAAGAAGATGCTTTTTCTGACTGCTGCAAGATTCAATGATCTGTGAACAAATTGTGTTCAAGATTATTGATAAGAAAGTAAGCGAAATGGTTCTGCAAGAGACTGAGTTTACCTTACCTGAAGCTGTGATGATATGCCACGCCAGTGATAGTGAAAAAGCCAGTGAAAATGAAGGCATAGTCTAACCATACTGTCTGGACTCACACATAAGATATAAGAAACAACAAAAAGGTGGAAAGGCATTCAATTGTAAACAATATGGCACCAAAACAATGCCCAGCCTATGGAAAAGTCTGTAATAAGTGCAAAGGGCAGAACCATTATGCAAAGCAATGTTTTTCCAAAGGGAAACAAAACAGAAGTGAAAGGGTGCACACTATATACAGTATAGAAGAAACTGCTCTCATGATGCACTCTTCATTGGCATGCTTGTGCAGGAAGACCAACAAACACTGAACAGCCAAGCACGAACAGAATTGAGCAGGATAAATTGACTGTGTCATTACATACAAATGGAACAAATATTCCTTTCAAGCTGGACACAGGGGCAAAGGCCAATTTGATCTGTGAGTGCGACATCAGGGCAATGAAGATAAAGCCATACATCCATGCAAATCCTGTACAACTCAAAGCCAACAATGGACTGAGTATCAGTATGAAAGGTACATGTAAACTCAAGGTGAAAGTTAAAGATAAAGAGTACCACCTCAGGTTCACAGTAGTCCCAGATGGACATAAATCACTGCCTGGTGACAGAGCATGTGTAAACTTAAGCCTAGTTAAGAGGGTATAGTCACCAGGGGAACTTATTGAGTTAGCTGATGTATTATCCAGGGCAACGATGCAGAGTGAAGCAGAGTGAAGAGAGTTCAACAGAAACAGATATGAATCTTCATGTGAGCCTGATCACTAAATCTCTTCCCATATCAGATCACAGCTAAAACCAAAAAGAACACAGTTCTACAGAAGGTCATCAAGAACCTGAATGAAGAATGGCCTATAGGTGAATGTCAGCCATACTGCAACATCAGAGCTGAGCTGAGTGTTGTCAATGGGGTTCTACTCAGACAGACAAAAGATGCTGCAAAGGGTGCATGAGTGGCACCTTGGAATGGAAATGGCAAGAGGAGGGCCAGAACTGTTGCTTATTGGCCAGGGATAAATGCTGACTTTGAGAGAGTGGTTTCAAGCTGTGAGACCTGTTTGAAACATCATGCAAGGCAGGCAAAGAAACCCATAATCATAACGAACTTACCAGCAGAACCATGGCAGAAAGTTGGGACTGATCTATTCCACATGGATGGAAATAATTACAAGCTGGTTATTGACTATCTATTGAACTATCCAGAGATTGTGTTGCTTCCAAATGTGTCTGGTGCTTGTGTTATCAAATATTTTAAATTAATCATAGCTAGACATAGAATTCCTCATATTGTCTAAAGTGACAATGGACCATGGTAGTGAATTCCTGAACTTTGCAGAAAAGTATGATTTTCAACATGTGCCTTCAAGTCTTCTGCATCCACGATCAGCAACCAGAGAAAGGAGTTCACATCATTAAACAGTTGCTCAAGAAAACACAAGCCAGTGGCTCAGATCCTTATCGAACTCTGTTGAGTTACCGAGCTTCAGCATGTCACCTGCTGAGCTTCTAATGGCACAACACACCACACTTCCCTACTCTGCAGGGAAAACAAAAACAGAGATGTTGAAAGGAAAACAAAAATGTCTGCAATGGGGACAAAAAGCAAACTATGACAAGTCAGCAAGAAGCTTAGGGCTATTGGCTCAACATGACACAGTGAGACTCAGAGATTCCCACACTTGGGACAAAAAGGCAAGGAAGTAAGTCCAAGATCCTACACTGTCAGAATAGAGGATGGTCAAATACTGAGGAGGAATCAAAAGAGCCTGCTGAAAATGCAAGCGACACTGCAGGAACAAACAAATGCAGAGGATCCAGCCTGCACAGCAGCAGAGGAAACACCACCAGTGTTAGACCATAGTAGACCAGCAGAGCCAACACGATCAAAGCTCCTGACACTGAAACTCTAAAAGAAAAAGAACTGCACGCTTAAAAAGTTTGTGCTAGTAACCGATTATATATTGCAGCTATTGACCCTTTTTGAAGTAGGTACACCTGAAAAGGGTGTCTATCATATTAAATGGGTAAGCAGAAGGACAATTTGGAAGTAAAGTACGTAGAAAGTCCCTAATTTGCAAATAACTGAAAAAAATTGTGCCTTGCTTAAATTATATTTGTTTGCTAACTGAATTAAAGACATTAGGCCATCTCCTGCAAATAGGTCTGAAAAGGTTATTACTCCTTTAGTTTTCCATATGAAAATGCCTGATCAATCAATGATGCTATAAGATGTATTTTACTAGATGAAACAAAAATTATTAAACTCAAAACATTTACGAAACTGGAACCAAATCCTTATCATATGCTTAAGAACTGGGATAAGATCTTGTCTATTAATTTTTGTAGAGAAACTCTCAGTAAATGAGGCCAATGAGTACCCCCAAACTGAATTCCTCTCCAAATCTACCCATAAAGGACATTCATGTACGACTGAATAATAAATACAAAAGATAATTTATTGGATATTAATAGCCTAATAACAAAGTCTAAAATTAGGGAGATCCATTCCTCTATCTTTCTTTTGTTTCTACAATAAAGGTTTGCTTAAACTAGGATTTTTATTATTCCAAATGTAAGAAGGCATCTTAGAGTCTATCTTGTCAAAACTTCTGACCGATACTCAATGATAAAATTAAAGGTGCTTGGGAAATGGAATTTCAAAAATTGCTTCCAGATGATCAATGGAATCAGATTCATCAATTCATCAATTTATGCCCGTCATCCCTTGGTTCAATTCAAGGTGGTACTTTGGGCACATATGTCTAAAGATAAGTTGGCCCATATTTTTCCCAATGTGAACCCTATTTGTGATAGGTACAAAATTGAGGTAGCCATTTTAACTCATAATAGACCATAACATCTGGTCATGTTCAAAGCTGGATAATTTCTGGAAAGGTGTATTTGAAACCCTAACAAAAGTTCTAGGATTAGAATTACAACCAAATCTATTAAGAGTTATTTTTTAAATCATACCAACCGAGACTGGGCATATGACTGTCTCCGCACAGTGAATAATTGCCTTAGAAAAGCCATATTATTTAAATGGAAGGATCCGAACCCACCCTCTTGACTTCATTGGCTCTCTGCTGTCAGGTCATGTTTAAGTTTGGAGAAAATTAGGCGTTGGAGATTTGATACATCTTTTAAATTTGAAGGTGTATGGCAATATTTCCATATAGTTTAAGAATTATAATTTTATATTGGATTCTCTCCTAGTTCCTTATAGTAAATTTGGTTTTAACCTAGAAACCCTTTGTTTTCCTACTTTACTCACAGAATGGACGGCCCAGTCTCTCTTTTTCTTTTTCTTAGATTAGGAACATTTTCTCCCTCCTTTTTCTTCAGTTTTACAAAAGGAGAAGAAATTTATGGTGAATCAATTTGTTAAATGCCTATATGTTCTTTTTCTTACACACTTGTAAATACAAGAACGTAATGTAATTCTTCTCTTGTATATATGTTCGATATAAATCAATAAACAGATTGTAAAAGAAAAAGTTTGTGCTGCTGATGTTTGTGTTGAACTTTGCATTGAAATAAATACTGTATTAGTGTGTCATGTTGTTAGATTAAACATCTCAAGGATAGGGAATGTAATGATGGAGTACTAGTGATAATCCTGACCACTAGAGAGAGTTGGAGATGAATTGTTGCAGTTAGGGATAGATTAAAAATGGATGCCTCTATGAGGTTTTGAGTTCTAAAGCTAATAAATTATAGTTGTTATAAAAGAACCCATGTTTCTCTATTCGACAAGGAACCACACCGCCACTGGGTGCTGTTTGTGTGGGGTTTGCACATACTCCTTGTAAATACTACATGCTCTGGCCTTCTTCCACATCCCAAAAATTTGTGAGTGGATCAGTTAATCAGGAATTATAAATTGCCCCTAGGTGAGTGATAGAATCTGATCTGATGGGATATTTATGAGAAAGTAGAACAAACCAACTGTGATTCAGTGGGATGGGTGGGGTGTAAATGGGCTGAAGGGCATTTCTGTGTTGTATCTCTCTGTGTCTCTAACAGGGAAGGTGGTTTACCAGCATGAATTGAATAGGACGTTGTCCTCATTGTCACATCTTCATGTACATTTACATCATTTTACATTCTTCACAAGCAGCTGGGGATGTGATGGAAGCACCATTGGTAAATCTGGTAGAAATATTGGGTACGGGTAAAGAGACTTGAGTTTCATCACATCATCTGGTGTCTTAGAGTACACAATGCTCTGACCATATCCTTGTCAATGTTCAAAATCTTGACATCCTCTTTGAATGCTAGATGGACAACTGCCTGAACAGAAGCTCAGTTACTTCAAAACCAAAATATCACAGATGATGTATATCAGAAATAAAAAAAACAATGCTAGAAATTCACAGCAAGTCAGGCACCCCCTTTAAGTTCTGATGACAGATTGTTAGCCTTAAATGTTAACTTTGAATTTCTCTCCACAGATTCTGCTTAAATGGCATTTAGCTTTCTAGCTTTAAGTTTCAAATTACGGTGTTCTACAATTTGAGGATTGTCTTCCTTGCCAGTAATGGCAATCCAAGTTATGCAATCCCCTCCTAGCCTCTGTCTTACAGGTCTTGCCCACTACTGAATGAGCAGACCCTTGTACAAGGTGAGGCATTATTGACTCTCTTTGTCTATATTTACTTCAACATACTCAAGCAAAAGGCTATCTTTGGAAAGAATCTGGCAAAACAATTTTACAGTGTTGGCAGGAAATGCTCCTCATTATTGATCATCTGGCTAAGGTTTATTTTATGGTCACTGCATCATATATTCTTATTTGTCTTATTGTTCTTCAGTTTAAGTTGTTTTTATTATTAGCACTCAGTTTTCATCTGCTTTGTCTCATTTAAATTGAATTTTTAATTAAAAAAATAATTGAAGTAACAGGGTTCTTCCTGACCACAGTTCTCCAATCAAACTACGTCCCCTGTACATTTTAAAGGATGGGAGGAAAGTGGAACACCCAGAGGGCACCCACATAGACATGGGGTGAATGCATAAACTCCTTACAGACACTGCCAGGTCGCTGGTGCTGTAATAGCATTACATTAATCACTACACAGTAATTCTTCTTCCTCCTGACCTTTACTGACTATGGCATCATTCAAAGTTTATATTGATTGAAGTGAAAATCAGTCTTGATTTAAATGTGCCTTTTTCAGCTACTTATGTTATGTTTTGCAAACGATTTCAGTCTTGGCATGATCATTAAACATATCTCCTCAATCGATTTCGTTTTCTCATGTCCATACTCAAATCATGATACACCTCAACTATAATTTTAGATGTTGCTTGTGGTGCCTCAATAGGACACCTCATTGCTTGTATAAATTCACTGACCACTCTTCACAATTGATGCATTAGTTGTGAAGGAAAGCGAGATAATTTGAGATAATGAACATGCACCTTGGAATAAAATTGTGCCCTCTTTTATTGCCCACAGGTAAAGGATTTGCAATCCATGCAGAGATAATCCAATAATTTATCTTTGAAAATCTACGAATATCGTTGTTTAATGGGTTTAATGTATCATATATGTTGAAAGTTGAGTGGATGGGGAGGGGGGGGGGCGGGTGAAGGAGGGAGGGAAGGGAGGGGGAAAAAGGGGAGAAAATGACACTGTGTATATTCAAGAGGGAAATGTTTGTGTGTATTTTGGTCAGTATGGCTCATAGTGTGAAAAATAAAAAAAATTAAAAAAAAGAAAATCTACAAATATCGCAGCTAAACTAATGTACAGCAAAAGTCTAGCAAACAGATTACTTGTAATCAGAACTTGTATATAAAATGTTAATATCTACACCCAGGCACACCAGCTGAGAATAATATTACAACTAAGAAATGACGCAACATAGTTAAAAAATTTCAAAATGATAGCAATTGTGTATTTACTTTAATAGAAATGCATTTACAACTCACCCTACTGGCAAAGGTCAAGAGTTAATGGAGAGTAAATTTTACATGCAGAAGAAATTGCAATGAAAAGCAATTAGGATGCATCAAGAATTTTGAATAAAAACATGTTAATTATGTAAACATGCATTGAGAAGGTTTAATTTTATCTCTTGGGCAGTACACTTGCAGAATAGTTCACCTTCCAATGATCTATTCCCCAGTCACACTCTTGGAAATAAATGCTGGGCAGGCAATTACTGTTGTGCAGACATCAATTTTCCCTGCCAGCAAACTAAAGGTTATACATTAGAACATCAAAACGTACAGAGGTTAGAGGTTAATTGGTGTGTGTGTGTGTGTGTGTGTGAGTGTGTGTGTGTGTGTGTGTGTGTGTGTGTGTGTGTGTGTGTGTGTGTGTGTGTGTGTTAGCACTACATGAATTCTGCTGTTCCTGGTATTGAAATGGTTTCAACGTCAGAAAATATCTTGGAATTTTTTTGCTATGCTTTTTTTTTAAATGTAGGTTTAGAATTTTGTGCGGCAGGTCCATCTGAATAAATAAAATTGATTTTAAGTTTCTGTCATTCCACATGATTATTTTTTCATGATTGGTTTAGATATTAAAAGGTAATATGCCCTTTTCATGTTTGAATCTGCTAAAGGTATTTCAGTAATTGTAGAAAATCAAGGACAAGAAGGAGGGAGACCTTAAAGCAATCATCACTAGATAAAAGGCACCAGGCAATCAAATGGGTCTAAAGGTAGATAAACACCCAGAAATCAATGAAATACATTGTCGGTCTCAAGATTGTGCATGCATCACGTGTATTCACTAAAAATGTCCTAGATTGGTTTGTCCAGCAGAGTAGAAGTTGTGTATGTAACATTCATGATTAGTCTAATGCTTGTTATTAAGGAAATACTAGAATACATTTACTTAGGAAATAGGAGCAGGATGTTCAGAAAATCTTAATATTTAATGGTACTATTTAAAGGGCAAGACGCATTCTACAGTATGTCTTCATTGAGATCTCTTGTTGCAGGCGACCTCAATTTCAGGTGTTCTTCACTGCTTTGTCCTTGGGGTTCATGGTCACATTCACTCTCAGCTTTCTAGCCTCACAATCATTCTGGAGGTTTTTCTTTGCTGCAACTTGCAGTTTTTTTTTTACACAGAGTAAGGAGAGGGGAATATTGTTGATCAGAATAACAGACATAAAAGCGAGAATGTGATCATGGTAATGAAAAACAATCAAGCAACTTCCATGAAAGGTACCCTGAGCTGGATGACTTAAACCAACAGTGGTGACTGCTTGAATTATTCAGCAGAGCTGCGAAAGAAACTGGGCAGGATGTTGAATTTGTCCTGCCTTGTGTTATCTATTCAGCCATTAGAATTGCCTGAGCAACTGTCCAAAGAGGAGTTTAAACAGATGTGATTCCGTCCACACTTAAGGTAATGGTCAAATGAAAACAGTGCTGTGGAGTGTGGTGGTATTCTGTCTTATCTCAGGCCATTATTACTGCTAGATGCACAAGAGACTGCAGATGCTGTATTCTTATTACTGTTAAGTGCATATTGTTTGGTCTGTGATTCAGTAAGCATACATTAATGAGTTCACTTTGTGAACCAGTGAAGCAATATAGCTTCTGTGGAATTCTTCACAAATCCCACTGAAACATCTGCTGAATAATGCTGGAATTATTGCAGTCAGGTCTAAATGACTGTTTGTACCACCACTGCATTACTTCTACTGGTAGTCCACTGGAGTTACAGCAGCAAGTTAAAGAACCATGAACATGCCAAGCGATGACTTCCAAATCCTTTCTTTTCTAGTTTTCGTCTTTGTTCATGTCTCCTACCCAAGTGACATCTGACTCCAGCAAAGTTGCCAGCTCTTCGCCAGTTGCCTCTTGTGATCCTGCTTCACGAGGGACTCCAATTGGTGCCTGTCAATAAGCTGTTCAACTTTGGAGACTGTCAAAATGAAGCCTGACCACGCTCGTGGAGGTACATTGTTCGGCAGGGTGACCAGGCAGGGGCGGGCAAATCGAGCAAGACCTGGATGAAAGGGCACTTCAGAGAAAATAATTTGAGAATTATTGGTGAGAGCCAGCACAGATTCGATGGACTGAATGGCACCTTTATCTTCAGTAATAATTCTATGATTTCATAATTTGCAGGCTGTTGATATTTCTGCTAATGTCACCATTTGTTGCTCATCTCCATTTGCTTCTCAGAGTACACGCCGAATGGAAAGCTGAGTCTAGTCCATAGTGCGAAGGAAGAGGTGAACCCGTGAATCAATGCTGTAACCACTGTCATTCCAATTTAGTTAAATAATCTGTATGCAGTGTCAGAAATATAATTTTAAAATCCAAGGCTGTCACCAAGCCATTTATTTATCATGACACAGAAGGAGGCCATCAAATCCATGCTTTCCCCCAGCAGATCAGGCTGAGCCGTGCTATTTTCCTTCATCTTATTTTGCTAAAATCTTGACACACGGCAAACCTACACCCTGGAGCCCTGAAAACATTGACACCCAGCAAACCCACACTCTGGAGCCCTGAAAACATTGACACCCAGCAAACCCACACCCTGGAGCCCTGAACACATTGACACCTGGCAAACCCACACTCTGGAGCCCTGAAAACTGACACCTGGAAAACTCACTCCCTAGAGCCCTGAAAACATTGACACCCGGCAAACCCACACCCTGGAGCCCTGAACACATTGACACCTGGCAAACCCACACCCTGGAGCCCTGAACACATTGACACCCGGCAAACCCACACTCTGGAGCCCTGAAAACTGACACCTGGAAAACTCACTCCCTAGAGCCCTGAAAACATTGACACCCGGCAAACCCACACCCTGGAGCCCTGAACACATTGACACCTGGCAAACCCACACCCTGGAGCCCTGAACACATTGACACCCGGCAAACCCACACCCTGGAGCCCTGAACACATTGACACCCGGCAAACCCACACCCTGGAGCCTGAACACATTGACACCTGGCAAACCCACACCCTGGAGCCCTGAACACATTGACACTCGGTAAACCCACACCCTGGAGCCTGAACACATTGACACCTGGCAAAACCACACCCTGGAGCCTGAACACATTGACACCTGGCAAACCCACACCCTGGAGCCCTGAACACATTGACACCTGGCAAACCCACACCCTGGAGTCTGAACACATTGACACCCGGAAAACCCACTCCCTAGAGCCCTGAACACATTGACACCCGGCAAACCCACACCCTGAAGCCTGCACACATTGACACCCGGCAAACCCAGACCCTGGAGCCTGAAAACACTTCGATGAGTGAAATCATCTTGACATCTGTTCCTCGTGCTTACTTAGGATCTTATAAGATGCAGAAGATCACTCCTCATCTAAACTTCAAAGGATATAGATTGAACCTGCTTAGCCCCTCTTTACAAATCGTCTCATCCCTGGAATAAGCCTGGTGAATCTCATATGAGCAGTCTCCAATATCATTATATCCTTTCTTCTCTTTTGAGCTCTGTTCACCAGATGACTATGGGATGCTTTAACAGAGGACTTTAAAATAACAAAGGAATTTAATCATGTGAGGGAATATAAAAGTATAAATATAAGATCATTAATTCAGGGGAAACTTCTTACCTAAAGAATGGTTAAATTTTAGAGTAGGGCATAGACAGATGAGGTAATGAAATTAAATGCTTTTAAACAGAAGCTGAACATTTACATCCTCGAGGAAGGGTTCAGGCTCAAAACATGGTTAGTATATCTTTACCTCCTATGGACGCTGTGAGACCAGCTGAATTTTCCTCCATCACTGCTGTTTTTTTTACATTAGATTAGATTGTGCTAGACATTCATTAATATAATTATATATTAATTATATATTATTATAATTATAGTCCATCGGGCCCACTTTTTCAAAGTTCAGTTAGCTAAATTTCATCCCAATATTGCCTCTAAATGTGATAAACATATAATTGAGGAAGGAACTTTGTATCATATGTTTTGTTATTTCTCTTTAATTTTTGGCAATTTTTAATTTTTATCATTAGATTTTGCAATCTTTGGAGTGAGTGGGCCAATGGATTTAGCATTGACCTTAACAGTCCCATATAGTGGCCTTTGCCTTTCTAATTGCTGGAAGGGCCACTTTGCTGAGTTGGAACGATGCTGCCCCTCCCACTCATGCTCAATGGTTGTTGGATTGGATGGCATGTCTTTCTTTAGAAAAAAATATCGGTGCTCAACTCGTGCAGAGAATTTTAACTTGCTTTCTCTTTGGATTCTTTTCCAAATTTGTAAATTAATTAATTTTAATTTTTAATTAATTATTAATTATTTTAGGGCCTCTTTTTGACCCCATTGTTGTTATTATTAAGTAGTGGACTCATTAGCTTGGACAGCAGCCCCTAAAGGGTGGGGCTAGTTTTTAAGCTTAGAAATATATGTTTTTTTTTTAAATGTCTCTCCTTTTCTCTTATTTCAGTAACATGGGTTCATATGCACCTTGTTTATTGTTTTTTGACATTTATAATTCGCTATTATTTTACTTTATCATTATTATCATATGTACCTACCTCTGTAATTTGCAAATGCTAAAACCAATAAAAAGATTGAAAAAGAAGGAAGGTTAAATTAGATTCAACTTTATTGTCGTTGTGCCAAGTTCAGATACAATGCCAAAAGAAATTCAATTAGTGTCTAACCGGAAGTACATAAGAATAGTGCTATTTACAAATAACTGCGAATAAAAGCAAGTGTTCCAGCAAATAAACAAGTATAGCTGACTGTACAATATGGGCGCAAAACTGTGACTACAATCAGCACTGTTTTGACTACATTCCTAGCCTTTGCAGACTTCTGTGTTTCAACCCCAAATCCATGGGGGAGAGAGGAATATAAGGTGTTGCTGAAAGAGTCAGATGAAGTCACGTGGGAAGAGAATCACATAACCCACAAGTGCTGGCTGAATGGACTGTTTCTGTGTTGCACTTTCTATGGACGCTGTGCAACAGTCGCTGATAGTCCAAAAGATTCATCTCTACTCCAGAGCAATTACAGGCCTGAATTTCAAAGTCAGAGCACAGTATTGACACTACCATATAACACACTTAGAGCTTCAGTATGGGATGAATTTCTAGACAACAGTGTTTTCCATTGACCTATTCATATTTGGAATAATTTCTTCTCTATCCAGCATAGACCCTGTTTAGCGTGCACACCCTGTTCCTGCTCCAAGCTATGTACATGTGCACGTGCTCACTTGCTTTGCGACCAGCAGAGAAAGGGGGTAAAGATGCGCACAAAAGGCAAGTTACCTAAAATAATATAGTCATTCATAATTATACTTATTGAAAATAATATGTTACTTTGTAGTACACAATCAGACTTGTATTCCATAAAAACATGCCAATACAGTTTTATCAGCAGTTTTAGCTGGGCCAAAATTATCTTCTTTTTCTTTTTAAAATATTTTTATTAATTTTAATAAAGAACTTACACAAGTAAAAAAAAGTATTATATAATAAAATGATATAAAGTCACACAGAATAAGACTTTATTTATCATACTAACATACATAAATTGTAAATCATATCTGCAATTCTTTTCTTTTTAAAATATTTTAAATCTTATTTAAAGCATTAACAATTGAACATCTCAAATGTGCAATATTCCAATTATATTTAAGAAATTCTCTCAAAATATGAACTCAATTCAACACTCCAATCCACATTCTTAATAATTGTATCAAAATATAGTAGCCAAAAAATCCCAATGTAGGAAAAAGAGTAAAGAAACAAAAATTTCCCTTATTTAAAAAAAGGAATTTACATTTCTCTACCCTTATCTTCTCCTTCTCTAATGTAATCAATATTTACAATTCTCAATTAAACAAAACAATGAAGTCACTATCATATTATATTATCAAAGAAAAAGATGATCTTGAAACAATTTCAAGGCTACATTTGCACAAGCATTCAGTGCGCACACACTTTTGTCACAGGAAAACAATTTGTACAACCTAAGATTTCTGCGCACACTGACTGTTAACAATTAGAAGGATCATTGGTACACACCATAGTGCCAGATGGGCAATAGAACTTGGTCGACTTATTAACAACATTATGTTATTCAGGGATCAAATTTGTCCCAGGGAATTTCACTTTCACAGCTAGCACTAGTTGGAAAGAAGAACCTAACTTCTTGTTGGGATCTCCTTACATTTGCCATTATCCAGCAGGGTAACTCATTGTCCATTTGATGAATTGTCAATTTCAAAGAGATAATTTTCCATATGTTTACCTGTTTGTGTCCTTTGGATCTTCTGTCCACAGTCCATGGCAGACCTATTATGACTGGCCTGTCAAAAAAAGCCCCTGACATCAATCACTCTCTGAAGATGGCTTTATCTCATATAAAGTCAATTATTAATTCAACACACCCTCCAATACATTAGCCTTTGACTTAAAGTAATCTATTAATTTTGGCTTGTATGATTTTAACCTGATTCTTTTATGAAAACTGCATCCAGTTTGCCTTTCCCTGCGTTAATGTCATCGCTTTCCTCTCCCAGCTTTTGCAGAAAGTACAATTTCCACGGACAGACTGTATGTTCCCAAACTAAATACACCTTGCTCTTTATGTGTAGACTTTATGCCAAGAACTAACATGCCAGACTACACTTCATTTCCTTACCCTTGAAATATAGAATATGCTATCTAATCAGGACAACGAAAGCAGGTTTTTCCGATTTAAGAACGTAAGAAACATAAGGCTCATTGAGCCTGCTTCGCCATTCAACGTGAACGTGGCTGATCTGATGATTGGCTCATCTCCACCTACCTGCATTTTCCCCATATCCCTTAATTTTCCAACCTTGTCTAAAGTAGCCTCCAATGTTTCAATGGGCAGCGAATTCCATCGATTCATCACCCTCTTGGAAAAGCAGTTCCTCATTTCAGTCATTCATTTACATGTCAAAAACATAGGAGCAGTATGTTATTAAAAGTATTGTTGTAGAATAATGAAAGTGTCTCCTGACAAAAAATTTAAATATTCATCTCAGATGTAAATACCCTAGTACAGCTTGAGATATTTATTTAAATAGAAAAGTCTTCTTCACACCTTTACAATGCGAATGAAGCAAATATTTAGCATAAACAAAACTGAATCCAGCACCATTAGTGCAGTGGTTAGTGCAGCACTTACAACACCAGTGATCGGGACTGGGGTTCGAATCCCGTGTTGTCTGTACGGAGTTTGTACATTCTCCCTGTGTCTGCGTGGGTTTTCCCTGGGTGCTCTGGTTTCCTCCAACCGTTCAGGGGTGTGGTCAATGGGGTGTTCTCGGGCAGCACATGTTCAAGGGCCAAAAAGGCCTGTGATCATGCTGTATGTCTAAAATAAAAATGTGCTGTTACGTCAAGCGTTCGACTCTTTGCTGAGAAAGTTACTCGTCTCATATTGTTGCCAAATATCTGAGACCAATTCACCATTGTGTTTCAACAAGACACAGACTGTGCCACGGAAAACCTGAAGTGGATGAGAAAAGCACGCCTTAAAAGACATATTAAGACACAAAACACATGTCTCTCCAATGCACTGGAAAATAATCAATAAGGCATTAAAATGTTACAGCCACCTGACAAATTAAAATCAGTCTGAATTCAATTTTTGTTAAGACCTTTAATTTGAGATATTGACAATCCTGACACTTTTTCTGATTAAAAGCACGATAATGGGAAAATTACCACCAATCCATTGAATAATGTCTGAAAGAGGAAAATGAGGGTATAATTTTTTGCTGGTTGCTGGCTGAATCCTGGGAACCTCATTGTAAATGGTCATTTTGTCTTTCCTCAACAGGAGTACCCTTCGATGTTGCAGAACAGTCTTGTTACACAAGCACAGCAAAAATAAGTTCATTCCAACAATCATTTTCCAAGAGACTCACTCAGAAATTAGATGAGCAGTTGTAATATGCATCTAAAAGACTATTCAATAACCCAAGGTCAGGACTTGAAAACTGCTAATAACTGGGAAAGAGAAAATTATTGGTCAGATTGGCTTGAGCCATTAACCCAACCTTTAACCCCAACAAATAAAAGATCATAGAACATAACCTCTGTTTATTGTATGCAGTAAGATGCAGCCAATACAAAGCCATTCATTTACCCTTCACAAGTATTTTGAATAATTGCAGCCTGTTAAATGTTAAACTGACTCAAAAAATTCTGTGATTGCTGACCCATTCATCAATACATGCACTTATACTGGAATTTCTCATTAGAGAATTAATTAGGTCCCTCATTGGATAAAACCACAAGGCAGGTTAACTGACGTAACCACACACATTAAAGATTTGTATTACATTTCATTGTCAGGTATCTTTTTCCACATTTGAAGTAAAATTATTCAGAACCTTTTGAAATTTCAAGGCTCTAGATTTTAAGAAAGGGACAGTTTTTGTGCAAAATCCTATTTTCGAAAGAGACGTTGAAATCTGACGAAATTTGACTTTGCTTCATACATCTAATTCTAAGAAATAATGTTCAAGCAATGCACATCCAGCCTTGTGTCAAAGAAAAAAGATTGAATTTATATGTGCACAGTTAATCCATATCTCAGGCCTTTATATGTAAAACGCAGTGTAAAAGATTTTCCTCTGCCTTTTATAGGTAGCAATCTGTGTCTCCCTTCACTGAGAAATAGATAATTCTATTATTTAAGGATTGTCCACTACTGTCTCCCCAGCATTGCCATGTGTGGTGGCAGAGGCTGATGCAATAATGTATTTAAAAGACTTTTCAATCAGCACATAGGTCTAAGAAAAATGGAGGGTTGTGGGCGGTGAAGGAGGGAAGGATTAGATAGGTGTGGAGTTGTTGGGTCAGCACAACATTGTGAACAGAAGGATCCAGACTGTGCTGTTCTGTTCTGTGTTCTATGTTGTGGCAACATTCTACATCGATTATTTTTTCAGAGATTTGGAAATTTAGGGTTAGTTTATCATCCTTATTCCCATGCTAAATGTGTGTACGAGCATCAGCCTCCATAACTATTGTACAACAATTGCCATCTTTGGGATGATCCATCAGATTAGATGCATGTAATTTCAGAATATACCATTAATAACCAAAAGTAATAGATTCTGTGTTCATCAATATGCTATTTTGTTTATTTAAAAATATATTATAGGAGACATAATTCCCTGAAAGTGGTGTCACAGGTGGATAGGGTTATAAAGAGAGCTTTTGGCATATTGGCTTTCATAAATCAAAGTATTGAGGTCAGGAGTTGAGATGTTATGGAAAAGTTGTATAAGACATTGGTGAGGCCATATTTGGAGTATTATGTGCAGTTTTGGTCACCGAACTACAGGAAAGATATCAATAAGTTAGAAAGAGTGCAGAGAAGATTTGTCCGGACTTCAGGAGTTGAGTTACAGGGAAACATTAAAGAGGTTAGGACTTTACTCCCTGGAGAGTAGAAGAATGAGGGGAGATTTGAAAGAGGTATTTAAAATTATGAGGGGGGTAGACAGGGTAAATGTAGGTCGGCTTTTTCCACTGAGATACAAATCCGAGGACATGGGTTAAGAGTGAAAGGGGAAATGTTTAGGGGGAACTTCTTGACTCAGAGAGAGGAATGAGTAGCCAGCTGTAGTAGTATAAGCTGGCTCAAAAAACATTTCAGAAGAATTTGGACAGGTACATGGATGGGAGAGGTATGGAAGGCTATAGTTTGGTCAGTGGGATTAGGAAAAAAATGGTTTGTCACAGACTAGAGGAGCTGAGGTGGCCTGTTTCTGTGGTGTAATTGTTCTATGAGCCACAAACTCAATGCACTTGGGGAGGAAGTTCCTGGATTAGCCCCCAAATATGTTGAAGGAATGGAATATAATTTGTTACATACATTCTCAATTACACCATTGCCACCTCTGTGGCACCTTTTTGTTACTCCCCGCTCCGTTATTTGAGGGGCTCCCCTTCGCTCTCAGTGCCTCAATGCCCGGTAATGGAAGAAAGCTAGCCTGTGGTTCCTCCCACAATATCCCTGTGTTGGCTGCTCCAGGCCTCAGCGCACAGTGCCAGTTGACAGCATTCCCGCACCGATATCATGCTGAAAGACCGACGGGGTTCGAACAGAACAAAGTCCAGCTTTCACTGAGTTGATGGTCTTCCAGCAGTTCTGGATAATTGGCACTGAGTATATCGCCAGGAACAGCTCTCAGATCAGGCAGTCCTCAGTCACATTGCTGCTGGGGGGTGAACCATGACAAGGACCCTTGCATTCTTCTTCTCCATGCACTCTAAGCGAATCTACCTTCTGCAAAGTTGGGGGGGGGGGGGTGGGGGCGACTTCCTCCACTCTACTGCAGTCATCTCAGGAATAATGTGTGTTAAATTTAAAATTTAGACATCCAGCGTGGTAACAGGCCCTTTCAGCCCATGAGCCTACGCTGCCCAATTACACCAAATTAACCTACAACCCGGTATGTTTCAAACTGTGGGAGGAATCTGAGCCCCTGGGGAAAGCCCACACAGACACAGGGAGAACATGCAAACTCCTTATAGACAGTGTGGGTTTCGAACCCCAGTCCCAATCACTGGCATTGTCAAGGTGTTGTGCTAACTGCTACGCCAACTTGTGGGTGATGTTCTGGTTTTACAGCAAGGATCTGACTGGGAGAGCTCCTCTCACCACCAGCCATTCCAGGTCCTGGTATTTGTTTGTGAGTCCTGGTGATGAGGCATTCCGCCAGATCACCTGGAAGATCTGTTCTGGGAATCACCCCACCGTGTCCATTAAATCCTTGTATCTCAGTTTCTGAGGGACATTCTGTGCTAACCTCTGCCTGATGGTCTTGTGATCACAGATGTTTGTCTGGATAAACATTTCCACCAAGGATAGGTGGCGTGGCAAAGTCCAGCTGACTGGGACATTGCATAGCAATGGAACCAGGCCTGTCCTTCGTAATACCTTGGACAGGTAAACCCTCAGCACATAGCAACACTTGGTGCCCTCATGCATTGCTTCCACAAAGCCTGATGCAGCCACGCACAAAGGTAGTCTTGCCCCCTTTAGTGACTTCTACAGGGTGACCCTTTGGACCATCATGGATCCCCAAAATAACTGGAAGACTGCTCTGGTCTCCACCAGGGGGGTGATGCGGTGGGTGGGCCACACCTGGCCCACATACAGCAGTACCAATAGCACCTACTGTTCCCTTCTCATGTTCTTCCCTGTTACTGAGAGGGAGTGCCGGGCCCACAGACCCAATTTCTGGTGGACCTCTGCGAACTGTTTTGACTAATTTTTGTTTCAGGCCTTGTGCCCTCCAAATCAGATCCCCAACACCTTTATATGCCCCAGAGACGATGCCTCCTGCTTGGATATGAAGCACTTCGATTGCAATTGCTTCTTTCCACAGTGCACCTGTAGAAGTTTGAGGAAGATACTAAAGTACATGGCATCGTAGATGGTGAAGACAGTTGCCAAAAATTGCAGCAGGATCTTGATCGGTTGGGCAGGTGGGCAGAGAAATTTAATACAGAGAAATTTGAGGTATGGCATTTGGGAACTCTACACACATCCTATCGATATACATGTCCAACTTTATTCTTTAACGATACAATAGCATTCCTGCGGCATTCCATTCCATACACCCAACACCCTTCATATAAAATAATTACCCCTCAGGTTCCCATTAAATCTCTTTCCCCCCCCCCCCACCTTAAACATGCCTTCTGGTCACTGATTCCCTTCTCTGGGCAAAAGACCTATTCCACTCATGATTTTGTACACCCTTCATCCTCCTGTGTTCCTGCATATCCTCTCCCTCTAGCTCAGGGCACCCGAGTCCTGGAAACATCCTTATTAACATTATAGTATTGTTATAGGATTCACTAAGGAGCCTGATGGCTGCAGGAAAGAAACTGTCTTTAAGCCTATTGGCTCCTCAGGTTTCTCCCTGATGGGAAGTGGGAGAAGAGAGTGTGACCAGGGTTTTGATGGACCTTTCAGTATGTTGACTGCCTCTCCTAGGCAGTCAGAGTTATAGATGGAGTCCATGGAGGGGAAGGAAGTTTCTTGTTATGTTCTGAGTTGCATACCCTTCGTTCTGCAGCTTGTTCCAATCTAGAGCAGAGCAGGACCCACTGAGATGCATTCAGTAAGTGTGCTTTTGATGGGTCACCTGTAGAACTTGTTGATGATGCTGGGTTCAGAGAAGGTCCTCTGAGAGGTGAACCTCCACCACCAACCTATCAATAGAGATAGATGCATGGACCCTTGGCCTCCCCTTCCTAAGGTCCACAACAAACCCCTTGGTCTTGCTGATATTGAGAGCATCAACATCATGGATCCCCATAATAACCTGAAGACTGCTCTGGTCTCCACCAGGGGGGTGATGCAGTGGGTGGGCCACACCTGGCCCACATACAGCAGTACCAATAGCACCTTCTGTTCCCTTCACATGTTCTTCCCTGTTATTGAGAGGGAGTGTTGGGCCCACAGACCCAATTTCTGGTGGACCTCTGCAAACTGTTCCTTTAACAGTTCCTCACAACCAGACTCTCTAACTCCAACCTATATTCTGACTGATCATTACCCAACAAAAGTGGTGTCGCCAGCTAATAATAAGCCAATGCAACTCAAAAAGAATAAAACCACAGTCTGAGACAGATTGTGTCTGTCCATATTAAAAGGCATAAGCATGGGATCATTGTTACACATATTTAATAGCTTGTTAGATAAAAGTCTGGTGGTCAAGGATTGCTGGATAGTTGAAATATTAGGCATTTTAAAGAAAGAGAATAGAACGTCCAGTCAATTTACCACTGGTGGGAAGAAGAATACCTCCTCGGGGAGAGAATGGAAGAATATCTGTTAACATAAAATATGATAACATATCATTAGCTTGGGTTTCAAGAAAGAAGGTCTTGCTTTCTGAATTTAATGACGGGGTAGGAGAGAGAGCAGAAACTGGGCATGCAACTTAAATATATCTTCAAAAAGGCCTTCAATACATTTAACAGGTAAATGAAAAAGGCAAAAGGATGTAGAGTTGGGAGACAAGAGGAGAAAGAGAATGGGAATATAGCTCTTTGCGGGAGAATCTAATTGAAGTCCAACGAAATTTACAATTATGTTTCTGATTTACAACTAGAAATACAGTGTTTATGTTTACTTTATGGCTTTTTCTCAGATTGAAGAGATATGTACTCTCAGATACTATTAATTAAAAGAAAATTTAGACATAATGAATGGTAACAGGCCCTTTCAGCCCACGAGCCCAAGGCACCCAATTACGCCTATTGACCTACAATCCTGTTATGTTTTTGAAGGGTGGCACAGATATAAGAGAGAACATACAAACTCTACAGATGTGTGATAAGGCTTCAGTGTCGGATTCGAGCACTGGTCTCTGGCACTTTTTTTTAAAATAAATGTACAACTTTATTCAAACTACAGTATTACAAACACAAAACACACGTACAGCTGAAACTAAAACCAAAAACCAACACAACATGTGGCCACAAAACGGTGAGAAGCAGTAATTACGATGACCTCTCTATACATAGTATTACACATCAAATTAAAACACAATTTTCATCATCACCCCATACGCAATCCAGGGGGTGGGGGGAGCGGTGGTACCATTCCCTGAACTCAGCCACCGTCCCTCGGACACCGTGTGTTCCTGCTCCAACACCACATGGGCCCGGACGTATCCCTGAAAGATGGGCAGGCAATCAGCTCTCCCCACACCCTCGACCGCTTGCCGCCTCGACCTATGAATGGTCAGTTTCGTTAATCCCCAACAGCAACCCAACCCCACAAGGAGATCTGCCGAATGCCCAACCCCCCCACCCCCGCGGTCACCGACGCTGTAACACTGTTGCGCTAACTGCTGCGGTCACCATGCCACCAGCCTCTAACCCAGCTAGACTCACAATAACCTTTCAAGTAACAAGTAGCCCCCTCAATTCTTCCTCTCAAAATGTTACTTTTCATTTCTGCGTATTGAATTTTATTTCCAATTATTTGTCCATTTATGTTTATTAATAATCCTCTTGTAATTTGATTGCAGTCTTACACAACATTGATTATCCCTGTCAGAACCCACAATTTTAGATTACCTAAGTAAATGTTTAGGAATACATAATTTAATCAGGAACAGCTAGCATGGATTTGTTAAAGACATCACATTTGCCAAATATAATGATGTCCAATAAATAGCTGGATGGATAAAAGGATTATAATGGCTACTCTATTTATTGAATTTTCAAAATATATTCCCTTATGATTTCAGACAAAAGAGATACTCAATAAATCTTGGTATAAAACATGTGTAGCAGGATGTACAGTAGGCTTATTAATGGAAATAAACACTGGTCTGAATGGGTGTTGCTCCATTTGGAGTGGTGAGAAACAACGTTACCACATAGGCTTCATTACTATTTCCAGAATAACGGAGTGATGGGGAGTGAGTTTCGAAACTGATGTGATTAGGAAATGCGGCAAGTGGGGAGAAGATTTAGATGATGTTGACAGCTAACAAACATGGAATAGTTCTGCAATAGATTTCTATGGAAAGATGTTTTAATACTGATGTTAGCTTGCTTTAGTTGATCATGTAGATCTAATCTGTCACTTTACTACCTTAATTGACCACATCATTGCTGTTATTACATACATTTCCTGTTCTATCCTCTAAATTGTTAGTGTAGTAAGATATAGTTATCATTCATTCAGCCAATACTGGCAATGGAACTGGGCCACTTTTTTTTCATTTCAATTGTCAATCAACAAATCTTTAATTTTCTGTTTTTATCGTGATTCCATTTCCCAAATTTGGATGTAATAGTTTCAACTTTTGTGCAAACTGCCTTTTAAAAAAAAACTACTCTTTAAAGAAGCTGGATTCTGCAACTCTGGTCAGATCTATGCCAGGGAAGTTTGTTGGCTACTCTCAATGCCAGGTATAGATTGGTCCGTTATAATTTTGTCCATCAATTACTTCACCCCACAGAAATTACACCAATATAAACCTGAGTTATCAGAGATGTGTTTTAGGTGTGGTGTAGAGGTTTACATTCTACCTGGCTTTACGTGAAGGTGAGGCCCTTCTAGTATGACCTCCGTGACACCCTAACCAAGATCGCGGGAGTCACCTTCCCAGTAGACCCAGAGCTTTATCTTTTGGGGAACTTTACCACGGTGGGTAGATCACTAACTCATTCTCAAATTAAATTCACAGAAATTGCCTTACGTGTGGCCAGGAAATGCAGAGTATTAACATGGAAGTCTGACTCCCATCTACTCATGGATAGGTGGTCTTCGGGGATGAATAGCTGCATCCCACTTGAAAAGGTCACATACAATCTCAGGAAGGGATATAACACCTTCCTAAAAATCTGGCAGCCTTATTTAGAGCATACAGGTACCTCACTAGTGCCAATGTAGGGTTACGATTGCTACTGGCTAACTCTGTAAAGATTTGAACACTATGGTATTATGTGTCCCCATATGTTTCACTGACAATGGGATGACTTTTTTGTGTTTTTCTTTCTTCGTTCTTTCTCTGTTCAATGGGTCTTATATAGATGGGAGAGGTTCTCTTGATGTTTTGTATTTGGTATGATTGTTGATTGCTAAATATATTTAAAATGATGAATGAAATATTACAAAAGAAAAGAAGCAGAATTCAATTCTAACATTGACTATGTTTTATTTTCACCAACAGTCTTGCACAACCTAGTTCAATATCTATATATTTGTAAATCCTCTTCTCCCATTTTAAGATTTAATATATTGTTACATCAGGTCTAATGTATGGTGAGAGCCGTGACCAAGTTGGTCAAACCACAAGCCCGTGTCCTCATTCAATGTTTATCCAGAAGGTAGCGAGAAGCATTCAATAGTAATCAGGGAGATGAAAATCTTTCTGTCTTTCTTTGAGGATTCAGACTTTAGATTTTAGATTTCAGACTTATTGTCAGAGTACATAGATGACATCACATACTGCCCTGAGATTCTTTTGCCTGCGGGCGAGGCAGACTTGCCACTTATTGATAGTATAAAAAAACTGTACACAATGAACACATATTAACAAATAATGAAATGTAAACAAACTGATTGTGCGATACAGAGAGAGAAAAAAATCAATAACTGTAAAGTAAGAGTCCTTATATGAGTGTGTTGTTGAGGAGTCTGATGGTGGAGGGGTGGCACCTATTCCTGTACCTGGTCGTGTGAATTTTGTGGGATCTGTACCTCTTTCCTGATGACAACAGTGAGAAAAGAGCACATGGTGGGTGATGTGGATCTTTGATGAGCGCTGCTGCCTTCTAACGGCAACCTTCCTTGTAGATGCTCTCAATACTGGAGTGGATTTTGCCTATGATGTCCTGGGTGGTGTCCACAACCTATTGAAGGCCTTTATGCTCAGGGGCATTGGTGTCCCCACACCAGCCGGTCAGCATGCTTTCCATCACACATCTGTAGAATTTTAGCAGGTTTTCCACTGACATATCAAACCTCCGCAAACTCCCGAGGAAGGGGAACTGCTTTCTTCACGATCCCATTAGTGTGTTGTGTCCAGAAAAGATCCTCCGATATCTCTCAAGAACTTAACCTTTCTCCTCCTTTCCAGCTCTGATCTCCCAGTGATAAGAGCTGAGCCAAACTGTTCAGTGCCACAGCAGCTTACAGATCCCAGCGAGATGGCAGATTTACCCACCGAACAACTGGTGAAGCAAGGTCCCTTTGGTTTAACTGTCACAAAGTGATTTGTAGATCAAATTCCCCCAAATGTAACTAATACCTACCAACTGTATGTTAAAAAGTATTGAATCCTCAGAATTCTTGTCAAGCTCATGAGCAAAAATTGTGACAAGTTACAAATTCTTCAAAATGCAGAAAGCTGGAACCGTTTACAATGGAGACGATTGCAAAGACTGGTTACATCTTTATTTTCCTCAGTGAATAAATGAGCTTTAATAAGCGAACAAGCTGGTGGGCCTTCTGTACCTCTGTCTATTTCTGCCTTAATCTTCAAGCCTCATCAATTAAATAAGAAAAATACACAAATGACCTCTTAGCTTTGGAGCAACTTAAAGTTCATTCCATAAACAAAGCATCTCGGTTGCTGGAGCAACTTGATTAACTATAAAAGTAAAAAGATGTTATAGGGAATTTCCTTGATTTATAGCCTATGATTTATTTCTGGTGGCCTGGGTCAGAGTAAGCAATGCCTGCAGAAATAAAAGAACAAAAAAACAAACCCTCAAAGTTGCTGAGTAAAGAAAATCCTTAAGTAATGTTAATTTTTATGCAACCGGCAGGGGTGTGTGGGGGATGGAATAGGGTTGTCTGTGTGCTAATGGTTGAGTGTGTACCAAGGACGAAGAACTGGTGTATTCAGTAGCACAATCTGTTTGTGTCAGATATGGGTGTTGACTGGTAATGACAATTTACCACTGGAGAGTTGAAAGGTTCTCACAGCGCAGAGGAAAATCCACAAGTCTCTGCATAAAGGAGACTCCTTCCGTGGGCACTTCTAGCATGAGACTGTCATGTGAAGACATTAATTCACTGTTCAGATGATAGTACTGCAACCAAATGTCCCTTCCTACATTGTTAGAGAATTTACCTACAACATGTTATATCTTGTTGAAGGGCTCAAGCCTGAAACATGGGTTATATATCTTTACCTTGCTTGATAGAGTACACTGACCTCCTGAGTTTCTCCAGCATCCCGCTTTATACTTCTTGGATAGTGAACCAGGAAAACAGGTTTGTTTTCAACTAACACAGAAGCGGACCTCAACTCTTCTGTTGAAGCACGCAAATATCCAAGTGGCCCTTCGATTGACTTCAATGACCAAAAGATCTTTGTACATGTGACGTCTGAATTTGCATTGTGCATTGTTTGACCTGGTCGCAAATAACTGTTGGCCTGCAGATGTATTATAATTTTCAAAATAATCTATCCCCAGAAATGAATGAATGAATCAGTTTATTATCATGTACATAAATGCTATGCACAGATTCAAAAACATGTTTTATTTGCAACAGCTTCACAGTTATGTAAAACACGCAAACAACAATTTAAGTAATAATTAAATCACCACAGGAGATAAAAGGTAATAAATATAAAAGGATGAAAAAGAACATAAATATTAAATTATGAGGGGTACAGACAGAGTAGATGCAAAAAGGCTTTTTTCCACTGAGATTAGGTGAGATCGAGACCAGAGGGCATGGGTTAAGGATGCAAGGGGAAAAGTTTAGGGGAACATTAGGGGGAAACGTCTTCACTAAGAGACTAGTGGTACAAGCTGCCAGCTGAACTTGTGAATGCTGGCTCAATTGTAATATTTAAGAAAAATTTGGATAGGGAAGAATATGGAGGGTTAAGAACTGGGTGCTGGTCCGTGGGTCTAGGCAGAATATGAGACTGGCACAGGCAAGAAGGGCCGAAGGGTCTGTTTCTGTGCTGTAATGTCCTACGGCTTTATGGTTCTCAAATTATAAGCAATCACAGTTGTAAGAAAATTGTGGTTTGTCGACAGACTAAATATGTTTAGTGATTAAGTTTTAACCATATATAACCATATAACCACTTACAGCACAGAACAGGCCAGTTCGGCCCTACTAGTCCATGCCGTAACAAATCCACACCCTCCTAGTCCCACTGACCAACACCCCTTCCATACCCCTCCAGTCCTCTCTTCTCCATGTAACTATCCAATCTTTCCTAAATGTAACCAATGATCCCGCCTCGACCACGTCTGTCGGAAGCTCATTCCACATCCCAACCACCCTTTGCGTAAAGAAATTTCCCCTCATGTTCCCCTTATAATTTTCCCCCTTCAATCTTAAACCATGCCCTCTAGTTTGAATCTCCCCCACTCTTAATTGAAAAAGCCTATCCACGTTTACTCTGTCTGTCCCTTTTAGATTAAATTACTTCATGTTGAACGCTAAAATTTTGTGTGAGGTGAAAAAAAAACTTCCCTTGCATTTTATACATAACTTTCTAAAAATTATTCAAATTAGATTCCAGAGGGGTTATTTATTAAAGCAAGGAAGACTTAGAGTCCACTTAATAAAGAAATTTATAATAACTTACTCCCCATGATCTCAACCCAACAATGGGATCTGACCCTAATATTTCAAGAACAGTGATGGGGGAACTAATATTGGCTGAACGTGTCTCAAAAGCACTGGAAGATTATTATTAGGATAACATTTTTTAAGTCTACAGGAGTCTTCAGGCAAAGATGATTTCACATTTCAGCTGAAAGTTGGCTCCTGTGAATATGTAGCACTCCTGTGACCTGGAATATAAACTTCTGTTTCTAAACTGGGTCTTTGACATTGAGTGGAAAATGCTCCCACTGAGCCAAGCCTAGTTTAACACCAAAATGTCTTTGTGGGAATGAGCCAAGTATTTATTGGAATTCCTGTCTGGGCTGGATACAATTTACTTAACTTGCTACATCGTTAAGCTTAAATCAGTGCATTTCTCTCGTCTTTCCCATCAAGTATCTTGCATCATTTTTCACCAACAATTCCACATTCATTTCCTCTCCAACAGGGTGAATTTTGTGGGAGTGAATTATGTTACCAGGGAATGCACTTTGCATGTATAAAATACTGAACATGCAACATAGAAATGGAAAACCTTTACAGCACAATAAAGGCCCTTTGGCACATGATGTTGTGCCAACCTATATAAACCTACTCAACTAACTAAACTTTCTCTGCCCCATACCCATAACCCTCTATTTTTCTTTCATCCATTTGCCCATCTAAGAATCTTTTAAATTTCACTATTGTACTAACCTCCATCACCAACCCTGTAAAGGCATTCCAGGCATTCATGACTCTCTGTGTAAAAAAACTTACCCCTGACTTCACCCCTCAACTTTCCACCCCTCACCTTATACAGATGTCCCCTGGTATTTAATACTATCACTCTAGGAAACAGGTGCTGGCTGTCTACCCTATCTATGCCTCTCAGAATCGTGCAGACCTCTATTAAGTCACCTCTCATCCTTCTTTAGTCCAAAGGAAAAAAAACCCAGCTCTGTTAACCTTGCCTCATAAGACATGTTCTGCAATCCAGGCAACATCCTGGTGAATCTCCTCTGCACCCTCTCCATAACTTCCACATCCTTCCTGTAATGAGGTGACCAAAACTGAACACAACATTCAAAGAAATATGATATAGACTATGGAAACCATTCTTTATTTAATCAGTTCCTGGGCTTTTTATGCTACTTTATTTAAATCTAATAAAATAATCGTTGCAAAAATTCTATTATTTATAAAAATGATGGCAGTCCATTGATGAAATTTAACAAATTCTGGAATTGCCATTGGAAAGTTTGGAAAGCCGATCATTCCAACAAGCCCAGATGATTACAAGATTTCTGGTGTTAGTATAATTACGTGACGATAAAGGAACCTTTACCTTTAATAATAAACAAGTTGAGATTTAATAAATGGCAGTGAAAACTTGTTGGATAAGTTTCTCAAAACTCACCGTATTTTTAATACAATCTGCGACCGTGCCTCCGATTTTGCCTGACATGTAAATTTTAGTCTCATTTTACTAAAATAAAAAAAAGTTTTGAAATGGCGTTTTCATAAATTCAGATTTCTGTGTTTCAGTATTGATTGCTCATGAATTATTTGCTAACATATCCGGTCACTGTGCTCTTTTAAAAATCAATTTTAAATGAAAGCATTGAAAGACCATGATTAATATCGGGGTTGCTATCTCACTACCTCTCAGGCTACTGTGCACCAGAGAGGCCCAGTGGGAAGTTGCACTTTGCTGCAGGTGGTAAATTGCAAATGGAAGGCCTTGGAGTGGAGGAGTAAGGATTTGGTGGGGACAATAGATGGGGGTTAGGGGTGGGGAAAGGGTCTGGTTGTCTTCTTGTCCTTCTGTTCAGGGGTCTGGAAGACAGCTGACCTGATTCTTTAACTTGTTTAATGCAATGTGGATCCTCCTTTAGAATAAGGTAGCCACCAAGTAACTGCAAATCCCAAGGTTAAGAACAAATGCAGTTTGATAATTGAAATTGACCTGCACACTCCCCCTTCTACTGATCAATAAATGAAACATAAGGGGAAAGAAACGTTATTGAAAGTAATTTTAAAAATATGGTTTCAATTCTTGATGGATTTTTATATATACTAGATAGAAACACTTTCTGTGTTAATTAGTGTATAGTAGGTTCAGAGAGGAAACCAGCTGTCAGCATACTTTGCATGAGCCTCACCGCTCTGAACAACACTGATCTATTTAACTTGGTTTTCTTAAGGAGTCTTGAGGGATTGAGGGCAACTCTCTTCCACTCTCCTTCTGTGGCTTCTATGGAAGCCAGCGAGCCAGTATGGGAATCACATACCCTTCCACAGATGGGGCAGGTGAGAGCTGACAGGGCTGGCGAGTGAATGGTGTGCGCTGGAGTGAATTGGTGAGGTGTGCACTGCAGCTGACTACCTTATTCCAAAGGGGAATCCGCCTTGCATTAAACAAGTAAAAGAATCAGAACTCCTGTCCTCCAGACCCCAGAGTTGCTGTGTGCTTTCAAAGCATGCAACTAAGGGTCTCCATATGATCCAAAATGCTCTTTCTCCACTTAGAGCAGATATGGCCCAGTTCCCAGAACTCCACCGTCTAATCGGCGGCCACTGAAGCACCCACTATTCTGGCTCACAGACGTACAATTTAAAACTAGTTACAAAATGGTGACAATAACTACATCAGATGATGGGTGATTGATGACAGCTTTCACGAACCACCGTTGTGGGAGAATCACAACTTACTGAAGGTGACATTCGCTCCTTTGCTGTGGTGAACGGTCAAAAGGCTCGTGGCAGCAAAGTGATGTGGAAACCATCATTCAAATGTCAGAGCAATTGAGGGAGTCTCTGAGTAAAGGCAGATATTCCTATCCACAGTTACAATTCTCTGTCCTCATTGTCAAAAGCAATTGAAAGCCTATACTCAGGGGGCCATTGAAGTGTCCTATTGCATTTAAATGTCTTAGGTTAAACATGCATTGCCATTGCATATTCCCTACCTACAAAGGGAAGCAATTCACCAGTGGATGGTGATTCAGGGTTTTACATTTATCTATGCTGCTTTGTACTAGATATGCATTTGACTAGAGCATAAAATATGGCATTCAAACACCTCACTTACGACAGGATTTATAACCTCTCTGCTGTGTTTTAGCTGATATGCAAATTTTGAGTAGGTGGTGTTTGGATAATTTTTCTGTTCCTTTGTAGGTAGTGAAAACACAAATATGGTTATTTAATGTTTCCATCAGTTCACTGATGGGATTTCATTTAATATTTGCATACTCTTAACATGTTCATGACTGATAATGGCACCTTCCCGATGTAAATATATCACAGAGTGACTTTTCTAATGTGCATTTCAATTGTGGTTGAAACACAAAATACAATGAAAAAGCTACCTGGAAAAGATTTGTAAAATATTTCTTATATCAGTTTGAAATTTAGAGTCTTCTCAAGAGTTTTCAAGCCCAATAACTGGTCAGTGTCATCTGGTGGAAATTATATGTCCCTTGGTACTCGCTTGACACAAGATAAAGTTACAACTACATTACACCGGAGAGCATTTGTTCTTTCGAAATCTGATCAGGGAACATTTAGAAGCAGAGGTCACTAACCCTGAACATACTTCAGGGACTATTGTGTTCCTTCATTCTGATATTAATAGTAGATAGAACAGTACCTTGGATCTCATTAAAAAGGGAATTAAATGTTCCTCATTTGGCTAATTGGAGCAGGAGCCAAAAGACACGAGTACTTTGATGCTGAAGAATATTATGTTCTCCCCTTTATAATTTAAATGTGAAATAGTTTATATTAGTTAAAATCTAAGATCTAGATTTTGCGTAAGCTTCACAACCTGAATAAAAACATCCTCTATTAATCCAAAGCGTATGAAAAGCACAAAGCATGGGCATCCCATCAGATGGAGTTGGGAGTGGGGAGGCTTTGTTGACAGCAACTGAGAGCAAAGTATTCTTTGGAAACGACAGAACTAAACTGCATCTAATGCAAGATTTCGAAGAGTAAGGAGGATTTTGCATAATTCCCAATTTGGTCGTTCTTCTTGCCCGAAAAAACACAAAAGGCTTTTAAAGCATTTGGAAGCCCAGAAAACACTGTGGAACATTTAACAGCTGCATCTGAATCCAGGTACTTCTGTAGCGTCATAGTTGCACATAAGCACAAAGGCAATGGTCTTCATTGTGAAAGTAAGATTTAAGTCAATGGCAGCACACTTCTGCCAAACTATCACGAACAGATCCATCAGTAGCAAGTCGACTGGAGAAGTGAGATCACTAAAATTCTGCCTGTCAGCCACATCTTTCAGGATTTGACCTGTTTGGCCAGTAATGGTGGTGGTGAGCCAACCTTGGTGATGGTTGTGATGGTTCAGGATACTATCACCAATGTATCTATTTACATATAGTTGTAGTGATTGGCTGAGAGCCGTAGCCACGCCTACTGACAGGTCATAAAGGGATGCTCCTAACCAGACCCAGGTCAGTCAGGACTGGTCGACCTCGATGTACTACGCTCCTGTCTTTTGCTAATAAAAGCCTTGGTTTGAGTCAATAAGCCTCTGAGTCATTCGATGCGCTACAGTGGTAATTAGAATCCCCTGCTCTTCCCAAAGTATTCAACATAGGGGAGTACAAATTCACTCACAGAGAGAGGGGTTGTGGCACATATGAAGCATCAAGAGGCCTGGAACCAATGTGCAAAATTCCCACAATGGCTCTTTCCTGACTGTTTACCAATGTAGTTAGGGGAAACTCATGGCAAAGACGCAAGAGTTTGGGCTGATGTCTGAAAGGAATGTAATGGTGATTACGACTACATCAGACTTTATTGGATTGCTCTGTGGTGTAGCATTCACAATGAGGGTGCAAGTCTCTATGATTTCAGTAAGGCGACAGTTGTAGGCTGAATGTACCTCTCATTGTCAGCCAGTCAATCTGAATTTTGATGTATTCATCATTTTTGCAGGGGTTTTGTGTACAATTAACCAAATATCTTGTCAAGCTATGTCAGAGTGCACAGAAATGACAAAAGTGGAGTCACATCAAAATCAGACATGGATGGAGTTTTCATCCCAAAAGGATTGGAATGGACTTTTGGGTTTTCACTACAGTTTAGTAATTATTTGGACACCATCACTGATAATTTAAAAAAAAATTAATTCTATATAATTAACTAAATTTTAATTTCCCCCCACCTGATTTGATGTGATTTGAACTTACAGCTCAGCATTAAAAGTTCACATCTCTTGACTGGTAGATCAGAATCAGAATGCATCTTTACACAGATACACACATGTGCACACACACACACACACACACACACACACACACACACACGCCCGCACACATACATACACACTGATATACACATACATACACACACACACACACACACACACACACACACACACACACACACAAATATTCAAAGACAGACACACACTGAAACACGCACATGCACACACTAACACACCCATATACACAGACCCACACACACACACACCCATATATAAACAGACACACACACAGGCACACACATCTATATACACACAGACACTCAAATATACACACATGTACTTGGAGACATACACACACAGACACACCCACACACCCACCCATATGCACAGACATGCATGCACACGAAAGTAGACAGACACACACACACACACACACACACACACACACACACACACACACACACACACACACACACACACACACACTCAAGGGCTATTGCAGTAAGGGCTGAGTGGGACATGCTGGCTCTTACCCCTTTTACACAACCGTTAAAAGCCAGGAATGAATCACCTTTTAACCACTTCACTTACCTGTGTAAATGCAATGAATATAGGATGGGGTGTCTTTTTCATCTCGTGTATTACCTGCCAAGTACGTAATATCAAAGCAGAGCCTGGTTGCTATGTAATAGGTCACCCTAACCTGGCTTTTCTTGGCTCAATGTGAATGACCCGACCTTGCTTTAGAGACGAGTCGTTCATACACAAATTAAATGGGATTTCTGTGTAAAAGAGGTATCAGATCTACCCTTCCAAGAATCAGCAGGGAGGCCATGTGGTATTTATTTCATATTTCCATGGATTATTAGTGAATTTGTAACTTTAGTACCTGAATACTCTCAATGATTTCCCCTCTGTTTCCTGCTGTTAATCTGTATCCTATTCTATTGAAGGTCTTTACTGAGAGACCGAATTTATTCAAATGATGGTGTTTTACATGTGAGTACTGGCTGACAAGTCACCAACCAGGCCATCACATCAAGCAGGCACATCTACAGGAAGGGGAATACCAATGCCTTAATTGTTAACAAACAGAGCTTGCTACTTTGAGGTCCTAGGCTATTTAAATAAGGCCGATGATTTGCTCTGGACTCATCAATGGTTTGGACCTCCAGTCATTCCAGGGCAAACACCATCATATAAGTTGTAATTGAGTCGGGTTTTATAGGTACCCTGGATTATATATGACAGAGCCAATACAGAGATTAATTATGAAAATAATTCCACACAATCACATCTCAATTCTTCATTTCTGATGCAGACTCCAAACTTTGAAATGATAAGCAGGGTCCTATTTTTTTCCATAGAATTCCAATTTCCACATTTTTAACAGTCCAATGCCCAAACAGGTTGGTGCTTTGGAAAAGCCTGTGCAAAATGCAGCTGGAAGCATGGCTGAAATCATCTTATGTTGCTGTTCAACTAACATCAGGCAAAGGATGTCAAAATTAACCCACTACCTCTTTAGCAGTGATCACTGCCAAGGCCTGGTGAAAGGCCATCGATCTGGAATGTAAACCCTCTTCCCCCCTTCTCAGGTACTTCCTGGCCTGCTAAGTATTTCCAACAGTTTGGAGTTCAGCATTTTGTATTCGGACCACTAGAATGGCAGCAGCTCCCAGTTTTACTCCCTTAACTCAAGCCAATTTTAACGTTGCATCTCTGGCTCCGGATGAGACCAAAGAGCTTGGCGCTGCTCAGGGAGGGATTTGTCGAAATCACCTGTGTTGCAGAACACAATATTCATCGCATTAAAGATGCTGAGCTGTCAAGAGTCCCATTTCAATAACTCAAGCAACAGGTTCCCAAGGAATTTATATAATGTCACTTTCTTGATCAGAAAGCATTCACAAAGCTGTTGGCAATTATTATTAGTGCTGTGGTTGGATGAACGTGCAATCTCATGAGTAAAGGAAGCTCATGCAGATGCTGAGACAACAAGCAAAGTTCTCTGATAATTGAAAGCTATACTGAAAAAACTGCTTCATTTCCTCGAAACAAGCTGGGGCGAATACAATCACCTTCGAAGCAAGAGGAAAACACAGCGAACAATTGCCATGCCACTCCCCAGAACCCCCTGCAGTCTAACTCACTTATTTTGTGTCTTTCCCAGTTCTGATGAAGGGGAACTGGCTTCAATCTGAAACATTCGCTCTGTTTCCCTTCCCACAGATGAGGCATGACCGGCAGAGTACTTCCAGCAATTATTGTTTTTATTTTAGATTTCCACCACCTGCCTTATTTATTATCACTTGAAATGTGACATCATTCAGGCACGACTGTAATAGATAAATGTTATTCCCATATTTCCACGTGCACTTCCTGAATTCTTCCATCCATATTTAGAAGGTAAGTGTGCTAAAGATTAAATTTTTATTCTGAAAAATGCAGCTAAACTCAACATTAAGCCCAACATTAAGCAATCTGTTGAAGATCAGGGCCAAAATGATTTCAAAAGTAAGCATGACTAAAACAAAGACTGCAGTTGTTTGAACATGATAGACTTCTCAGCAACTTCGCACATTTTCCAAGATGCCCCTTTAGAAGAACTTAGAGATTTGCCAACCGTTCGTGATCCCCAAACCAAGAGGCGATGCAAAACAAACTTCTGATTCAGGAACACAAAACTGTATGAGGACAAAGAATTGTTGGAGGACCTCAGCAGGCTGGGCAGCATTCGTCAAGACTAAGATAAAAAGGTAAAATTATTGAGATATAAAGGGGCAAAGAAATTGGAAGAGGTGCTCAGAGGTGTTCGAGACAGAAGGTGTGGGAGGTGGAGGCAGGTAGATGGAGGGAGAAACCATTAGGCAGGGGAGTAAGAAAGCAAAGTGAGTGAGAGAGAGAGGAGAGAGAGAGAGAGAGAGAGAAAGAGAGAGAGAAAATAAGTAATCATCGTGGCTATCCCTCAAGGTCGAGGATGACAAACTTCATATTGTTGATCTATTTATGAGCGCTCAAGTGGCTTATGAGTCCAGTCATGTCTTTGGAAGATCTTCTACATTCAGGACAGATTGTTCCAGATGGCAGAACGGGATTTGGTTGGTGCTCTCTTCCCATTTACTTCTCTTTTCTTCTAGTTCTGCAACATCTATTGGCTTGGAATGTAGCTGTTCCTTCTCAGATGATGGTTTGCCAGAGTTTCCTGTTCTTGGCATTAGTTTCCCAATTATTGATGTCTGTTACATTTCTTTATTGGATTTTAAGACTTCTTTGAATCGCTGCTGTTGTCCACCTCTTTTACGTTTGCCTTCTTTAAGGTGGGAGTAGAAGATTTGTTAATGGCAAATGTTCGTCTTCCATCCGAACAACATGACCACTCCATCTTAGTTGGTTTTTAATGACATAGACTTCAATGCTTGCTGCTTTTGCTTCATTTGGCATGCTAATGTTAGTTCTTCTATTTTCCCAGATGATATTTATAATATTTCAAAGACAGCGTTGATGGAACTTTCCAAGTACCTTCAAATGTCGCCGGCACGTTGTCCAAGTTTTCAATGCATACAGAGGCGTTAGGATCACGGCTGCTTTGTACACTAACAGGGTCCGTTCAGATGTCAATGCATACAGAGGCGTTAGGATCACCGCTGCTTTGTACACTAACAGGGTCCGTTCAGATGTCAATGCATACAGAGGCGTTAGGATCACCGCTGCTTTGTACACTAACAGGGTCCGTTCAAATGTCATGATCATAAAAGGCTCTTATTTGGAGACGTCCAAAAGCTGTTCCAGCACATTTAAGATGATGTTGGATCTTGTCATTGAAGTTGACATTGGAAGAGAGGTGACTTCCAAGATACAGAAAGTGGTCCACATTTTCCAGGGTTGTTTCACCAAGTTGTATTTATGATTCTATTTGATTTGTCTCAGTTGGTGATGTTTGGAAGATGATTTGAGTCATCTTGGAATAGTCTTCTTGGAATTGAGGGTAAGTTCAAATTTCTTGTATGCACGATGAAAGGCAGCCAGAATCTGTTGTAGGTGGCATTCTGAGAGAGCTGCAACACTGTTGTCATCTGTGTATTAGAACTCGATGAGGGAACTCATGGATATCTTGTTTTTGGACTTGGGACAGGCAAGATTGAAAAGTCTGCCATCAGTTCCGTAAACACTTTCGATTTCTGGGGATAGATCTTCCTTGATAATGTGGCTGACCACAACAAGGTGACAATCCATGGAGAAGAGAGAATAAGTACAAAAGTAGGTAAAGAAGAGATGAATATAATGGAATCGGATGAGGGTGGATATTACTTAAAATTGAAAAATCAGTGCTCATGCTGTTATGTTTAAGGCTTTCCAGGAGAAATAGGATGGGTTATTCCTCAAGTTTAGGTTTGGCCTCACCCTAACAATGGATGAGGCCACAGACAGACATGTTGTCATAGGAATGGTTTGGGTGTTAAAATGGTTGGCTGCAGGAGTCTCAAGCCTGGACCCACACACACAGAATGCATGTCCTTGGCAAAGCAGTCACCCAATCTACGGTATGTTTGGTCTCACCAGTGTAAAGGAGGCCACTCGACACATACTGGAATCTGTGATATTAAATGTTCCCCACCTTGAGTGGATGATGCTTTAATATTGATTGTATACCAAAAGCTAATGTTATGCTTGGTTCACTTTTCTTAGAGATTGCCACATGCAAAAAAAGATGGTCTTTTCCAGGGAAACTGGAATTTGTATGTTTTCACACACAAAATGATGGTATTGCACCTACATCACTGCCAGGCAACAAACTCATTTTGAGTAAGGCATGCGCGGACTATAATATGTGGATTCCTAACAGAACTGTGAGGAGGTAGTAGAGTACCGACAGTGTTCGTGACTGATTTATTGATAAGCCTGGCCTCTGTTCAAAGTTCTGAGTCTAGTTAATGGCATTTACTAATTCAGATCCAAGAAAGCAACAATAAATTGAAAGCCATGCTTTCTTTTCCAACACTGTTAATAATAGTGGAATGAGAGCCATGTTGTTGACTGGAATAAATAAAATCCAGAACAAATTTATGTGACAGCCGATTACCCAGCTTGGCTATAATGTGACGTGTTTTTCAGGTTCACAAGAGGGATTAAATACTAGAAGATGCACTTCTTTATTCAGAATGCAGAATTCTAACAGCATGTAGTCTTTAAAGCATAGATTCTAAACTAAGATAAAAATCTAATGGTTATAAATAAAATTGTTTTTTTCTCTGATTTTAGGGAATTAAAGACATCTTCAACAATGGGATTTGTGATGTAGTTTTGGGAGAGAGAGAATAAGGAGTAGCTTTGATGCCAGTATAGGAGTTTTTAGACAGCTGGCAGTGAGTGGAAATATTTCTACAGCCACCACCACGAAGCTGCAGCGAGTGAAACTTGCGTGATAGAATATTTGTTCTCAGCATGTTCATTTTCATTACAAAAGGTGATGGCAATGATACAAGTTCCTGCTGGCTTGGAATGAAGAATGAGTACAAACTATGTGGAAGTTTTTGCAAACATTCCACTGTTGTGGAACTTTGTGCAGAGTGGAGTTTTTGTTGAAGATCAAACAATAGAAACGATACCTCGGAGAGCGAGTACTGTCACTAATTATCATACTAAATGTGTGAGAATCCAGCCTGCTTGTTATATTGTTCATTGCCCTCTATCCTTCGGCTAACAGATTTAAAAGAGCATTCACCTTAACTCTTGGAAGAACCATTATTTAATGCGTAAAGTTAAATGAAAAAAATAGGTAACTTATTTTTTTTTTAAATAATCTTGGCTTTTTTTCATTTTACAGGTCCATAATTGAGAGTGTGTGGCAGATCCCAATAATTAATCTAACTCTTTAATACTTTCCCACAAAGTTGAGACTGGATGTCATGGGAATATTTGGTGAGACAATGGAATGCCATCAACCAATCCTGTCAGAAATAAGCAAACTGCCGGGTAAGTAGGATCAGGTCAGCAGACCTCTTCGTGACAACATCTTCATCTTCATTAACAAACTATTAATATTATTCTTTTCTGAGGTCCATTTTGCAATGAACCTTTATTGTAATTATGAGTGAGCCCATCCTGACAGCATTCTGCATGGATTTGTATTGAAAGGAAAACTGATGCAGAATAACTAATTAAAGGGAAATGCATTGCAACATTTTCTCTTATGATCAAAAGGTCCTAATTAAAATGATATTTTGAAAATGGGTGACAATATTTTTTCCCAATCCTGAATATAACTAAACATTTTTAAGCTAGAAAGCTCATTTTTTTCTCTTTGAATTCATCCCTTCTCCGGCCTCTTGACATCCCATGAATTCTCCTCCTTACTGGAAGATCAGGGTGTTTCCATGGTTACTATCAATGCTACAAAATGATTGGCTGCAAGAGCAGCATGAGTCATGGAGGATGAAATAACCATTCCCAGTCTGGCAGCCTCTCCACGATTTCGACTGTGCTCTTTAAGTGGAATGCCTTCCTCTTCCCTGAAATACCTCTCATCGACCCTGCCATGACTGATAAAATAGGTTTGAATAAGCAAAGCATTGACCTGGGACTATCCTCAGCAAAGCTTTGAAGAGATCTCATTTAATTACAGAGCTGTGTTACAGGAAGCATAACAATATCAAATTTAATGCTGTCCAGTTTGAGATCCGAGTAAATCTTCTGTGGCTCCTTGATATCTTTGTTGGGACTATATCACATAACATTATCGAGGTTGCTAATTGGCTATTGGTGTTTCTTGACAAGGCAAGAGTGAGAGGATGAGCAAATTTAAGTTTCTGGGATTCACTGGCTGGCAGAATCATTCCTGGACCCCACACAAATAATGGCATAGTGGAGAAAGCACATCAGCGCCTCTACTTCCTCAGAAGTTTGTGGATGTTCGGTGTGACACAAGAAACCCTGGCAAATTTCTACAGAGGTGTGGTGGAAAGTGTTCCAACCAGCTGCATCATAGTTTGGTATGGGGACACCAATACCGCTAAATGTAAAGCCCTCAAAAGGTAGTGGACACAGCAAAGGACATCACAAGCAAAACCTTCCCCACTATTGAGAACAGCTACAAGGAACGTTGCTGTCGGAGAGCAGCACTAATCATGAAGGATCCACATCACCCAATACATGCTATGTTCTCATTGTGGCTATCAGATAAGAGGTATGGGTGCCACAAGATTCAGACCATCAGGTTCAGGATCAACTGCTACCCCTCCACAATCAGACTCCTCAATGACAAACACATTTAAGGACTCTTACTTATGCATTCATTGATTTTTAATATTCTCTCTGTATTGCACAGTTGGTTTGTTTACATTTGTTATCTGTTTACAGTTCTTTATCTGTTTTGCATGTGTATGTTGTGTTCATTTTTTTGCACTACCAATTTCACCTCGCCCACAGGAAAAAGAATCCTAGGGTTATGATGTCATGTATGTACTCAGACAATAAATTGAAATCTCAATCTGAAATCTAAAAGAATCACCTCTCATCATTACTGCTTTACAGAATTTAGTGGCTGACAAACAAGCATTCGAACCTGATCTCCTCTTGCTGTTGTACAAAGACATTGTATTGTCAAGAAGACAATATCTAGCTCATATCAAAAGAATTCATGCATATATTTCTTCTCAGTTCTTCCCAGAATTAGTGTGGAGGTGAGTCATCCTACTGAATAAGGAAAAGCAGAAGCTTCATGTTAACTCAGTGTCATCCATGTTTTTTCTTTTTCTTTGGCTTGGCTTCGCGGACGAAGATCTACGGAGGGGGCAAAAAGTCCACGTCAGCTGCAGGCTCGTTTGTGGCCGACCAGTCCGATGCGGGACAGGCAGACACGATTGCAGCGGCTGCAAGGGAAAACCGGTTGGCTGGGGTTGGGTGTTGGGTTTCTCCTCCTTTGCCTTTTGTCAGTGAGGTGGGCTCTGCGGTCTTCTTCAAAGGAGGCTGCTGCCCGCCAAACTGTGAGGCGCCAAGATGCACGGTTTGAGGCGTTATCAGCCCACTGGCGGTGGTCAATGTGGCAGGCACCAAGAGATTTCTTTAGGCAGTCCTTGTACCTTTTCTTTGGTGCACCTCTGTCACGGTGGCCAGTGGAGAGCTCGCCATATAATACGATCTTGGGAAGGCGATGGTCCTCCATTCTGGAGACGTGACCCATCCAGCGCAGCTGGATCTTCAGCAGCGTGGACTCGATGCTGTCGACCTCTGCCATCTCGAGTACCTCGACGTTAGGGGTGTGAGCGCTCCAATGGATGTTGAGGATGGAGCGGAGACAACGCTGGTGGAAGCGTTCTAGGAGCCGTAGGTGGTGCCGGTAGAGGACCCATGATTCGGAGCCGAACAGGAGTGTGGGTATGACAACGGCTCTGTATACGCTTATCTTTGTCATCCATGTACCAGCTGAGAAATCCACCACACTTGCACCACACCGCTGTTTTGCTGATACAATATGGCTGATGCACAAGCCCTCATTTTAAGGGGAGAACTCAAGTATGGTCTGCTTGAGGTCAAGAACCTTGGATTCATGGAGCACCTCAATTCTACATATTGTGCAGGTTCCACCTGAATCCGGCTACAATTGTCACTAGGCATGGGGGAAGGGTAATACAGGCCTCTGTGGAGCCTACCCCATCAGCCTTCTTCCATATAAATGGAATTCTGCACAGAAGGTTTTCCTTGGCCCATGAACTGTCATTAAAGTTCAAGCAACTTTATCCAATGCTCACAACCGGGAGATCCAAATAAAAATGTATTATGACCAGTGTGCTACTGACTATAAAATCCAGACCAATTTTCTCTATTTATGTCTACTTAGATGCTTCACAATTTTATCATTAAGTTTAAAGTTCAGAATTCAGATTTATTGTCAGAGTACATACAACCCTGAGATCATTTTCCCTATGGGCCAGACAAATTTCTACTTATCGGTAACTGTAAACTGTACAAAATCAAAATCAGAATTCATTGTCATGAATGAATGAAACAAAGAAAGAAATCTAAACAAACTGAAGGAACAATACAGAAAAAATAAATATTCAGTAATAAATAATGTGCAAAGAGTCCTTAAATTAGTCTCTGATGTAGTTTGTTGTTTAGGAGTCTGATGGTGAGTGAACGCGGAAGTCTGTAGTTGCTGTGATTGTAGTAAAACACATCAAAATGCTAAAGGAACTCAACCGGTCTTTTAAGCATCTATAGGAGACAAAGATATATTGCAGTTGTTTGGGGCCTGAGCCCTTCTTTGGTTCAGCATAGACTAGAAGGGCCAAAGGGACCAGTTTCTGTGCTGTAGTGTTCTCTTTTTCTTTGGCTTGGCTTCGCGGACGAAGATTTATGGAGGGGTAATGTCCACGTCAGCTGCAGGCTCGTTTGTGGCTGACAAGTCCGATGCGGGACAGGCAGACACGGGTTGCAGCGGTTGCAAATTGGTTGATTGGGGTTGGGTGTTGGGTTTTTCCTCTTTCGTCTTTTGCCAGTGAGGTGGGCTCTGCGTTCTTCAAAGGAGGTTGCTGCCCAACGAACTGTGAGGCGCCAAGATGCACGGTTGGAGGCGAGATCAGCCCACTGGCAGTAGTCAATGTGGCAGGCACCAAGAGATTTCTTTAGGCAGTCCTTGTACCTTTTCTTTGGTGCACCTCTGTCTCGGTGGCCAGTGGAGAGCTCGCCATATAACACGATCTTGGGAAGGCGATGGTCCTCCATTCTGGAGACGTGATCTACCCCGCGCAGTTGGATCTTCAGCAGTGTGGATTCGATGCTGTCGGCCTCTGCCATCTCGAGTTGGTGATGAAGTCGCTCCAATGGTTCTATAGTTCTATGAAATAAGCCAGAAGCAGGACATTTCATAAAGTCTCAGAATTCAGACAATGGCAGCTGAGGGAGGTATCCAGACCAACAAAACGTGTTAATTTGATATGATAAGGGACTAGGTAAGAATTTATCATGTTTGTATGAAAGGACATGGAATAGAGAGACAGAGATAGGGAAAGACAATGAAGGAAAAAGTGACTCGGTGGGTTTAACGAATGCCATCAGGTTGGAGGGTGCCAGTTTGGTGATGAGGTGTTATTCCTCCAATTTCTGGCTGGTCCCAGTCTGGCAGTGCATGAGATCATGGACAAACATGTCAGCAAGGGAATGGGATGGAGGATTGAAATGATGGAGGGGTAGCAGCTGTTCCTGAATCTGGTGGTGCGAATCTTGTGACATCTATGCCTCTTTCTTGATGAGCACGTGGTGTAGATCCTTGATGATTGCTGCTGCCCTCTGATGGCAGCATTCCAAGTAGATGTTCTTGATAGGGGGAAAGTTCTGCCTGTGATGTGCTGGGCTGTGTCCATTACCTTTTCCACTTAGAGGTGCCCTTCACCAGGGTGTAATGCAGCCGGTCAGTACACTTTCCACAGCATATCTGTACAAGTTTGAGATGTCATACTGAACCTCTGGAATCTCCTCAAAAATAGAGCTTTGTTAGGGTAGGTCATGATTCGTGAGCCTAATTGGTGTTTTTGAGGAAGTAACAACAGAAATTGATGAAGGTCCAGTGGTAGATGTGGCGTATATGGATTTTACTAAGACATTTGACAAAGTCCCCCATGGTAGACTTATTCCGAAAAGTCATGAGGCATGGGATCCAAGAAGTCTTGGCTGTGTGGTTCCTTGATGCAAACCGAGTCAATTATTATGGATTTATGACATTATGTATTTTCGTTATGGGACTAGATTAAGTTTGGGGGTGGGAGGGGAAGGGTCTGGAGGTTTTTTTTTAGCTTTTAGTTATTAGTTAGTTTTAGCTTTAGTTTTTAGTTTTTTTGGATTTTTTTCTATATATTTTCAGCATATATTTGTTTACATTGTATTATGGCTACTTATCATTGTTACTTATTATGATCTTCTATATGTTGATTAAATAAAATATTTTTAAAAAGCCTTGGCTGTGTGGATTCACAATTGGCTTGGCTGCAGAAGCCAGAGGGTAGTAGTAAATGGAACGTAATCTACCTGAAGGTTAGTCACTGGTGGAGTTCTGCAGGAATCACTTCTTTTTGTAATCTTTATAAATGACCTAGATGAAGAACTGGAGAGATGGTCAGTAAGTTTTCAGATGACACAAAGGTTGGAAGTGTCATGGATAGTGTGAACAGTTGTCAAACGTTACATCAGGATATAGACAGGATGCAGAGTTGGGTGAAATATTTTTTCAGATGAAGTTCCATTTGGATAGGTGTGAAGCGATGCATTTTGGAAGATCAACTTGAAGGCAGAGTACATAATTAGTGGCATCATTCCTAACAGTGAGGAGGAACAGAGGGGTTCAAATTATATCGATTAAGGTTGCTGCACCATTTGTTCGGGTAGTTAAGAAACTTTATCATATCCTGGCCAGCATTAGTCAGGGGATTGAGTTCAAGGGCTGTGAGGTAATTTTACAGCTCTATAAAATTCTGGTTAGACCTCACTTGGAATATTGTGCTCAGTTCTAATCATTTCATGACAGGAAGGATGTGGAAGCTATGGAGATGGTGCAGAGGAGATTTGCTAGGATTGGAGAAGGTTCTTATGAGGTAAGGTTAACAGAGCTAGATCTTTTCTCTTTGGAGTGAAGAAGAATAAGAGGGGACTTAATAGAGGTCTACAAGGTTATGAGAGGCAATGGGAGGGTGGACAGCCAGCACTGGGTGAGAGCAGCAAACACCAGAGGACATTTGTACAAGGTGAGGGAAGGAATGTTTTGGGGAGACATCAGTAGTAACTTTTCTTTAAGCGCAGAGAATATTCTCTGCCTGGAATGTTAGGGGTGGCGGTGGAGGCTGGACATTTAAAAGACTCGTAGACAGGCATAGAGATACAAGAAAAATAGCAGGTTATGTGTGAGGTTTGGAAGGTTTTGTTTGTTAAATAGGTTCATATGGGTTGGTGCAACATTGCGGATCAAAGGGCCTGTGCTGTAATGTTCTATGATTAAGATGTCCATGAATATATTGGCCAATTAGCCAGCACACTATTTCAGTGCTCGGCCAGGTACTCTATCCAGACTGGATGCCTTCCTTGGACTCACTCTCCTGAAGGCAGCCCACACGTCATCTTCTGATACTGACAATAGAGGATTATCAGGGGACAGGGGTGCACAGTGGTTCTTCCTTATTCTGTTGGTCAAATCGGGAGTAGAAGGCATTGAGCTCATCTGTGAGTAAAGTTTTGCTGTCTCCCTTTGCACGGGGTTTGGTTTTGCAGCAGGTTATGATGTTTGCACCCTGCTGCAGGTATCCTTTGTTATTTCCATTCTCATTTGCAATCTCCACTTCTCCCGGGAGAAGGCTTTCCATCGGTCATTCCTGCGCCTTGTGTCGTGTTCTGCATCTCTGGACTTAAATGCCTTAAACTGCTCTGGTGAGAGCGATCTCATCTTCTTCTTGCTTTTTATGTTTGTCTGTTGTATGATGCTGTGATTTAGCCCATTGGGTCTGTCCTGGCTCTGAGGGCAGTCCATGCCCCACTTCTTTTCCTGAAACCTATCTCCTCGCAAAAGCCAATAAATATCACCCTGCTTGACTGAGTCTGCCCTTTGACTTTAGCCTCGATAAATACAACTTTGAACAATAGTCGAATATGAGAAATATTGGATCAGCAATCCAATTCTAAGTCTTGAATTCAATATCACAAAGTCAAAATGGATGTAGTTTGTTTCATTTCTATTGAAGATAAACAGCCTAACATTTTAAACTCTACTGGATTAAAAATATCACCTACGTGGAAGTTCTGGCAAGATGATGAGCGTATTTAATGAGCCTTTTATACAAATTTAATAATCAGTTATAATTTGCTCTCAATTACAGAGTGTGGCTAATGATGTTCACAATTATTAATGTGTAAATGCTACATTAACTTCAGGCAAGGACAGATGTGAGATTAGAGCTGGAAGACAGGAAGTTCCTATGCCAGATGTGCCATACTGCTGTACAGATTCTATCACCAATGTGTATATGTACAGATGGTAGTTTAGGATGACTGTGATTGGCTGAGAGTGTAGCCACACCTATTGGCAGGTCTTAAAGGATTGCTCCTAGCTAGACCAGGTCATTCTGGACTGGTCGACCTACTTGTGATATGCTCCAGTCTTTTAGTTAATAAAAACCTTGGTTTGGATCAACAAGTCTTTGGTTCTTTCGATGCGCTCTACAGTTTGCCCTGACCACGAGTGTATATTGGGCTGGATCATGTCTGCCCATGATCCCCCAACAGTTTGAGATGATAACATGCACCAGTCAGTGTCCTCTGATGAGCTTGATAGGATCCTAAAAGAGTTCAGTAGTGCACTCCTTGCCACTCAACATTCATTGGATTGCAGTGATGGTCATCAGTACTGATGGGGTCACTTCCTTCTTAGAAGCCCTTGAAGGCTTCCATCTGTGGTAGGAAATTGCCTTCTGAATGCCTATAACTCCCACAATAAAGATGTGCAAAGAACTCCACCTGGATTTCCAGAAAATTAGAGGAAGCAAGAATTTGAAGCGCTGCAAAAATATTACTTGAAATAAAATTAGGGTCATCTTCAGACTTTATTTAACTGTTTGCACCATGCACCTCTGCCCTTAGTTATAAAGTTATTAGGCACTGAAATGGACCCACCCATCATTTTCATGCTGAATATCATGCTTTTTTAGGCCTGTTGCCTGTCATTCTTTTGCTCTTCTTCGCTGGTATTTTTTGGCAAACATTGAGGTTGATATTTTTCAGTAATTATGTAAGTGTAGTTAATCATATTCACTTCCCAGCATCCTCAGTTCATGAATCATACACTGCTGGAACAGCCTGGGGAAGGTTGGGCTCTCTCTCAGGTGGAGAGCTCTCACCATTCACCAAAGGCTTTCCGTGTAGATGGATGATGAATGGCGTGGGATCCGCGCCAATGTAAAGCCTGGGAGATTCCATGTCTTGATGGCATTGCAGGGGACCAGCATTATCAGCAAGGAGGCATTTGGGAGATGCCAGCTTGATAATTGGCAAGACCTTCTGCGGATCAATCCATCTTCTGATCGGAATCAATGGTATATACCAACACTTTCACCCTGAGCTTCCGGTCCAAAGGTCAGACAATCCAGGTCAGTAATTTATATTGCACATTTGAAAAACACCAATCATTACTCTTCTTCATTTTCTTTACATTCACATTTATTTTAATTAAAATTTTTTTCAAATTTAGACAAACAGCACAGTAACAAGCCCTTTCGGCCCACAAGCCCCTGCTGCCCAATTACACCCAAGTGACCTACAACCTGGTACATTTTGAAGGGAGGGAGGAAACCGGATAAAATCCACGCAGACATGGGGATAACGTACAAACTCCTTACAGACAGTGCAAGATTTGAGCTCCGGTCCCGACCATTGGCGCTGTAACAATGTCTCACTAATCACTACGTCTACCATGCCACCCTATATTCTCTCAATCTAATTTTCAATTCCTTCTCTTCATCTGTCATCGTTTTCAGCTCCTATCAATCCTTATGCAATCCCTTACTCCGTTACTTCAGAAGCAGATTTATTGTCATGAACATGTGTCACAAAAGTATTGTCCATTACAGGTGCAAGTTGCTGTAAATTACAGTTCTTTAAATACACTATTTATAAATAAATGATTAGTGCCAAAAAGAGAAAAAATGTGGTTTACTGCCTGTTTATAATCTGATGGGGGCAGAGGGGAAGAAGTTGATTTAGAAATGTTGGATGTTTGTCTTTAAGCTGATGGTAGCAATGAGAAAAGGGCATAGCTTGGTGGTGAGGGTCCTTGACGATAGAGACACCACCTCTTAAAGGTATCCTTAATGGAGTGAAGACCTCCATGATCCCCCGACAGCGCCCATGAAGGTGCTGGCTGAGTTCACAACCCTCTGTAGCCTATTCCTGTCCTGTGCATTGATACCTCCATTCAACTGAGGCATAACCAGTCCAAATGCTCTCCGTGGTACACCTGAAGAAATTTCAAAGTGTCCTTGGTGACATACTGAATCTCTTCAAATATAGCCACGACATCATGGAGGACAGATCTTGAAGAGGTACAGACCTATTTGACTTGCACACTCAGGGCAGACCCAGTGTCTGTGACTGGAGTTTGATCCATTCACACTTGTTGCATCCATATGTCAAAAATTTGAAATCCAAAGGCTACTAATAAACAGAATTCACTGTTGGGTTGGTGCTTGAGTAAAATCTGGTCTAATGTGTTTTTAAAAATGTTAACACAAGAATTTTTCCTGCTTAAAACTCATTCATTGTTAATTTACAGTTGCCCCTGTGGAAATGCATCATAATCAAATGTCTTGAAGACATTCAGCAGGTCAATCCTCATCCTTGGAGAACATCGTAAAATGGAATATGCTAGGACGCCCTAAGCAGAGCGACCCGCAGTCACCAGGAGTGGGTGTTACCACTGGAGCCATCAATCAACTGAATGGCTCACAAGATTATCTTGTGACTTGAAGTCCAGCTTGTGTAAATTTCTGTAAATAGCTCACTCCATTTTTTGAAAAAAAGTAAAGAGAATTTGGGTGTGGTTTGGTGAAACTCTGTGTCTGTCGTCAATTCTTGGAGTAAACTCAAAGTGGGAGTTAGTTACCTCAGGTACGCGTGTGGCCCAAACCGTTTGAGCACAGTTACAACAGACTATAGTGAAACCTCGTTAGAACGCGATTCGTTAATCCGCAGAATCGCTTATAGCGCGGATCTCTGTGGACCCCAAACTTTGCAAATAAGTTGATTAAAATTCAGAATACTAATATTAAAAGAATGCGCTTCCTTTCCTTCATTGAAATTGTTAGTTATAAGCCGCTTTCAGGTGGAATCGCCGGGAGAATGCGGCTCTGGAGCTGGATGCGGGTGTCTGCGAAGGGACGTTCAGGTGGCAGCGCTCAAGGCGGTGTTCGGCCATCTGAAAGATCCAGAGCGGGAAGAGGTGCCACGTAACAAACACCGACTCCTGAGTCTGGGCAGGGGCAGCCGTCTGACAGCCCCCCTCCCCGCTGCCAACAGCCACCCTCCCCACTGCCGGAAGCCATGCCCCGAAGTCCCGCACTGGCCGCCCCAGCCCCATAGTCCCACGCTGGCCACTTCAGCCCTGATGTCTCACGCTGGAAGGCTGTCGGCAGTGGGGAGGGTGGGTATCGGCAGCGGGGAGGGGGGCTATTTGGGTTTGATTATCCGTGGGCACTCTGTTCCGTGACTCCGCTGTAATGCGGTATGAAATCTTGGACCCCAACTATCGCATTCTAATGAGGTTTTACTGCATTTCAAAAATCTGATATTGTGTGGGTGAATGGGAACCAATCAAGATTTTCTGTCCTCGGAAACCCTAACCTTCCACTCTTTTACACTGTTCTCCAAGGCAGGAATAGAAAAGCACTGAACAAATATAATTTCAGGTACATGAAACTAAGACTGATCAGCATTATATAATTTAAAGGCATATAACAAAAATCAAAAACAGCTTCGATAACAAATGAACTGTTTTGTGAGGCCTGAGCCATTAAGATAGGGCCTGGATTATTAATAGTATATTAAAGTTTAAGCACAACTTAGTAATTCCGCCCAGTTGGTTTCTTCTCACTTAACATCATCTCATTTAAATCATCATATTATGACAATTTGTCCAAGAACTCTGTTTAGTCTTGCAGATGGGAAGCATCTGGATTAACGCCCTGTGTGGGAGATGAATATTTTGGCAGGATTTCCAGTTCAGATTGTTTTCCAATGAACCCCATTGGAGATGAGAAAGTTAGCTAAATAAAAAAACTCTGACTCTCTTGCTACACTAGGTGAATGATAAAAGACCCACCTGCACTGCTGATGACCTCTTTTTTTCAGGTCATCACAGAGTTCCTTTTTGTTTCACTTATTCCAAGTGAAACATTAGACAGCCAGTCCTCCACTCTTGAATGAACCACAAAATCTTTGTCCAGGCCATCTTCCAAGTGGGCTTGCCAGCTTGTCCTGTTCCAGTTCCAGCTGCTGTCTGCTTGCTGTAACACTGTCAAGTGATCTCTGTATCTCTCTCTCTCTCTCTCTCTCTCTGAGAGAAAACCTGTTTGACTCTCTCAGCTTGAAAAACCACATGACCCTCTTACAACAGCGAGCTCTTTTCCAGACAGTAGCGGTGCCGACATGCTCTTTCGTCTGTGGCCTTTTGCAAACAACAATCAATTAGTGAAGTCTCTTGAGCACTCTTCAAAAGCTCTTGCAAAAGCTCTGGAGCCGATATGTCCACCATGGCAGACCTCCAGAATTTTAAATATCTGTTTTAAAGTGTTAATATATGACCTACTCTAACAAACCTTTCCCAATGTATCTCCCAGAAACTTATCTATATACTCTGTCACCCAGGCATCAGACATGCTAAAGGAAAACATGTAAAGCCTTAAAGGTAAATTGATACACATTAAAGGAAACAATTAGTCTCAGAGAATTGAAAATCTAGTGTAAAAGTTTGCATCACAGAATAAGCAATGATTTAATGCATAAGGACCCTTATGGAAAGAAAAAAATGTTAAACAATTTGCTAATTCTCTGATGATTGATGAAGCAACAAAAATCACCTTAATTTATGTAGCCACAGAATATATGCATAAATAGGTGAAATGGTTGAAAAATTAACTCCTTAAAAATTAAAGTCATTTTATTGTACACCCTTTCCCCTGTTCCTGTTCCCCCTTACCTATGAAGGGAAAGATGTTAACTTTGTATTCTCTGCCTTGTGAAAGCTGTACCTGGTAGTGTGGTCTTGTTGACAAGCACATGAAACTTCCTTTGTGAACTGGTGCACTTTGTATTACCATAATTTGCATTCATCAGTAAGCCTCCAACTGGGCTTTGATGCAAACCACATCTTTCATTAATGGCAATGCCTTTAAAATAAGAAATTTTCAGGAACAAATTGGAAAATATATGTGCTTCATTCTACTCCCCTGGTTCAAGGCTGTCAGTCTGACCAACCCCTTTCAGAGATACATGTGTTTTTTATTCTCTTCACTGTTAAAAAATATTGACTTAAATTCATTTGAAACACATTTACCTGCCAAGCGCGAGAATAGGAAATAATGAATGTACTGTCATTTGGAACAGGAATTTTTGAGGAAAGCTTCACACTAACCTTTCATTAGATTTGATCATTTCATGGTTATTATTTGAATTTCCAGGCCAAAATCTGGATCTCTCTTCATGAAATTAAAACCCAAGTATTTTTTTCCTTGGCTTCACATGTTTCTAAGAAGGAATTTTTAACATATACCTCCACACTGAGGATCAAACAATGATATCGCGCCTCTTGTGGAATGCGGTGACAGTTATAAAACCAACACAAAGAAGAACACTGACATCCAGAAAACAACCGGGATCATTGCTGGCAAATAAGACATTGACTTGAACCATCCATGCACGTCAATAATTTAAACTATAATGAAAAGGGTGACAGCCTTGAAACAAGTGAAGAAAGACCATATGCAATTCAAATGGAAAAGAACTAAACAAATGGAATCCCATCTGAAGAACATTACTCTGTGATGGATCAATCGCTGTTGTTTGTTTCAAGTAAACAATTACAAAAATACGAGCAAGAAAAAAGCACCAAAATATCTCATATTGAGAAGCCACTCAAATAATTTCTTGAGACTTACTGTAACAACATAGTCGAAAGCTATTGAAGATGGATCATCTTCTTAGGGACAATTCTGTTTCATCTATTCCCTTTTCTATTTCTGTGACTTCGTACGAAGAAATAAATATTTTACACCGGAAGGCCATATGCTGAAATGTTGGCCAAGAATTTGCTGGAGAGTGTTCCATTCATCTTACAAACTATGCTGAGTTTAACATTTTTAGCCCCCAAAATATGAACTGATAACGGTACAGGAGAAGCGCATATCTTTGGAGCTGAGTAAGATTAAAACGATAAGATTAAAACAGAGGGCTGAGAGAATGGTGGTTGGTAAATTCAATATCAAATTAGCAGGTAACTTTGAGGCCTGTTGAGAGACAGGGAGCAAAAGAGCAGGGAGATCATTTGTGGGAGAGATCATTGACACATCTCAACCTAACATGGCATGCTGGAGCCATGGATCTGAGATTCGGATCTAATGAGGGGTGAACTTTATATGTAATGGCCGCGGAATTCACATGACTGCTTCAGTTGCATTTCTGATTAATAGTGAGGTTTAGGACGTTGATGGTGGTGAACTTTGTGACAGAAATGTCATTGAATGTCAAGTCTAAGATGCCAGACTGTTGAATGTGGCCTTGATGTCACCTCCGTATGTGACAGCTAATGATAAGGCCTTATCAACTCAAATGGAAATTCAGCCTTGGTCAATCGTTGTATGAAGTATGAAACCAAATAGTCCTGGAGAAACCCAATCTGGGGCATCAGCTGGTAGTTTATTGTTATACAAGTGCTTGATGGTTCTTGAGAGCAATGTCAATGTCAACCTTCATCACTTTGCTGATGTTGGGGAGTAGACTTACTTGGAATTAATTAGCTGGATTTGATGTGTTCTGGTTTTTCGTGAATAGGATAAACAGTAGCAGGACATTTTTCCATTGCAGGATAGTTGTAATTGTACTGAAGATGAAGCAAGTTCAGGGGTCCAGGTCTTTATCACTACTGCCAGGATGTCATCTGTTCCTGATGCCTTTGCTATAACCAGTGGTCTCAGATGTTTCTTGATATTATGCAGAGTGAGTCAAAATGGTTGAAGATTGGCTTCTGCGATCGCAAGGGTCTCATTTGTAAGTGGGCTTACATTGTCCATCTAACTCCTCTGGTTAAACACAGTTGTGAATGCTTAGGCCTTAATCTTTAATTCTTACAATGCACCCTCACTATCAGTTGAAGGAATGGACAAAGGATGTTTTTACAATAACTATCTACCACAAGCCGATGGTTTGGCTGAGGCTATGGGAGCAGTGGAGGCCAATCCATGCACACTCAGTGACTCTGGGGGAATCCTCTTTTGCTTCCCTTTCTCTGACTGTAAGGGGGCCAGGCAATTATGCTGATGGCAATTCTTTGTCCGCTTTATGGTAGGTAAAAGGAAATTTCATGTAATATCACATTGTTCTGTTGTATTATATGACAGAAAAAAACCCTGTCACACTACAGTAGACACTTCTACAGAGGCCTTGCGGCAGCGTGGGTGCAGAAAGGAGGACCAATAACTTTTGTCTCAAAAGCCTTGACAACAGCAGAGACCAGATATGCTGACATCAAGAGGGAGCTGTTGGCCATCGTATACAGATGCAAAATATTCCACAGATTCCTCTATGGGAGACAGTTTGTGGTGGAGATTGATCATCGCCCACTGATACACATCCAGAAAAAGAACCTAAGCAAAGCCCCAGCTAGACCACAGAGGGTACTCCCCCGACTTCAATGCTATGACTTCACCTTGAAGTAGAAACCAGGAAAGGAAATGGTTCTTTGCCAATGCCTCATCATGCCTTCCCCAAATGAAAGGTGGGGGATGAAGGAATTGGGGATCAAGGTATGTCACCTTGTCAGGTTGACCAGCAGCAAACTAAGCCAGATCAGGGAAGAAATCACTAAGGACGACGTGCTGCAGGTTCTCTCCCAGCAGGTGGTGCAGGGGTGGCCAAAGAAGAGACCACGGATGCAGCCTGCAGTACGTCTGCATTGGTCTGTCAGAGATGACATATCGCTGGAGAATGGTGTTCTGCTGGCAGGGTCATGACTGATCATATCTGAGACAATGCACCATCCTGAAAATATGTGAAATTAGGAAATTTTATTCTTATAGTTAAAATGTTTAATTCATATTTTAAGCAACGAGAGAAGAAGGGATGGTGACTATTTTATTGCTAGGAGCATGAATACCGTAATGGCCATATTACACTCTTGAATGGTGCCTGTGGACAGATGCATTAATGTATTGTTACGCATGGCAGTAAACATGACGTAATTACAAGGAAGTTAGCTGTAAATTATGTCTCCCGAGTGCTTTATTTTGTTCTTCCACTGACTAAAGCGCGTGCGCACACACCCACACACACCCACGCGCTCACACACACCCACACACTCACACTCTCATTCACATGTACCCACATACACGCACGCACACACTCCCTCACACTCTCACACACACATCCACTCCACACACACCACACATATGCCCCACATATGCCCCAAGAGACAGGAGCAGGAATAATAGAATTCTGCCAGCCTGCTCCATTATTCAACAGGCTCATGGCTGATTGAGATCACATTCCAAAATACTCTGGACCCTGGCCTTGACCATACTCAGCAGCTGAACATGCACAGTCCACCAGGGTAGAGAATAGTTGCTGGTGCGTACATTAGGTAATGTGGAATCTGACCAGTGTGACACTGCAGCTATTACATTTCACATGGACCAAAAGGAAAAGCAGAAAATCCTACTCATAGTCTGAGAGAAAGAAGTGATGTTGGACCAGAATAAAGTAAGTGTTTGAATGAGGCAGGGAGCTGTTTTGTTCAAATTGTTCGACTATTTTCACAAGGTAAGGACACTCTGAATTTTGAATCACTGGCTGATTAGTGCTGGTCGAGTGTCAGCTTTGTGAAAATGGAACTTTGCCCTGAAACACCTTAAATTCCTGAAGGGTTGCCATCGCATATTAATTACCTATTAAGCTTCCCAATTAAAGCTTAAACTCCTTTCAAGGTGTGAGAATTATTAATGACTGTCTTCAATCTTTCTTTCATAGAAGGTGAATAATTATGTGTGGAATCTCCTTCCTTCAGATTACAAATTACTTTAGCAGAATTAAATAATGTAGAAATTTAAACTTTTATGTTTTTTAATCTATTTAATCTTTTTAGTATCTGATTCACCCACTTGATCTCAGTGTCCCTTCTGCTCTATCCCCTGTTGCAATTTCTGACCTTTGTTGAACACAGATGGTTCACTTCTCTAACCTCTCCATCAACTAGTGCTTTGTGAGATCTATGCTCATCCTCAAGACCAAAGATCGCCATTCAGGTCCTGCTTACCCATACAAGACAATAGTCACCTGGCTAAGTGCCACATGTAACATCCAAGCAAGACTCAGCAGCCTATGTGCTATCTTTGTCCCTTACACCTGAGCAACACTACTGCCATTGTGATGTTTCCACATTAAGTTAATGGCCCAATACCTGGTGTTCATTGCAACTGATCATCTCTGCATGAAGGAGGAACACAAAAATCAACACTCTGAATTTTGCAACAAATTTTTTTCTGCATGAATCTTGAAAAGTAATGATGTAAGCAAAAGAAGTCACCAGGCCTTTTGAGTCTGTCTGCTTTTCAATAAGATCTTGAATGATCAATTAATTTTTAAAATGATTTTATGCCAAATTATATCAATCAGAATCCCAGGGAGATGTTAGCAGAATATAAGACTTTTTGGCACACATAGTATTATCAACATCAGATTTAACTCAACAAGCAGAGCTAAATGGTCCCCTTTAAGAAAGGTGGAGGAAACAATAAGTTAATTACAAAGTAATAAATCTCTTGGAGAAAATGGATTTTCCGCCTGAATTTTATAAAGAGTTTAAAGATTTAGTGAATCAGCCATTGCAAACCCATACTCTCCCCGAATCACTTTCAACAACAATAATTACTGTGATACCCCAAAAAGATCAAGATCCATTAAAGCCATCATCTTATAGACCTATATCTTTATTAAATTCTGATAAGTTAATTGCTCAAGTTCTTGCAAATAGATTGATAATATATTTACCTAAATTGATAAATATGGATCACACAGGTTTTGTGAAAAAAGAGACAGTCAGCAATAACATAACTAGATTGTTGAGTATAATTCGTTTTGCACAAAAAAAGAGATCTAAGTGTAACAGTATCACTAGATGTAGAAAGGCATTTGATAGATTAGAATGGGATTTTTTTTAAAGTATGGGAAATATTTGGAGTGTGACAAACTTTTATAAACTGGATAAGGGCTTTGTATTATGAACCCAAAGCCAAGGTAGTAACAAATGGTCAAATTTCTGCCCCATTTTGATTAACAAGATCTAATAGCAAAATGTTAATAGCTGTGTTTTAGCTATAGAGCCTTTAGCAGAAGCAATTTGTAGGGATCAGAATATTAAGGGTTTTAGAATAAATCAAGAGGAACATAAGATTAGCTTATGTGCTGATATATCTGACGGAATCAGCAAATTCATTACAAAAGCTACATTCAATGTTAGAAGAAAATAGTACAGTTTCAAGTTATAAAATAAATTGGGATAAGAGTGAAATTATGATTCTCACAAGAGGTGATTATACTATTTGCCAAAGAAATACTCAGTTTAAATGGCCGATAATTGGGATAAAGTATTTAGGCGTTCATACAGATAATAAATGACCAAATTTATATAAATTGAATTATATGCCACTACGTAAAAAAGTTGGAGAATTTAATGCTTATAGCATTAGTAGGCAGAGTTAATTGTACAAAACTGAATATATTTTCTGGAATGCAGTATCTTTTTAAAACATTATTAATACTTCAAAAATTATTTTAAATATTAGATAGATATATTAGTAAATGTTTGTGGAAGGTTAAATGTTCAGAGTCTCTATAGAAAAATTTACATGAATTTGGAGGTTTCCAGCTCTCTCTCTCTCAGCTCTCTCTCTCTCTCACAGCTCTCTCTCTCACAGCTCTCTCTCTCTCAGCTCTCTCTCTCTCTCTCAGCTCTCTCTCTCTCTCACAGCTCTCTCTCTCACAGCTCTCTCTCTCTCAGCTCTCTCTCTCTCTCTCAGCTCTCTCTCTCTCAGCTCTCAAATTTTAAAAATTACTTTAGACCAGCTCAAATGAAACTTCTTACCTTTTTTAGCAGAGGGGGAAAATTCTGCTCGGGTAAAAATAGAATTAGATAAAATAGGAGAGAGAAAAACAGAAGCCTTTATATAGAAATGGGATGCAAAATTAATGATTGCTGAAAGAGATACTCCTTTATTGAAACATTTGATTAAAATTTAGCATGATACAAATACAGAAATTGGAATAAGGAATAATTTACCTCTTAAAACCCCTTTGACTCATAACAGACATTAGATAATCAAATTTTTGAAATTTAGATGTATTAAGGGCAGTTGATGTCATTTGAACAACTTAAGAATAATTATGGTATTCTTAACAATATGATATTTTGCTATTTTCAAATCAGAGCATAATTAAATGATAAGCAGAGTCCAACAATGTATTTACCGAAGTGTAGTGACATAGAGACTCTAATAACAAAGGGATATATAAATAAATTTATTTCAGCAATTTATCATTTACTTGAAATGGGGCCCCCTAAACTGAGGATTCATAAATCTAGACAAAGATGGGAATCAGCCTTAAATGTAATAATAGGTGAGAAGAATTGGGCTGATTTATGTCGAGATTGTATAACTCATTTAATAAAGGTAAGATATAGACTGATACAATATATATATTTTAACAGCAGCTATACCTCACACCACAGAAATTAAATAAATTGAAATCAGATTTATCAGATGTGGTGAAGAGATGGGCATTTTTTTTACATTTAAATGGTCTTGTGATAAAGTAAGACCTCTTTGGCTGGAATTAGGACATTTTTTTTTAGAACAAATTACAGGAGTCCAATTTTCCAAAAAATCCTGAATTATTTTTATTAGGTAACATTAAAGGGATAAGACCTAAATTGAAGTTAACTAGATATCAGATAGAATGTGTTAAAATTGCATTAGCAGTGGCCAGAAAGTGTACTGCAGTTACTTGGAAATCTAATTCAGACCTAAGTTTGGAACGATGGAGTGGGGAAAGGTACAGTTGTGTTCCCCTTGAGAAAATTACATACAATTTAAGGAAAAAAAATGATATATTTTTACAAATTTGGCACCCATACTTACAAAAAAAAATTATATTTTAATTTTTTAAAGATTTCTAACTGTTCTTCTTAGCCTCTTGGATGGATTTTAATACTTTCAGTTGTCCATTCTCATTCTTTCTTTCTTTCCTTTTTCCATTCTAACATATTATGTACTCTCTTTCTGTTCTTCATCTTTTCTTTGGACTGTATGGGGGTGGGGGAAGGGGTGTTGGGGTATTATTATCATGTGTTTGATACTCAATGTATTATTATACCTGTAGTTTGAAATATATTTGAATACATGTATAGTTAAAATTTTATAAAATATTCAAAAATAAAAGATCATGGCTGATCCCAGGCATCAAGCCCATTTTTTTTTACCTGATTCCCAGATTCCCAACACCCTCATTCATAAATTTTGGCTTCAGATGGTCTATTCACAGGCCTCTGAATGACTGACAATTGCAAAGACCTATAGATTTTTGGGCAAAGAAATTTCTCCTCATCTCGATCAACTACTTATCCTGCTGTTGACTCCTCTCCTCTGGACACTGCTGAGTGAAAGCAGTTTCTTGGCATGTACATCATCAATTAGATCCTTTGTACACCTCAAAGAGAGCTGATCTTCTTCATTTAAACTCTAATTAAAATGCACCAGTCTTCATAAAACAAACCATTCATCCCTGAAACCAGATTGCTGAATCTACACTGCCCCTAACATGAAAGTTAAGTCAGTTTTATCAGGTATGAAGACCAAAACAGTATTTCCAAAACGCCGCACAATCTCAGCAGGTTTCTTTGATATTGCAACTCACATAGACTAACAAACTTTTTCTCTTCATGAAGAATTTTTGTTTTCCAAATCAGGACACTAACAATCCCTCTGGACTAGGTTCTCACCATTTAAAATGTATCACACATTCACTCTCATTATATTCCCATCTGTTGCTGCCTTGTTAAACATTTGCACCTGCATTTTTTTCTCAGAGGCTTTGTGTCTCCTTTTGGTTGATTTTATAGCTTCAGGAAACTCTGGTTCAATTTGTTTTGTCTTTTTACTCATTGACAGTATAAATGATGAATACTCGAGGGGCCTAAATTTAATCACCACTCTAACTGCTCGTTCTCCTGATCCTCTCTAGATAGGGTGGCACGGTTAGAGCAAGGGACAGCATGGTTAGTGTAGTGTAGCATAATCAGTGTTAGGGGTTGCACAGTAGGCATTGAGGTTAGTGCATTGAGGCCAGCAACCTGCCACTGTCTGTAAGAAGCTTGTATGTTCTCCCCTTGCTTTCATGGGTTTTCCCCGGGTCTCTGGTTTCCTCCCACCCTTTGAAATGTATGGGGTCGTAAACTAAATGGGGTATTTTGGCAGAATAGGCTCGTGGGCTGGAACTCTCTGATACCGTGCTGTATTCTAAATTAAAATTAAAGAGAATTGTGGGTCAATAGTACTTCATTCGTACCCCCCTATGGCAGTATAACTTCATGCAGTTACTGATCTTTTGTTAAGGCACCAATAATCCTCATAACATGGAAACCAATTGGCTCAAAGGTCTATGTTCAGTCAATGCTTGCCTGGATAGGTTGGATTGCCATTGCCCTGGCAGAGTGGCCGCTGATTATGAATCTACAGATGTTCAAGTTGAGCTCCATCAACCTTTTTGCTCTAACGGAAAACCAGGAAGGCTGGGCTTCCAGTTTTTTGGAAAATTTCTGTGTGGATGACCTTTGTGTCAGTGACAAACCACAAGATTCGGCATCCGTCTTTACCTGGACAGAGCTCCGTCTTTCGATGCCTTCTTCCCACAGTTTGTCCTGGGTCTGGTCAATTGTGAACTGCATCTTCCAGCACTCTCTCAATAGTTGAGCTGACACGATGCACTGACATTGCCGGAAGAGTATATGTAACTTCTCAAATTCCATTTTAACACTGCTTTATTAATAATTTTTAAAGACCATCCTGAAGATTCCACCCAGAGTTAGGAGCAGGAAAAGTGGTTGGTTAAACAATTAATTCTTAAGATTGGACAAACATTGGTTCTGAGCTGTATTTAAAATCACCATTTGCTATGCCACTGAAAATCATGTTATCTTTTTTCAAGATAGCTTTAAAAACATCAAAATAGGTACCATATATTTTGGCGGCTAAGACGACACGAAGCACTAAAAAAACTCCCCAAATAAAGGGATCATCCCATAGGCCAGACACAAAAACAGTGACCTTAAAATTCTACTCGAAACACCTCTTGATTGGTTCTATAGACATAGGTCTTAGTGGAACAAAGAAAGGGACCTGGGGACAGAAAAAGAGAGTATGGTGCGAGAGATGCGAGAGAGATGAGAGAAAGATATCGGCGGAATTAAGCATTGCATACGGGATGGCTATAGAAACATCAGACGACAGAAGGCAAAAACGAACGGGACATTTAGAGATAGACAGAATGTCAGAGAAAGAAATGATCACAGTGCAAGGTAAAAAGGGCAGAAGCAAAGAAATAAGTTTGGTGCTCACTGACCTAAACTTTGGGGGTTGTCTTATACAATCGATATGACCTAAAACCATGAAATTCAGACTGAAATTGGAGGTCTCGTCTTCTGAAGGTTGCTTCTCTCAGCCAAAATATGCGGTGTATGAGATTTTTCTTTTGGTGAATATCAGGAATCAGGTTGATGAAAATTAAGAAAAAAAAGTTAATTTTCAATGGCTGGATCTTGTAACCCTTTGTATAGGAAAGGTTCAAATGTAAAACGCTCACTCCGCCTCGGACTACATGTTGCCGGCCCACTGATAATAAGCACAGGGTAACTGAACCAATAACCCAGTGCGAGAGATTAATTCCAGAGAAGGTCTACATGGGTCAAGGGAAATCCTGTTGAGTTTGATGACGGCACCTGAAGAGCTTTGAGCGTAGAGAAGCCAAACTACGTAAAACTTGAGCCAAAGTGAGAAAACATTTCCACCTGTCTTCAACCTTGGTGGAATCAGCAGGAAAACATTGCCATGGTTTAGATAGCTGTTGCCAAGTACTAGTTTCTCTGGGGTATGAGGGTAAGTTAATCTGACAGGCTTGACACTGATGAGCAGCTTCGACCACATTGCGATAATCCTTTCATTCTTACTCTACCAGGATGACCAGCATGGAACTCCGGGATCCTGTTGCTTCAGAATTGAGGTGGAATGAAAATATAATGTCCATAAAGCACACATTGACCTTTGACTAATAATTCATCTGGATGCTTATGCGTAATTGTAGGTCTGCTGAAGAATCACACGGTACACCACACAGCATAATGATGGCTTGTGTGCTATATTATTGAACTAGATTATGCTTTCTGACACTTTCATGGAGGATTGTTGGCTATTTCCTACACTTTGTTCTGTTTGGCTCTTACGTTTGTGCCTGTATGTTGAAATGTGGGCATCAGAAATGAAGGACAAATGCCTGTGCATCTAGTTTCCCTCTCTGCAATTAAACTCTCCACGGAGCTCAGATGGCAATAATGGTACAACTGGTAGAGTAGCTACCTCAGAGTGCCAGAGACCTGGGTTCAATCCTGACCCTGTGCGGAGTCTGTAAGTTCTTCTTGTGACCAAAGGGTTTCTTCTCAGATCCCAAAGATATGTTCGCTGGTAACTGTAAAATGGTCCCAGTGAGTAGGTGAGTGATCGAAGGAAGGAGTTAATAAGAATGTGGAGAGAACAAAAAACATGGAAGTTACTTAGCATCAATGCAATCAGTGTAAATCGTTCCCAATTTCCCAGAACACAGACTGTGTAAAAAGATTGGAATGGGAATAAGGACTCATTCCCATTTCGACATTTTACCTCCTCGATCCCTAGTTATTTTCACAGAATGCCTAAAGTCTAAAGTGAACTGTTGGTGATCCATAAACAATGGATTAATGAATAAGATGTCCAGCCTCTTTAATGACTGCACTTCAAGTACTCTGTCTAAACTCGTGGTGCAACCTGGATATTTGTTTTGGTCGTTCCTGTGTGAACGGCCACTCCCGGAAGGTAGTGAGACATTTCAGAGCGGAAAGATCATGCAAGTTCTATGTAAAAAACATCACTAACTCACAAGTCAAAAAGCCCATTTCTGTGCCTCTCCAGGACACTCTGTGACTCTAGGTGACATGACATGGAGAAGGACTAGATGCCCTTTGCCTTGCAGATCCTCAGATTTTAACCTGCGAGGGCTGGAATAAGAAGCCAGTCTTATTTATTTCATTGTCTCACTGGCTCCAGACAAAGCCCTGGAACATCTGGAAAGCAAACATGCAAACATCAGGATGCTCTTTATCGACTACCATCATCCCCTCAAAACTGATCAGCAAACTCCAAGGCCTGGGACTCAATACCCTGCTGCTTAATTGGATCCTGGATTTGATCAACTCAGACCACAATCAGTGAATATTAGTAAGAACATCTCCTCCACAATCTCCATCGCTACCAGAGGGCTGTGTTCTTAACCCCCTGCTCTACTCACATTACATATACAACTGTGTAGCACGGTGTGGCAATAATTTGCTGACGATACCATTGTAGTGGGTTGTATAAAGGAAGGGGATGAGTCAGCCTACAGGATGAAGATTAAAAACTTGGCTGAATGGTACACCTACAACAACCTTGCACTCAATGTCACCAAAACCAGGGAGCTAATTGTTGACCTCAGGAAAGGAAAGCCAGATCTATACAATCCAGTGATCACTGAGGGATCAGAGGTGGAGAGGGTGAGCAAATTTAAGTTCTTGGGAGTAACTACCTTGGCGGATCTTTCCTGGACCCAACACACCAATGGCATCGTGAAGAAAGCATGTCAGCACTTGTACTTCCTCAGGAATTTGCGGAGGTTTGGTATGACACCAGAAACATTGGCATATTTCTACACATGTGTGGTTGAAAGTGTGCTGACCAGCTGCATTATGGTCTGGTATGGAGACACCAATACCACTGAGCATAAATTCCTGAAAAAAGGTCGTGGACACCTCCCAGGACATCACAGGCAAAACCCTCCCCACTATTGAGAATATCTACAGGGAACACTGCTGTCGGAGGGCAGCAGCAATCATCGAGTATCCACACCACCCAGCACATGCTCTGTTCTCGCTGCTGCCGTCAGGAAAGAGGTGCCGGTGCCGCCAGGCTTGCACCACCAGGTTCAGGAACAGCTGCTCCCCCTCCACCATCAGACTCCTCAACCACAAACTCAATCAGGGACTCATTTAAGGGCTCGCACTTCATTATTTTTTTAAAATTCTCTCTCTATTGCACATTGTTTACATTTGTAATCTGTTTACAATTCTTTATTTGTTTACATGTATTCACTGCATAGTCCTTTTGCACTACCAATAAATGATAATTCTCCAGGATAAAGAATCTCAGGGTTGTATATGATGTCATGTATGTACTCACAATAAATCTGAAGATGCCTCAGGGGCATAGAGGGACAGCTCAGTTAGCTCACCGTAATCAGAGCAGGTTAATAGGGATAGATAGGAACCCACTCAAGCAATCATTTGTACTGAAGACCATTCGGTCCATTGTGACGTGGATAGAGTTCAACTGCAAACTAATCAGACTCTTGCTGCTTAAGCACAGCTTTCAAGTCGACGAGGTATCAAATCTCTATGGGCATTTCATTTTGGTGGCTTGAACCCTATGATAATTGAATTGCTCATTTTTCAGTTTTGGACAGATATTCCTTAGTTTGCACAGAATGTTGAAAGCCAGCATTCAGGATAATAAATAAAACTATGGGCAAATAAGTTTGTGCAGAAGGTCTTCGCTTAGAATATGATTGCAGGGGCTTCATTCACAATTGTAAATCATTAGTCTTGGAGGAAATTCCAGGACGTAAACATCATTTGCCATTTGGCAAGAAGTCAGAGTTCCGATGCCGGCTTGTAGGACACTAACTGATGAAAACAGCTGTAAACTAAAATCTGAGGCCCCAGCTATAATAGTCCCAGTGCACAAATGTAGGGGATATCGACTCATCTAAATTATCAGTTACGTGTTGGCTTTTTGCCTTGTGTTAACCTGCTCATTAGAGCAGAGAAGCAGGATCATGGCACAATGTCAGTGGATCCTCCTTTCAATAGGTGGGTCATGTTTTTGTTGGCATCTGTGTCGAGGGCTTAATGAAAAAAAAAATGGAATTATGACCAGCACGTCTGTCAATGAGTCCTGACTGGAGCCATCACAGCATGGTGCAAGAACTGCCCCTCCCATCCGCCAAACCCCTCTCTCCTCCGTCAAATCCATTTATACTTCCCACTGGTTCATAACCGCAGCCAACAAAGTTATAAGGCTCATCCCACTGTGGCCATAATCTCTTCTCCCTTCTCCCGTGGAGAAGAAGGAGAAGAAAATTCACGAGTGTGAGATCACTGAATTCAAAGGGAGTTTCCTTCTTGCCATTATCAGACTCCTGAGTGAACCCCACACTAGTGAAACAATGCTGCTTTCACTCTGGGTCTTGGGAGGCGATGACCAGCAAAACAATTGTGCACAGAAAAATCAGCAACTTGCCTGGCCCCTCTCAGGTCTGATCACACAGTAGCAGACTGCGAATGATCTGGCCCTTTGGGGGAGACCTATTGCCTCTTCACAGATGTTACCCATTCAATCCGAGTGATATTGACACAAATCTCTCCCTTGAAATTTGTGAACACAGAATTCCCAGGCTTCCTAGAACTGACTAAAGAGGGCAATGCAAATAGAACACAAGAAAGGAACAGAGGCGAATCAGGGATTCCCTTCCACTACTGCCCTTTCTGCTGGGCACTCGATGCTGCTTGCATTTGTTCTCCTCTGAAGTCCAACTTAAGGCAATCTTGACACTCGTCTTGCTCGGACAGACTGGAGGCCTAAATCTCCAAAATGAAGTTAACATATTACAAAGTAATCTCGCAATGCATGTATCATGAACAAGCCATCTCCCTCAAACAAATAAGAAAGAATGGTTTGTGTAGCAGTTAACGCAATGCTGTTATAGAGCCAGCCACCCAGGTTAGAATCCGCACTGTCTGTAAGGAGTTTGCACGTTCTCCCTGTGTCTGTGTGGGATTCCTCCAGGAGCTCCAGTTTCTTCCCACCTTCCAAAATGTATAGGGTTTGTCGGTTAATTGATGTTTGGGCGGCATGGGCTCATGGGCCGGAAAGGCTTGTCACTGTGCTGTTTGTCTAAGTTTAAACTTAAAGCTAGATCTGCATTGGCATCTTTCCCTGCATTCCTTATCCTCCATCCATTCAGAGGCAATTAGGGATGGACAAAAATGCTAGTGTTACTAGCACTGTCCACATTATGAACAAATTATGCCAGACATAAACATGTAATGATGCCATAATGTCTTCTGATCACATGACTCATTTACAGGAAGTATTGAAATACACCACACTTTGTGTCCATCCTCTAATTTCCATGGCTTGAGTGCCCATCTTTTCCTTCAAGTTTGAGAAATTTGGGAATGTGCGGTGTCTCCATACTGACACTAAATTAAAACCCACAGAATAGTCCGCAGAACAAGGACAATTTTTCTCCACAAGCACAGTCAGTGGGCCCTTTCAAATTGCCTTATAAAATAGGATTAACCAGGCAATTTACTAGGTTGAAGACCCAGGGACAAACTGAGCAAATCCAGTCAGAATCTACCCAGGTCCCAGACCCCCCGTGGAACCAGGTAAAATTTACCTGGGTGTCCTCCACCGCCTATTTGAAAGGGGAAATGGCTCACCTAGTTTACTCTGGATCTTTAAACCAAAAGGGAGTCAAAAGAACACAGGGAATGGTGGATTCCCAGAGGCTGCATGACACGTCACTCTCCACATCATCGGAAGGGCTGGATTCCTTTTAAATCGCCGGGTTGACGATTTAACAGGTAGGTTAGGCTGCTATTTGAAAGGCACAGGAGGCACACACGGCCCAGTCATCTCACCCGGGTCCCAGGTGCAGCAATTTGAAAGCGCCTAATGTGAGTTTTTCCTGAAGCATCTCTTTTTAAATAATGGAGTCAGGTTGACCTGCTGATGCTGGGATAAGTCCCCTCATGGTACAGATCCCCGGTGGCTGCCAGGCAGAAACTCTACTCATTGGGCTTCTGAGAGGGATGACAATGGTAAATCACCATCATGTAACAATCCTAAAGGTGGGTCGCTTGCTGAGGTCAGAAGTCGCCAGAGATACGGCCCAATCACTATGGGGCTGACTTTCTATGAATGAAAGAGAAGTGTTTGAAATTAATGGAAATTATTTTTTCTAGGTTCACAAATTCCTCATAATTTGAACAAGAAAACCCATGGAACAGTAACTCATGGAACAAGGAAACAGATCCCAATCCATACCGACCTGCTCCAGGACTACTAACGATTTGTGTGCGCTATTGAAATAGAATATCTTTTTGCACTTCTGCAATTGTGAAAATTTATCTATCTTATTATGTTCATTAGTTTTTTTCTCTCATGGTGCATAATTATTACATTGTTTAGAGGAGTGTTTCATGCCCAATTCATTGCATCTGTACATTGTACTTATGTGTCCATTGATAAGCTCTCATCATCACCTGTTTATACATTCCACTTTGTATCTCATATTTCTATCTAATCTCCCCAAATTCAACACTCATCAACAAATCGGGGGCAATATACAGTGGCCATTCACCAACCAACCAACCTATTGGGTGTGGGAAGAAACTGGCGCATCAGAGAAAATCCACACAGTCACAATGTGAATGTGCAAACTCCACACCTGGACAGCAAAGATGCATTCACCAGGATGCTCTTTATCAACTACAGTTTGACATTTAACACCATCATCCTCTCAAAATTCATCAGTAAACTCCAAGACCTGGGACTCCACACCCCACTGTGTAATTAGACACTGGATTTCCTCACTTCCAGAGTACAAGGATTGATAAGAACATCTCCTCCACAATCTCCATCAGCACCGGAGCACCACAGGGCTGCGTTCTTGCCTCCCTTCTCTACTCGCTTTACACCTACGACTGTGTGGCTCGGTACAACAACACAATCTACAAATTCACTGACTAAACCATAGTAGTGTGTTGTATAACCAGGGGTGATGAGTCAGGTTTGAGCAGGGAGAGTCAAAACTTGGCTGAAAAGAGTACTAACAACTTCACACTCAACATCACCAAAACAAAGGAGCTGATTGTTGATTTCAGGAAGGGAAAACCAGAGGTCATTGGGGTGTCACAGGTAGAGAGAGTGAGCCAATTTAAGATCTTTGGAGTCACTATGTTGGAGGATCCTTCCTGAACCCAACACATTAATGGCATCGTGAAGAAAGCACATCAGACAGCGCCTCTACTTCCTCAGGGGTTTGCGGAGGTTTGGTACGACATCAGAAACCCTGGCAAATTTCTACAGATGTGTGGTGGAAAGTGTGCTGGCCGGCTGCACCATGGTCTGGTGTGGGAGCACCAATACCCCTGAGTGTAAATTCCTGAGAAACGGTAGTGGACACAGCTAAGGACATCACATGCAAAGCCCTCCCCACCATAGAGAACATCTACAGGGAACGCTGCCGCTGGAGGGCAGCAGCAATCATCAAGGACCCACATCACCCAGCACAGGCTCTGTTCTCACTGTTGCCATCAGGAAAGAGGCGTAGGTGCCACAAGACTCTCACCATCAGGTTCAGGAACAGCTGCTGCCCCTCGACCATCAGACTCGTCAACAACAAACTCAATCAGAGACTCATTTAAGGACTCACATTTTGGCACTTCATTGATTTTTCAAAAATCTCTCTATTGCACAGTTTGTTTACATTTCTTTAATAGTTTACATGTGTTCCTTGTCTTTTTTTTTGCACTACCAATAAGTGGCAATTCTGCCTTGCCTGTAGGAAAAATAATCTGAGAGTTGTATGTGATGTCATGAACATTCTCTGACAATAAATCTGAAATCTGAATCTGACTGCACTAGAGCTCTGGATTGAACCTGGGGCAACTGCGAGCCATCTGAATCTGACTGCACTAGAGTTCTGGACTGAACCTGAGGCAACTGCAAGCCATTTGAATCTGACTGCACTAGAGTTCTGGACTGAACCTGAGGCAACTGCGAGCAATCTGAATCTGACTGCACTAGAGCTCTGGATTGAACCTGGGGCAACTGCGAGCCATCTGAATCTGACTGCACTAGAGTTCTGGATTGAACCTGGGGCAACTGCGAGCCATCTGAATCTGACTGCACTAGAGTTCTGGACTGAACCTGAGGCAACTGCAAGCCATTTGAATCTGACTGCACTAGAGTTCTGGACTGAACCTGGGGCAACTGCGAGCCATCTGAATCTGACTGCACTAGAGTTCTGGACTGAACCTGAGGCAACTGCAAGCCATTTGAATCTGACTGCACTAGAGCTCTGGATTGAACCTGCGGCAACTGCGAGCCATCTGAATCTGACTGCACTAGAGTTCTGGACTGAACCTGGGGCAACTGCGAGCCATCTGAATCTGACTGCACTAGAGTTCTGGACTGAACCTGGGGCAACTGCGAGCCATCTGAATCTGACTGCACCAGAGTTCTGGACTGAACCTGAGGCAACTGCAAGCCATTTGAATCTGACTGCACTAGAGTTCTGGACTGAACCTGAGGCAACTGCGAGCCATCTGAATCTGACTGCACTAGAGCTCTGGATTGAACCTGGGGCAACTGCGAGCCATCTGAATCTGACTGCACTAGAGTTCTGGACTGAACCTGGGGCAACTGCGAGCCATCTGAATCTGACTGCACTAGAGCTCTGGACTGAACCTGGGGCAACTGCGAGCCATCTGAATCTGACTGCACTAGAGTTCTGGACTGAACCTGAGGCAACTGCAAGCCATTTGAATCTGACTGCACTAGAGTTCTGGACTGAACCTGAGCCAACTGCGAGCCATCTGAATCTGACTGCACTAGAGCTCTGGATTGAACCTGGGGCAACTGCGAGCCATCTGAATCTGACTGCACTAGAGTTCTGGACTGAACCTGGGGCAACTGCAAGCCAGCAGCCCTAGCAACTGCAGCACCCAATGTGAATCCATGCATTATAATACATTATCTAAACATGCAAGAATATATGACACATTCGTGAATAAGGGAATTAACCAAAAGTACAATTGATTATTGCATATAAATAGTACAAGTATTATTGTATAACAGCTAATTTTGGATGGTTTTATAAAATGACTGCCAACATATTAACTAGACAATGATAAACTTATTATAAACCTGCTGCAGGCAATAATTGTAATTATTAGGATATTAAAAGTACTATGTTAGCAAATACATTTTGGGTGGCTATTCCTTAGAGTTGAATGTTAATGATCCAGATTCATAAACATCGAATTGTTTGCCTTTATTAATCTTTTGAGTTGCAAAGATCTGAAATAGATTTTATGGCTTCATCTCTCGATATCCCATCCCTTGTGAATGTGTACCTCTTTACTCTGGTGCACAATTAAAAACACTGCACCTGTTAACAGAAGCAAACCAGTGCTTCACCAGCTGATCTCTGTCACAAACAAGTGCTAAGACTGGGGAGGTTATCCTTCAGTTTTTGGGGACATGCATTGCCATCTACCTTCCTGACCAAAAGTTTTCAGGAATCTAATAATCCAAGCAATACTCAAGCAGGGTCTTCTGCATGGTGGTGGGGGAGGGGGGGGAGCTCCCTGTTGCACCAGGTGCAATCCAGAGCTCTAGTGCAGTCAGATTCAGATTTCAGGTTTATTGTCAGAGCATGTGCATGACATCACATACAACCCTGAGATTCTTTTTTCCTGCAGGCATATTACTGCTAATAGGTAGTGCAAAAAAAAAGACAAGATACACATGTAAACAATTAAAGAAATGTAAACAAGCTGTGGCTAAGAAGGGAGGGAATGATACCAACCGCTGAGGACACGTTCGGGCAACCTAACTATACAGGTACTTCAGTTCTTGGTGACACAACTACCAATGATAGGAGTTAAACAAGAAAGTCTGCAAATGCCGTGATTTGGTGGTGGTGACTGATTTAGGCAGGGAAAATATAGGGAGCCAGTCTGTCTTTGTCTTCTTTCTGTCTGTTACTAACAACCCCTTGCTTTATCACTTCTTGTAACTTCTGCAAGTTTGGAGATTTTACTTGTCATCTATGAATCTCATAAATGTTTCATGTTTCAAGATTATGTAATAAAACAGAAAATGTGATATTACATGAAATTCCCTTTAGTCTACAGTAAGGCAGACAAAGATTCACTATAAACAAAAATTTCCCAGCACCCCTTCCAGCCAGAGTAACGGAAGCAAAATAGAATCCCCCAGGGTCACTGAATGTCCATAGTTTGGCCTCCTGCGGCCACACAGCAACCCGAGCTCCAGATGCACGCATCTGACACGATCGGAAAGGCCCCAGCGCTCTTGAGCATCCTGGTTCCAATACCTGATACCCCTTCAGCCATTCTTAGGCCAGTCTCCAGCAGTCCACAGCCTGGTGTGAGTCCTTTGCCCGCAGTCACCAGCAGCTCGCAGCCTACATGGGGACCTTGACCTCGGGCCACCATCAGCCCACCTCCCGTGTATTCTTCGGCCTCCGAGACATCAGGAAATGGGAGTGAGGATTGAGGGGGTAGGAGATCATTGTTGGTAGCAATTGTGAAATGTAAACACACCTGGATGAATATTCTTTAATGGATACAGACTGATGGAGTGGATGGACTGCAGTTGACAAACACTGCTGAGTGATCTATGGATGCTTCAATTGTCATCTGTGCATTCGCTGCAACACAGTATCTGTAAGAAACCAGCTGCACACACAAGCATCCGCTCACTCTGACTGATAACATAATTACTGGCCATCAGTCAGTTCATGTGAACTGACTAGGATCCTGCAAACATCTCTGGATGAGCCCAAGGCTAAATCCGTCAAGGGTGATGGTCACTTTGACAGCCTCTAGTAATGGTTTAGCAAGGACAGGTCTTGTTTCAGAAACTGTAGGTACCTTCCTTTTGCTGACGTGAGACCACAGGCTCCCCCTAGAGACAGGTGTTGCAAACCACAGAGAAAGGTATGAATCATGTGTGCTGCGTGTGGGTTGCTCCTTTCAGCTGAGGTCCCTGTTCCTGCAGGTAGTCATGCAGATCCTTCACTGGATTTGGTCCTGGGCTGAGATTCCGTGTAGCACTTTGCAAGTGGCCCCTAATGCTGACATAACCAATTGATTGGATCTCCGAACCTTCAAAGTGCGAGCAGTCATCTTCAAAGTGTATAATCACCAAGCTGCGTGAAGCCACAGTGAAAGTATAGTGAACACTTCCACACAAAAAAAACTGAGGAGAGAGTTCTCAGTGCATATATTGTTTTATCCAATATAGTGGTAACTCAGCTCTGTCTCTGTTGACTTGCTGTTACCGATGAGATCAAAGAAGCCCCTAAAGTCAAAATAAAGGGCAGCACGGTTGCCGTAGCGGTTAATGCAACACTTTTACAGTGCCAGCAATAGGGACTGGACCTGGGTTCGAATTCCACGCTGTCCTCAAGGATTTTTTATGTTCTCCCCGTGTCTGAGGGCGTTTTCTCTGGGGACTCCGGCTTCCTCCCACTGTTCAAAAATGGACCAGGGGTGTAGGTTAATGGGGTGTAATTTGGACATGTAGCGCGTCGAATGACTTGTTGACTCAAACCAAGGCTTTTATTAGCAAAAGACTGGAGCATATTACATTGAGTTCGACCAGTCCAGACTGACCTGGGTTTGGTTAGGATCAGCCCTTTATGACCTGCCAGTAGGCGTGGCTATGGCTCTCAGCCAATCACTGACTACTATATGTAAATATATACATTGGTGATAGTATCCTGTACTATCACAGGGCAGTGCAGACTCGTGGGCTGAAATGGCCTGTCACCATGTTGTATGTCCAAATTAAAAATAAATAAAGCCCCGACCCCCATATTAACACCACAGGAACTGAAAATGATAGCCCGTCTCTCCAAAGTGCATTGCTTACACTGCATGGCATTCAGTTAAATGCAGAGGTCAGAGGGCCAGGGTCAGTTTCCTTATCCGCGTTAGGAGTTCACTCTCCACCATCTTCCCAATCCTTGCACTCCCCTGTTATAGAGTTAAGGGGTTTTACAGCAACTAAGATGTCTACCAAAGCTTGATCGTTTGTCTGTATTTGGCTCATATCTCTCAAAACCTTTTCTATTCCTGCATCTATCTAAATTTCTTTTAAACATTGCTATTGCACATACCTGTGCAACTTCCTTTAGGAGTTTGAGTCACATGCCTACCTGTGTGAAAAGGGTGGCCCGAAGGCCCCTTTTAAATCTTTCCCCACTCACTTTAAACCTATGTCCTCTAGCTTCAGACTCCATGTGCTGAGAAAAAGACCCTGACTACTAACCTTATCTAGGCCCCTCATGATTTTGTATTCCTCTACAAGTTCCCACTCAGCCGCCTACATTCCAGGCAGAAAAATCCAGTGTACCAAGCCTCTCCTTATAACTCATCTGCCAGACCTGGTAACATTCTTGTGAATCTTTCCTGCACCATTTTCAGCTTGATGACTTCTTTCCTATAACTGGGTGACTAGAACAGCACACAATATTTCAAGTACAAATAAGGCCAATGGGTCAATTCTGAGGGAGGTGGGACCAGAACAAGCAGGATGGATTGAGCCTCAACATCTTGCCCCTCTCATTAACATAATCTCATCCAAAATTTCATAGAACTCCTCTTGACATTTAATTTCAGGGTTGCTAATGTGCAATGTGTTTGGTGAAAAGGCAGATGAGCTGGGTGCACAGATAACGGTGTGGATGGATGAGATTTTATTCCTACTGAAACATGGCATAAAGATGGACAGGAATGGCAACTTAACATTCTACCTCACAGAATTGTTAAACATTATCTGTGATTATAAAAGGGAGGGGAAAAACCGTAGTTACTATGTTGGGTCAAGGAACAATTAGTCATCAGGAAAGATGATATGCTGAAGAATTATCAAAAAGGATTGAAATAAAGATCAAAGAATCATCCTCAAGCAATCCCAAGGAATCAGAGGGAGATAGCAGAGCAAATATTTTGGGGAATTTCCAAAAAAATGCCATCAATAATAGAGGCATCCCCACCGACCCAAACAATAACTGTAGCAACATTATTTGTGACAGGTAGACTCAGAATTCCTATCAGAACATGCAAAAGACCGTGTTTCACGTGGTGCATAAATAACAAACCAGGACATCTCTTTTAGAGAACATCCCTGCTTGCAGTTCGAAAAAGAACTAATGAGACAGCATTCTGATGGAAACATGATATATTTTGGTATAATTTTGCAAAATGATTAAAAAAAAACAAATCAGGATTAGAAGTTCACATTTGAAGGATCAATTTATTTAAAAGAGAATAGCAAAAGAGGGCTGAAAGTAGCTACTGCAAAGGAAGTAGTCACTGTGAGCATTCTAGAGACGGATACTGAGAAACATGATCACTCCACAGGCACACCTCCCAAAATTAATAGTCTGCGGATGTCAGAAAAATAACGGAGGGTGGAATAAGGCAAAAGAAAATAAAACTTAAGAACCAAGAATTCACTATTTAAGAAAGTCCCGAGGAATATAGAAAGCAGAAATTTTATGTAGCAAGGAAAGATGATGAAGAAATACTGGCAAGGAAAATCCAAAGGGTCAAAGGGTAACTGCAGAGAGAACAGCGACAATTAGGACTAGGACCTGTGGCTGCAATACACATGAACATGATTCTTAGTAGACATATTGTGGCTGTCTTCACAATAGGGGCATAGAGAGCAGATGGCTGAAGGTGGGCAGGGCATGACGTTACTACATAGTTCAGAGGAGTATGAAATATGGGAAATGCGCTTAATGGCTTGACCACCCAGATAAATAATAACAATGAGTTTGTTGTCATATACATTGTACAATGTAGATATACACTAAAATTCTTCAATGCTACAGATACTTTGTAAATGGATTTTAGCAACAACTTTTTCCAAGCTCAGACTTAGCTGGCAGATCAGAAAGTGATGGGATTGATGGGAATATAGTAAGCTGAATGTTAAAATGGCTCAGGGGCAAGTAGCAGGGGCTTCATGATGATGTTTTCAGTGAGGTTCCATTGAGACCAGGATTAGTTTTGTCGCTTCTTGTAACATATATATATATATATATATATATATATTCATGAATTAGAATTAAATGTAACAGCTCATAATTAAGAAGTTTACAAATTACATTAACTTGTGATAGACATAGAACAAAGTACACAGTACAGGTCCTTTGGCCTCCAATGTTGTGCCGATCTACATATACCAAAAAGACCCGAAACCCTCTCTACCTTATAACCCTCTTTGACCCTGTACATACTGAGATAACACCTTTGGATTTTCCTTGCCAGTATTTCTTCATAGTTTTTCCTTGCTACACAAAATTTCTGTTTTTACTTTCTATATTCCTCAGGACTTTCCTAAATAGTAAATTCTTTTTACTTAACCTTAAGTTTCTTTCATCCAAGTTATCTGTTTAAGAGATTCTTAAGTGCCCCTAATGTTTCAGCCCAAGTTATTATTCTTGGCAATGCATTCCAGGCACCCATGACCCTTATGTGTAAATAAACTTAACCCTGATGTCTCCCCTAAACTCTCCTCCCTTCACTTTCTACAGATTCCCTCTGGTGTTTGGTACTCTCACCCTGGCAATAAGGTGCTGACTTATCTATGCCTCTCATAATCTGGTAGACCTCTATTCAGTCACCTCTCAGTCTTCTTCATTCCAATGAGAAAAGCTCTGCTGGCCTCACCTCACAAGACAAATTTTCCAAACCAAGCCACATCCTGGTAAGTTGCCACTGCACCCCTGCCATGGATTCTACATCCTTCCTGTAATGAGGTGACCAGAACTGAACACAATATTCTAAGTGTGGCCTCACCAGAGATTTATAGAGCTGCAACATTACATCATGACTCCTGAACTCAATACCCCGATTTAATGAAGCCCAGTGTACCATATATCTTCTTAACTGACCTATCGACCTGCCCAGCAACCTCTGTTCTTCTACACCAGTGGTTCTCAACATTTTTCTTTCCACCCACATACCACCTTAAGCAACCCCTTACTAATCACAAACCACTTATGGGATAGGGAATACTTAAAATGGTATGTGAGTGGAAAGAAAAAGGTTGAGAACCACTGATTATATGGTTAAGTATCCTACCATTAGAGAAATAAATTTGTAGAATGAAGGAGGATAGTCATGAATTGGTCATGGAATGCAATCCAGTGAAGTTTCTCCATTTGAAGAGGACCAACAGGCAATGGATAAATAAATGGTGGTACATTGAGAGGTTAGAAGAAAAGGAAGAGAGAAAGCTGTGGGTCTGTCTTTCGATATCTTAAGATGGTGGGATGCAGATTCAATACATTGAGGATATTTTCCTTTATTTGTCAAGCCATAGGAGTGCACAAATTATACCAAAAGTATATAAAACTGTAGTGAGGCTAGAGGTAGATTGCTCTATATAACTCGATCAACACATGCATGATGTGATTGCACTGGAAGGCATACAAAATAAATTTACAAAGCTGTAACCAGGACTAAAGAAATTTAGTTTTGAGGAAAGATTGCTGGTCTGGAATTTATTCCTTTAACACAAAACTGCTGAGCAGAGTTGAGACTTGGAAATGTATTTATGGGCCCAGATAGATATTGTCATACATGCTAGGACCTGCAGCTCTTTGTTGTCTCCACCTTACTTTCCACCCCTGTCCCTCCCTCCTTCCCTCCAACCCCACTGTTCCTCCCTCCTACTCCCCCACTCCTGTCCCTCCCTTCTCTCCTCCATTTCCCCCATCCTTCCCTCCCGTCTCCCTGTCCCTCACTCCCCCATACCTCATCGTGACACTCCCCCTCCCTCCCAACCCCTGTCCCTACATCCCTTGCTCCCTCCCATCCCTACCTCCTTCCCCTCCTGTTCCCTACCTCCCTTGCTCCCTCCCATCCCTACCTCCTTCCCCTCCTGTTACCTATCTCCTTCTCTCCTGTACATACCTCCCTCTCATCTCTCTGTTCCTCCCTCCCTCTCTCTGTTCCTCTCTCACTTTTCCTTCCCTTGTCCCTCCTTACCCCGCTGTCCCATCCCCATCCCTCCCTCCTACCTCCTTCTGTCACTACCTCCTTCCCTCCCTTTTCCCTACCTCCTCCTGTCCCTCCCTCTCACCCAACCCCTTGTCCCTCCCTCCCTTCCTCCTTCAATCTGGAACCATCTACCCTCCTCACCCGGTTCCACCTGATGCCTGCCAGCTCCTGCCTCAATCCTTCCCCTCACCTCTTTATACTGGCTTTTTCCCTTCTACACTCACTCCTGCTGAAGGGTCTCAACCCAAAAAATCGACAATCATTTTGCCTCCATAGATGCTGCCTGATACTGAGTTCCTCCAGCAGTTTAGGAGAACTTGTTTCACTCAGATGTTAGAGAAGTCACTGCTTGTAAGACTGATGGATGCAGAATCTTTAACACTCCAGCAGCTCTGTGGATGTGCACCAGAACTTCTGCAAAGTGCAAGGTTAAATATCTAGAGATGGAAAGTAGAGTCTGTCAGAAAGCTCTTGTCCAATCGACAAGCAATGAATATTTCTTTGTCAACATTATCCTGTTATTATCGGGACTCCTTCATCACCTTTGCTGAATTCCATCTTCAGCTGGAAAGATTAATCTGATATACATTAAGAAAACCTCAATATTTCTCACTGTATTAAAAACACAATTAATTTTTTCACTGTTTCTCAGATACCTTTTTGTTGCATGACAAAGCTTAATGCATAATCGAAGACCCTGTCCAATTTACCTCTAATACTAGCAACCTCTTGGGCTAGTCGCACACTCATTTACAAACTGCCGTTGCCAGGTGTAGAACCCAGTGGAACCAATCAGTGTTAATTAACCCCTGTTGGATCGATTTAATCATTTACTTTTTCAAACCTTTATGTTTGGCTGAATATTTAAGAACAGGTGAGTGCTTGCTTGTATTATTTACCTCCTGTAGGTACTCAAGAAATCTGCAGATGCTGGGGTCTAGCGCAGCACACAAGAGCGCTGGAGAATCTCAGCAGATCATGCAGTATTAATAGAAAGCAAAAGGCAGTCCGAACCCTTCGTCAGGAGTGCTGTAAATCAGGCAGGTGATTGCCGCAAAGCATTTCATGATTGAGATTCTCTGAAGTATTTTTCAAATGGCTTCTTGTGTTTACCAACGCATTTTCTACTTTTTAAAAAAAAGTTATTTGGCACGATCTTTTGACAAGTTGTTTTAAAGTAAGCACTTTGAATTCTTATCGGAGGCGATTGATCAGTCTGTGTTCTGTCATTATTTTTAAATTGTTGTGAACCACGGGCTAACTGTGGTAGACCTACATCAGAAAAAAGCAAGCTAAGGACTGAACAATTTGTAACAATTAGTTGAAACCTAATTTTGTTTTCCAGGACTGCTGTAGCTACAAAGCATGCTGTGAACTCATTTTACCTCTGTAAGTAGGAACAAGGTCACCTGTGGGATAACGTACTTTTGCTCCCTGGTCTGAAATCAATGAGCTCCTGTTTTCATTATCCATTAGTTAACTTTCTAAACAATGGTGACAAGAAGTTGAATCTACAGCCTAAACATTGTAAACACCATTATTTCAAGGGGAAATACTAATTTAGATTAATTAAAATGCAAAATAATCATCAGAAAATCTGGACTGGTATTTTCAAGTTCAAGTTCATTATCATCGGATTGTACAAGTACAACTCATCAAAACTGCGTTCTTCAGTCCTTGATGCAAACATGCATTCAGACATAACACACATGATACATAAGCAGTACACACACACACACAAATGAATATATTTGCATATATTATATATATATATATATATATATATATCTCACACAATCCAATACCTGGATTGTGACCAGGTATGGTCCAAACTAGGAGGGGAGGCAGGCCCCTCCACCTCCAGCCCGGGTAAGAAACCTGCATAGGAGAAGGCCACTCCAATATAAAACCTACGACCCAAGGACCTCGCTGCCACATCCCAGATTGCTTGGCCACGGCACACGAACCATGGGTGTAAAGGGTGGGGCCAGTACTGCGCACACTGCACTCCACCTAAAAGCTCCTTTGCGCAGGCCCGAGGACATGTCCACGTCCTCCCCCTCCACGTCCTCCCCATCAAAAGATGCTCACAAACTCAAGCTAGCATGCTGGAACATCAGAACCATGCTAGACAAGGCTGACAGCCACCGACCTGAACGTCGGTCTGCCCTCATCGCACATGAACTCCTCAGACTTGACATTGACATAGCCGCTCTCAGTGAAGTCCGCCTTGCAGATGTAGGCAGCCTCCAAGAATGCGGCGCAGGCTACACACTCTACTGGTCTGGCAAGCCTATCGATGAACGACGCCTATCTGGTGTAGGCTTCATGGTCAAGAACTCCATTGCCTCCAAACTCGAAAACCTCCCGACAGGCCACTCGGACCGGATCATATCCATGCGACTCCCCCTTCAAAACAAGTGTCGCATCACCCTCACCAGTGTCTTTGCTCCAACCCTCCAGGCGGAACCAGCAAAAAAGGACAAATTCCACACTGATCTGCGCAACCTCATTCAACGCACCCCTATGGCCGACAAGGTTGTCATCCTTGGCGACTTCAACGCTCGTGTCGGCAAAGACTCAGAAATCTGGCCAGGAATCCTGGGCAAGCATGGTGTCGGCAAGTGCAACAACAACGGGCGACTCCTGTTGGAGCTCTGCGCAGAACAGCGGCTTGTCATTACAAACACCCTTTTTCAGCAGAGGGACAGCCTGAAGACTACCTGGATGCATCCCCGATCCAAACACTGGCACCTCCTGGACTACATTCTGGTGCGAGAAAGAGACAAACGAGATGTGCTCCACACCAGGGTCATGCCCAGCGCGGAATGCCACACTGACCACCGGCTTGTTCACTGCAAGCTCAACCTTCACTTCAAGCCTAAGTCCAGGAACAGTAAAGCCCACAGAAAGAGGTTCAATGTTGGAAATTGCAGTCAGACGAAGTGAGAGCAAACTTCTAGACAAACCTCAAAGCAAAGCTCGAGGATACAATCCGCCTCACGGACTCGTCCCCTGAAACCATTTGGGATCAGCTGAAGTCTGCCATAATGCAATCCACTGAAGAGTTACTGGGATTCTCCGCCAAGAAAAACTAGGAATGGTTCGACGAAAATAACCAGGAAATCCAGGAGCTGCTGGCAAAGAAGCGAGCTGCCCACCAGGCTCACCTTGCAAAGCCGTCCTGGCCAGAGAAGTAACGAGCCTTCCGTCGCGCATGCAGCCATCTTCAGCGCAAACTCCGGGAGATCCAAAATGACTGATGGACTAGCCTCGCCAAATGAACCCAGCTCAGCGCGGACATTGGCGACTTCAGGGGTTTTTACGAGGCTCTAAAGGCTGTGTACGGCCCCTCACCCCAAGTCCAAAGCCCGCTGCACAGCTCAGACGGCAAAGTCCTCCTCAGCGACAAGATCTCCATCCTCAACCGATGGTCAGAACACTTCCAATCTCTTTTCAGTGCCAACCGCTCAGTCCAAGAATCCACCCTGCTCCAGCTCCCTCAACAGCCCTTAAGGCTAGAGCTGGATGAGGTCCTCACCCGGGAAGAGACATATAAGGCAATTGAACAACTAAAAAGTGGCAAAGCATCAGGTATGGATGGAATCCCCCCCAGAGGTCTGGAAGGCTGGCGGCAAAACTCTGCATGCCAAACTGCATGAGTTTTTCAAGCTCTGCTGGGACCAAGGAAAGCTGCCTCAGGACCTTCGTGATGCCATCATCATCACCCTGTACAAAAACAAAGGCGAGAAATCAGACTGCTCAAACTACAGGGGAATCACACTGCTCTCCATTGCAGGCAAAATCTTCGCTAGGATTCTCCTAAATAGAATAATACCTAGTGTCACTGAAAATGTTCTCCCAGAATCACAGTGCGGCTTTCGCGCAAGCAGAGGAACTACTGACATGGTCTTTGCCCTCAGACAGCTCCAAGAAAAGTGCAGAGAACAAAACAAAGGACTCTCCATCACCTTTGTTGACCTCACCAAAGCCTTCGACACCGTGAGTAGGAAAGGGCTTTGGCAAATACTAGAGCGCCTCGGATGCCCCCCAAAGTTCCTCAACATGGTTACCCAACTGCACGAAAACCAACAAGTTCAGGTCAGATACAGCAATGAGCTCTCTGAACCCTTCTCCATTAACAATGGCGTGAAACAAGGCTGCGTTCTCGCACCAACCCCCTTTTCAGCATGATGCTGAAACAAGCCATGAAAGACCTCAACAATGAAGACGCTGTTTCCATCCGGTACCACACGGATGGCAGTCTCTTCAATCTGAGGCGCCTGCAAGCTCACACAAAGACACAAGAGCAAATTGTCCGTGAACTACTCTTTGCAGACGATGCCGCTTTAATTGCAAATTCAGAGCCAGCTCTTCAGCGCTTGACGTCCTGTTTTGCGGAAACTGCCAAAATGTTTGGCCTGCAAGTCAGCCTGAAGAAAACTGAGGACCTCCATCAGCCAGCTCCCCACCATGACTACCAGCCCCCCCACATCTCCATCGGGCACACAAAACTCAAAACGGTCAACCAGTTTACCTATCTCGGCTGCACCATTTCATCAGATGCTAGGATTGACAACGAGATAGACAACAGACTCGCCAAGGCAAATAGCGCCTTTGGAAGACTACACAAAAGAGTCTGGAAAAACAACCAACTGAGAAACCTCACAAAGATTAGTGTATACAGAGCCGTTGTCATACCCACACTCCTGTTCGGATCCGAATCATGGGTCCTCTACCGGCATCACCTACGGCTCCTAGAACGCTTCCATCAGTGTTGTCTCCGCTCCATCCTCAACATTCATTGGAGCGACTTCATCACCAACATCGAAGTTCTCGAGATGGCAGAGGCCGACAGCATCGAATCCACGCTGATGAAGATCCAACTGCGCTGGGTAGGTCACGTCTCCAGAATGGAGGACCATCGCCTTCCCAAGATCGTGTTATATGGCGAGCTCTCCACTGGCCACCGAGACAGAGGTACACCAAAGAAGAGGTACAAGGACTGCCTAAAGAAATCTCTTGGTGCCTGCCACATTGACCACCGCCAGTGGGCTGATATCGCCTCAAACCGTGCATCTTGGCGCCTCACAGTTCGGCGGGCAGCAACCTCCTTTGAAGAAGACCGCAGAGCCCACCTCACTGACAAAAGACAAAGAAGGAAAAACCCAATACCCAACCCCAACCCACCAATTTTCCCTTGCAACCGCTGCAACCGTGTCTGCCTGTCCCGCATCGGACTTGTCAGCCACAAACGAGCCTGCAGCTGACGTGGACATTACCCCTCCATTAATCTTCGTCCACGAAGCCAAGCCAAAGAAAGAATATATCACACACACACACACACACACACACACACACACACACACACACACACACACACACATATATTTACATATATATAATATAAATATTGTTAAATAAATAGTTGAGTCTCGGAAGGTTTGCATGAGCAGTTCATCAGTCGTTCAACAGTTTTACTGCCTGTGGCAAGTAGCTGTTTCTCATCCTGCTGGTACTGGCTCTGATACTCCTGTGTCTCTTTCCCGATGGGAGTAGCTGGAAGATGCTGCGTGTTGGGTGATAGGGGAGGTCTCATTCGACAATGATCCCAGAGGATTCCGTCGATAAGGGGGAGGAAGACCCCAGTGATTCTCTCTGCCACCAGTATGACTTCTGATCCAATGCTTTCCAGCAACAGTACCACACTATTGTGTGGCCAGCCAGAATGCTCTCATTAGAGCCCCCGTAGAAAGTTGACGGGATGGTGTCAGTTGCCTTGCCTGCCTCAATCTCCTCAGCAAGTGCAGATGCTGTTGTGCCCTCCTGACAAGTGTTTGCCTTTCATTTGAAGAAAGGATTAAAATAAACCATGAATTGTGAACCATATTTATTAAAAACTGCTTATTTTAAATGTCCTGTTAATTAAAAATCATTTTCAATCCAAATCTCCCTTTTCTCTCAACAAGTACAATTATTAAAATCATCTTTTTTTAGATCAGTACACTCTAACAAATTATATAGAAACATCTCCATACTGCTCTACTCTGTAAATCTACAAATGATTTAATCAAACAGTTTACTTAAATAGATCACTAAACAGCTCTCCTGAGCAAGTTGCCAATACAACAGACCAGAATACCACAATATTATTCCTCTAATCAAAGAACCTTATCTGGGCAAATAATCTTTTAAAATGTCGCAGATGTCTTCCTATATAGTGGACAAATTGCCAAATGCTGTGTTTTCATGAGATCTGCTGCGAATTGCCAGACCTATGTTATTTCACAGACAGCAAATAAACATAAAAATAATGGTCAAAGCTGACCCACCATTCTTCATTCAATCTGTTCCCTCCTTGAAAAATTAACAATAGAAACATAAATTATCTTTGGCATTTTTTTTAAGATAGCTTTTTGTTTCAAATTTGAACTTTGGCACAATCCAGGATTGGGTTTCGACTGACATATTTGACCACCTGTTTAAAAGATGGGCCCTCTGCTTCAATTTATCTCCACCAAATGAAAAAGAACTGGCCTTTAATTCTTCTTCCAGTAGATATGTTCACCAATCCAAATAGCGCTTATCCCATGAGTATATTCCCAGGAGACAATGCATTCACGTGAATAGATTTATTCTCACTATAATAATCGCAGTTACTGCAGGCAAGATAACAAATTGCATAATGTCCCCATTGTTGCAGACAATCAGAAAAATTGTGGCTTCATTCAAACACCAACCATTTCCTTACATTGTTCTAACTTAATGTGTGTGAGCTATTACTTTTTAAAACATAGCGCTCTAATATGAATGCGTCTTAAATCTTCATTGTAATGCAAGGAAAAGAATGAAAAATACTGAAGCACAATAGCATCCACCCACCAATTACTGTCGTTCATGCTTCCTATAGTGAGCAGGGAAGGGGTAAAACACTAATGTCATTGATCTCCTCCACGCCACCTGGTGATCATTACGATCACATTTCTATGCAAGTAGCACATTTTGTCTTGAAAATGCCCCAAGAAAAGCATAAAATTTAAATTCCTGATTCTACCTAAACCTGGCCAGGAGGAATGTCAGTGTGTCTCTGATATCCAGTGCTGTTATCGTTGATGACAGGAACAGTTTAATTTCTCCAAAGGAAATTTACAAACATGGAAAAAGATTAGGTTCTCTAGATAATGATGTAAGAAAAAATATGACTGACTATGGTTGGTTCACTTCAGGGTCCTTTGAAAACCACCCTCTTGCCAAGAATACTTACTTACTTGTAGGTACGCAAGAAATCTGCAGATGCTGGGGTCTAGCGCAGCACACAAGAGCGCTGGAGAATTATTTTGATGGTAATGTAGAGGAGTGGTCACACAATTAGACCAGCCAGAATATAGGAACGTTGATCCAGAGACTTCAATGAAAATCCCATCATGTCACTGTGGAATCTACTTCAAATCTGGAATTAAACTAGAAGCTCGCCTTATTAAAGGTTATTAGGAAACAACTACATTTTTGTAAAATTCCACTTATCTTACTAATAACCTTTATGGAAGGAAATCTGGCTTCCTACACATTCTGCCCTTTATTTGACCATTTCTAAAGATATTTCTACATCCTCTTAAGTGATTAGCTATCTCCTCAGGTCAGCAGACTTTTAGGGATAGATGATAAATGCTGGCATTTTTAGCCATCTGCATCTTGTAGAAGAATACATAAAATCCAAAAAGCCTTGAGATCTTGAGCAGACAAACAGTTGCTGGAGAAACTCAGCAGGTCCAGGCCTCGAGAGGTTGGCAGACCATTTCTACTGATAGATGTTGCCTGACCCTCCAAGTTCCTCCAGCAATTCTTTGACTGTACAAGTCATACCCACATTTGGAGCTTCTGTCCTTCTCTATTGATCTTGAGAACTTGGTGAGGAACATTTGCAAGAGTCTTGCAGGAAGTAAAAGTTCTGGATATTCAGCAGCACGAATGAAGAGGTGTTGAACATTAGAGTGGAACATAAGCAACAACAGATGACTTTAGGCAAGGTTTCCAAACTTGTTAGCTCACATAACCCTTTAGGGGAGCACTTGGAAATGGCAGAACCCTAATCGTCATGTACAGTTTGCAATACCTGGTACGGTATATAAAAATAGTAAAAAAGTAAATAAACTGTCCATTTTCCAAGATTCTTTACAATAAAGTACTTCAATACTTTCTTCAGAGAATTATCTTGTCTCTTAGTTTCTCTGTTCATAACATTGAACACCTAGAATATGAATAAAATACGACCAGCTCCTTCGATGACTTCACACCAGAAGAATTCAGATTTTCATTGGTTAAAAATGACGTGCAGACCTGACGTCTGCACTGCTGACATCAGGCCTCATGATGCCTTTTTTTTCTTGGGGTGGAGAGTACTGTTTGCTGCGGTCCCAGAAACAAATAGAATTAAAGGCAGAAGAAAGAAGTAAATTAACGAAAAACAGGTATCATATTATTACTCCCATCACTTCTTCCACAGAACCCTGACTCCTTCCCATGGAACCCAGTTTGGGAAACCCTGCCTTAAGGTTTTCTGGATGATGGGACCAGAATCAGAATTTATTGAAATGAACAAGCCACGAAATGTGGTGTTTTTGGCAGCATCATTATGCCACGTTCATATTATAACCATCTTACAACATTAGTATAACAAAAATGAAAATAGTAATGCATTAAAAAGTAAAGCAGTGACTTTGGTTCATTGATTATTCAGGAAGAAGCTGGTCCTTGTGCCGTTGAGTGCTCGTCTTTAGGCTCCTGTACCTTTTCTCTGATGGTAGCAGAGTGAAGAGGACATGGCCTGGGTGGAAGGGGTCTTTGAGGGTAGAGGCTGTTTTTTAAGACACCACCCCACGTAGATGTCCTCGATGGAGTGAAGTCTAGTCCCTGTGATGTCGCAGGCTGAGTTAACAACTCTCTAGAGTTTATTCTTGTCCTGAGAGATGGCACCTCCATATCAGACAGTGATGCAACCAGCCAGAATGCTCTCCACAGTACACTGGTTGAATCTCCTCAAACACCTCATGTAGTATGGCCACTGGCGAGCCTTCTTTATGACTGCATCAAAATTGGAGGCTCCAGGACAGATCCTCCAAGATGTCGACACCCAGGAATTTGACGTTCTTGACCCTCTCCACTACTGAGCCCTCGATGAAGACTGTGTTGTGTTCCCCTGACTTCCATCTGAAGTCCACAAACATCTCCTTGGTTTTGCTAACATTGAGTGCAAGAGTGTTGGTGTGACACCACTCAAAGAACTGATCTATCTCCTTCCTGTACGCTTCCTCATTGCTGTTTGTGATTCTGCCGACAACTGTGGTGTCATCGGCAAACTTGTAGATAGCATTGGAATTGTGTCTGGCCACGCAGTCATGGGTGTACAACAAGTAGGCCAGTGGGCTAAGCACACATCCTTGGGGTGCGTCTGTGTTGATAATCAGTGTTAATTACATTGTTGTTCAGAGATGATAAAATTACATTTTACAGAACTTTTTCTCATGATATTGCATAGATGGGACAAGAGGGAATGAATCATACATTAGTGGAACAGGCTACAGGGTCCACAGACTCAAGAGTCACTTGGCTCTGTACCAATGATTGTTTCATTCATGAGCCCACTTGAGGAAACCAACCTTGCTTGAGCACACAAAGTAAAATCTAGTGAAATATTTAACTGAGTCGTGTTCAGAGAGTTCAGGGGTGGGAGAGAAAGGTGGAAAGGGAGAAAGGGGAAGGGCAGAAATAGAAAGGGAGAGAGAGAGGGGTGAAATTCCTAAAAGCTTGACTTATGTCTTAGAATAGAATGGTAAATGGAAATTGGGACATGCAGTGGGAATGGTGACTATTCCAATAATCAGTGTGTGGATCCTGGAAAAGGAAATATGTAAGAAGTGTGGGCTAGGGGATGATGGAAGAGGAGTGGAGGGACCACCAAGTTCAGGTCAATTAAAAGTAAATATAGGAATATTTTCTAGATAGAGATTTGGATCTCTCCAAATTCTTCCTTTCCTCGCAGTCCCCACCCCTTCCCTTCCCTCTCTATTCTCTGCCCCTTCCCCATCACTTTTCAGATCTTTTTCTTTTCTACTTTCCCTCCTATAGCCACGTATAACCTCTTAACAGAGTCTATACACCTCTTTATGCACCATCTTCTCTCCTCTCCTCCCACCACCCCCCCCCCATCCACCGCCCTCACCACCCCAACACTTTTATATTCAGGTACTTACTCGTACCTTGACGAAGGGCTCAGGCCCGCAATATTGGTTACCCTTTATTTCGTACAGATGCTGTGCGACCTGCTGTGTTTCTCCAACACTTTGTGAATTGCTACATGATGTCTCCTTTACATTACATTCCTCAGGGTCCAAGGTCACGCGTCTCAGAGCTCAGTGATCTGGTTTCCAGGGCAAGGATGATTTGCAGCAGGAAAACCAAAGAATTGTAATCATATTGTGTATATGTTTATATATACACATATCTTTGAGATGCTTTTTCTTTCTCTCGATCTATCTTTCACACTCTTTCATATATATATAGATAGATCGAGAGAAAGTATAGTATACATACTTTGAGTTATTTTATCTATAACTTTCATGCTCACAACTGTTCTATGACAGCTCTTTGAAAAAGGGAAGGTATAAAATCATTTCAGCTGCTTTTGAGTGCACCAAGCATCTCCTTGAGTCAGATGCCTTCCTTGTTTTAACCCAGACAAAAGAAGGATTATTAAGTGTTATTTTGTCAGCTTTTAGGAAAATTGGCTACGTCTGTAAGCAGGTGAAAGTACAGCATCTGCCAGATAAATTCTAACAACCTAGTGCAAGGGGCAAACAAAAAGCCATTAAGGAAAATCCTCGTGCTTTTAATACATCATGCTTGAGCAGGTGTGATATTGTTTTAGACGTTGAAGAAGCAGGGGCATAATTCAATGTAGAAGACATGTGACTAAATAAAAATCCAACACAGGAACAAAATCATACTCAGTTATAATTGTAGAAAATAGAATTACACATTGCGGTAATAAATATTTCATGGACAGAACTCCAATATCCAATCATTCTAAAACCCCAATTTCTACTCCAGTTTACATTTATCCAAACTGTTTAATTTGAAACTTAAATCTGAAGCAGAAGAATGTACAGGTGTACAAAATATTTATGCAGTTGATCATTTTGACCCAAATCTGTTTTAATGTATGAAGAATTTATAACATTTACTAAGTTCAGCAAAGTTCAAATTTATTGTCAGAGGACAGACATGACATCACATACAACCCTGAGGTTCTTTTCCCTGTGGGCAAGGCAGAATTGCCATTTATTACTAGTGCAAAAGACTACTCAAGACGATATGTTCACATGTAAACAAATGAAGAAATGTAAACAAATTAACTGTGCAATACAGAAAGAAAAAAAAATGAAGTGCAAAAGTGCGAGTCCTTAAATGAGTCCTTGATTGAGTTTGTTATTGAGGAGTCTGATGGTGGAGGGGGAGCAGCTGAACCTGGTGGTGCGAGTCTCGTGGCATCTATACCTCTTTCCTGAGGGCAGCAGCGAGAACAGAGCGTGTGGTGGGTGGTGTGGATCCTTGATGAAAAATCAGTCTGCATTGTTAGACATTGTAGAAACAGGATCTCAGACTCACTGAATCTGAATTGCCCATCAACTTACCATCTCCACTAATCCCATTATGTTCTCCCCAAATTTACTGCTGATTCTAATACTCAGCTACAGCACGGGACAATTTACAGATATATTTGGGCATTGGAAATTAGGCTGATTGGCTATGAAGTGCCGTCTTAATGCAAGGTTTCGACCCAAAATGTTGGCCGCCCCTTTTCTCTCCATGGACGCTGCCTAACCTGCTAGTCCAACCTGACCTGCTGAGTTCCTCTGGCAGATTGTATGTGGTCAGGAGAATAAGTGATGCAAGACATCGCAAGAAACCACGGGCAAACTTACTGAAGAAACTGAATTAAAAGGTTTCTCCTCTGGGATTCATAGCCAATCAGCCTAATTTCCAATGCCCAAATAGATCTGCAAACACACACTTGTTTGGCCCATCCTCGATTAGAGCCATATTATTTCACATGGCTATACGTTTTGAAGAGATTTGATATGCCACCAGAGACTGTGGAAAGGATTGTCTGGTATGGAGCACAGGACTGGAAAAATCTCCAGAGAGTTATTAACTCAGGCCGTGACATCACGGGCATCAATCTTCACTCTATCGAGGACGTCTACAAGAAAGCAGCCTCTATCCTCCAGGACCACCACCCAGGCCATGCCCTCTTCACACTGCTACCATCGGGAAGGAGGTGCATGGGCCTGGGGTCTCGTGTGCTGCATTCTCTGCCTCACTAATAATCCCCATCTTGCAATGGCATATGGAACCTTTAGGAAATGAAACCCCGTCGCCTTCCCCCAGCTCCATCTCTCCCTTTTCCCTGTCTCTTTTCTCACAGACATGATAAATTCTCACCTCTCCCCTTATCATATCCAATTAACAACTTTTGTTGGTCTGGATTCTTTCACCCCCCCCCCCCCCCCCATCCTCCACCAGCCAGCACTGTCTGAATTTTGAGATTTCCTGCTTTTGCTTCTCATTCTACTGAGAATAGGAGGAGGATAGGAGATCCCATTGAGGACCCCATTCTTGATGGTTGTGAAATTCTAAACTACTATAGATGCAGGAAATTGAACAAGGACTATGGATGGTGCTCTCTTGCTCCTTACTTCCCACCCTTCTAGCCTCTGCATTCAATTGATCATCCCTTGCGATTTCCATCAGCTTCATTGAGGTCCCATTCAACGTCTTTTTGAAGTATCATCCATTTTGTGACGCCCCTGATCATTAATTCAGGTCCAATATTATCTTTGTCTTTTATGGATGGTAAAGGATTGGCTGAGTTTCCCCAGCATTTTGGTGTATTTTTACTACAATCGCAGCATCTGTAGGCTTTCGTGTTTCATTCTATGAAACCATTCATTCCATCCGTGGCTGGCACACAATGTGTACTGTCTACATAACTCTCCAGTTACTCACTCAACAGCTCCCAAAACTATCATATAGATGGCAAGATGGGCAGGGGCAGCAGGTACACATGGACACCACTACCTGCAGCTTCTCCTCCATGTTGCATTGCATCCTGATGGAAGTACATTGCTGGCCTTGATCCTGCTGGGTCTAAACCTTGGAATACCCAGCTCAACAGTACTGTGGCAGTACTATCGCCAGAAGGGGACAGCAGCAGTTCAAACAAATGCACCTTCTCAAGGGCAGTTAGGCTCAGGCCTTGTCACTGATGCCTCGATCCCAAAATAATGTTTGAAAGAAGTCTCATTTTGTTTTACCATGGCTGCAGACCAATTTTTAAGCAAGGTCTTCGCAATCTGCAGCTAGTTTTCAGACGGCAGGAAGGGAGGTAGCGTGATTCCCAGCACAGCTTCAGCTGCTCATTGCCTTCCAGTGACTAGTAGTGTACAGTCATGTGTGCGGCAATGTGGAATGGGACCCAGTGTGCCGTCCTGTTAGATTAACCTCCTCCAATCAACGAGTCAAGTGGCATCTTCTAGGTATCGACTCCTGGTTACCCAAGACATCGAAAATCAATTATATCCCAAAGATTCAGAGACAATGAATACCATTGTGCTTGCCAATAATGCATGTTAAAGCTCACTTGGGAAGAATGATCACTTTTACCAAGTGTCTGTGGAATTGCGAAAATGAAACGGGAATGGAGGAGGAAATTGATAAAAAAAATTATCAAAACGTAGTTGAAATAATTGCTTGGTATAAAGTATCCAAACTAATGATCAGCAATCAACTCATCCAAAAATAGAGGATGATTCAACTAATTTATATTTGTTTATCAGAATGAATTGAGGTGCAATTGTTGTCTTGATCTCGTTTGAAGACTACCCACAAAAGCTCTGGCTCCCCTGGGCAGATTTTGCATTGTACTTGCTTACATTAGCTGGCAGGAGCCCTGTATTCATGTACCAGTGCCTGTGTTTACATTGCTTAATCCTGCTCTCTTATTTCCGGGATGTTAGCTGAAGACTTTCATCAGTCCTCCCAGTTAAAGAAGCAAAGCTCCGGAAGTGTTTTTGAGAAGGGTGTGGATGCAGAAAGTGGTGGGGGGAGGGGTGGCTCAGGATGCATTAATCCCTCTGCCCAAAGTTAGCTGGGTCTAAAACATGCTCCCAGGGAGAAGGGTGGAGGATAGGAGATCCCATTGAGGACCCCATTCTTGATGGTTGTGAAATTCTAAACTACTATAGATGCAGGAAATTGAACAAGGACTATGGATGGTGCTCTCTTGCTCCTTACTTCCCACCCTTCTAGCCTCTGCATTCAATTGATCATCCCTTGTGATTTCCATCAGCTTCATTGAGGTCCCATTCAACGTCTTTTTGAAGTATCATCCATTTTGTGACGCCCCTGATCATTAATTCCATCCACTTAAACTATTTCCCCATGAGAACTGTTACAGGGTGTAACAGTCGTCCCTGTACCTCTTCCCTTGTCACCATCCAGGGGCACAAACTGTGCTCCCAGGGGAAGCAGCAATTGACTCAGACTTTTTCTAATCTGGAATACAGTATTCTATGTTCAAAATGTGGGCTTCTCTGCACTGGGGAAACCAAACCCAGATTGGATGACCACTTTGTGAAGCATTCGATTTGCAGAGGCGACACTCAACTTCCCACTGCCTGACACTCTTCATCCCACTTCAGACATTTCAGTTTGTGGCCTCCTGCACAGTACTGCACCCCTGGCCTCTCCTTATTGGAGGTATTCTCTTCGTCTTATATCACCCTCCGCCTTCTCTGAAAATTGAAGCCAACTTGAATAAAATGGTTAGGGAGTTTTTATGGAGAGGTAAATTTTCGAGAGTGGCTTTGAATAAATTAACTTGGAAATATGAGTTAGGGGGATTACGTTTACCACATTTTCAAAATTATTATGAAGCAGCCCAACTTAAACTCAGTTCATTGATGGATTTAGTACGGCCTCCTAGTTGGGCCAAAATTGAGATGGCAAATATTTCGGAATTTGAAATACATCAATTTTTGTTTAGATGGAATATAAATTTGTAAAAGAAATACAAAAAAACAAACAAAAATAATATTTTAAAAAAATAAATTAAAAAATGAAATTAAAAAAAAAAATTAAAAAAATTAAACTTGAAGCCGACACCAGCTTTATTGAAGAGTCCTACAGGTGCTGCCTGACCTACTGTGTATTTCCAACATTCCCTATTTTAGGTTTAGCGCCCCATAGTGGAATTGTCTTCAGTCTGACTGCTATGATTCGTATGGTATTATCCCCACTTGAACAAGAAGGTTGTGAGTTCATGAGCATATACTGAGTGTATTACTGAGGGAAGTTACTCTGTTGGAGGTACCACCTTTCAAACAGGATGTTGAACTGGCATCTCTTCCGCTATAATAGAAAGGCAAAAAAGAGCCCATGACACTATTTTGTTCCCTTGGCAACCTGGCCCAGATATATCTCTCAACCAATATTGTTCTTTGCTGTATGCAAATGAACTGCTAGATTTCCTACATTACAATATTAATTACACTTCAAAAGTACCTCCCTGGCTCTGAAGTACTTTGTGAACTCTTTAAAAAAATGGCATGAATGATGTGTTCTAAATGCAGGCACTCCCGACTTGAAACCTATGCGACTTAACATCCATCTGCACATAAGATTGAAAATTGATTTTTGTAAAAAATATAAAATTTACAATGTTTATGTTGTACCTGACAAACTATAACAGGGATACAGGACATGCAAGAGCCAAAATGTACATACTTACCTTGTTCGTCGGCGTCCCGGGGTCCATGGGCTGGGTGCGGCCATCTTGATTCCTGTGCGCATGCGCGAGTCTCTGGTTGGTTGGCACATGCACGGTTCACGTATTGAAGTTCAGATGGCACATGCGTGAGAGTTAAGGGCGCTAACGCAATATCGTCAAGGCACTTAACTCTCGCGCATGCACCAATTCCAACATACGTCCATTCCGAACTACGACTGATCCGTCGGTCCGAATTACATTCATAAGTTGGGAGTGGGGGGGTGGGTACCTGTACAGGGCATTGGGGACTAGTTGAAGAATAGATCATTGGATGAGGTGCAGAGAAATGTGAAGCGGTCACAGATTTTGTAGAGAAATCTGGAAACGTAAATTGTTTAGGTTTTGATATTTGTGCCTATAAAGTTCATATCACTGCTTTGTCGAGTTTCTGTGGTATAAATGAAAATAACTTAATAGTGAGGTTGAAGAATGAGAAGTAAAAACAAACGGAGCTGATGAGAAATTGAATGCAACTTTTCATCATCATGTATTCTAGATATCTAGCAGGGAGTAAGATCAGTGGGCTTGTGTGCGGGGAGCCAGTGAGTACACATCCCACGAATCCCTTTCATGTGATTATCTCTACTGAAAGCCAGGCCTAACCAACAGCCAGGAATTTGTATGTGAGCTTTTATGACTCAGATGGTGGTCTGTGGAAGGAGCAATGAAGTAAACAAAAGGCTGAAGTAAAAAGGGTTATGCAAGTCAATCCCGCTGCTTTCTTTTCCTCCACAATGTGGAGGGAGATAGAAGAGAAGGGGGATGGGCACCCAAACAGTTTTTGCCTCCTTTTTCCCTACGTTTCCCTCCATACAAGAAAACAAAGCAGGTTTGATAGACAGTTGCTGATAACTTAACTCAATAGTGGTTTTGTTTCTGTGCTTTTTCACCTCTGGGTTATAAAGAACAGCTTACATTTAGGTAATAATTATTTTAACCGTCTGCTCACAAGAATGTTTTTGGCACCAGCCAGTTTTATTAATATAACAGACAATGTACACCTCTGCAGGTGGAATCCTGGTTTAATGGGAATTGGAAGTCAGAGTGGAAATATTTCCTTGGTTCATCAACAGCAAATTTCTGTGTGCAGAAATTCCACCTGGGCAAGTCTTCAAGCCCCAGTGAAACAACTCCATCAGAAATCAGAGACAGACCCCATTCCGTGCAGATGAAAAATGGGTACCAGGAGAAAGAAACTAAAGTTGTGTTTAATTTGAAAATAATCAGTCACCATGTAATATCTCTGTCTCCAGTGAATGGACAGCTGCACGTAAGATTCATCCAAGGACTTTTCAGAGAACCAGCCTGTTGCTTCATCCACCATGGGCAGACTACTGTTGCTTTGCCACGTTAGCATCATGTCTTGCAGCTCAGCATGTGCTTGCCTTGATGCATTGAAGGTACATCCTTGGCATCTGGGGCACTACTCAAGTGATTGGAAAAGAGTTGCCTGATTTGTAGTTGCCTCCAAAGTTGAAGCAACAGTGACCAAGTAGTGTGCTTTGTGCAGTAAATATGTTGAGCTGCTACACAGGAAAGTAACCTGGCAGAACTTGAACCACATCAAGGATGCGGCCTTCACAGGAATGTAATCAGGTGAAAACGTAACTAGGCCGAACACCAAACATTTGACCGAAAGCTCAGAAAAATAGGCAGACGTTAAGCAGCGTTGTGACGGAGCTGAAGTGGGAGATGGAGAGGGTGAGGGGTTGGAAGGTGGGGAAGGAGTAGAGATGGAAATGGAGAAGAGGGGGGAAAATGGGAAGGTGCAGAGTGAAGAGATCAGAGAGGTGTGGAGGTCAGAGAAATGTGGAGGGTGGAGAGAATGGGAGGAGAGGATGGAGGGGGTGAAGAGAAGAGAGGCTGGGGAGAAAAGATGGAGGTGGAGAGGACAGGAGTAGGGAGGTCAGAAGGTAGAGAGGATGGAGTGGAGGGGGCAATGGGGTGTGAGAGGATGGGGTTGGAGAGAATGCTGATGGAGAGGATGCAGGGGTGGAGGTGAAGTTGAGTTGTGGAGAGGATGGTTGTGCAGAGAGTTTGGAGAGGATGGGGATGGAACAAAATGGGAGGGAGAGGACAAGAGGGAATGGTGTGGAGGGAAGGGTGGGATGTGGAGAGGACAAGAAGATGATGGGTTTGGAGCGCATGGAAATGGAGAGAACAGCAGAAAGAGGACAGGGGTGGAGAGGAGGGGAATTGAAGGCAGATAGTGAAGAGGATGGGGTAAGGAGAGGATGTAGTGAGGTGTAGAGAGGATGGGGTGGGAGAGGATGGGGGCATAAATGGGTGGAAAGATCAGGGGAGAGAAAGGTGATAGAGAAGAGTCGGGGGGTGGAGAGAACAGGGGATGGGCTGTGGAGGTGATGCCTGTTAGTGGAGAGGATGAGGGGGGGTTGTTAGAGAGGATGAAGAGTGCAGAGAATGGGGTCTTAATAATGTGGATCTCTCTGCATTCACAGATAAAACTTCCCCCCCCCCCCACACCCCCCACACCCCCTTTCAATTCTCCTTTCTCCTGGGCCTCTTCTCCATATCGAATTACCACCTTTTACCTTGATGAAGGGCTCAAGCCCAAAACATCGGTTATGTATATTTACCTTCAATGTGAGACCTGCTGAGTCCCTTCTGTGTCTTTATAAGAAATTTTGAGCAGAGTTTTCAGAGGGTTCGGGACTTTTCCGCTTTTCTGAAAAGAAAGGAAGGTAAAGGATGGAACCGAATAAGAGAGAGATGGTAGGAAAATGGGAACTACAGGGAGAGGGGATGGGGACCCAGTGTGCAAGTGTGCTGAAGGGGAAAGGGTAGTGTGGGCACGTTAGAAATTTCCTTGGTGTTACTACACCATGGCACAAAAACTTGGTTTGATGGCATTAGAAATGGAATGAGATGCTTTCCTTTTCAACACTGCCAGCTGACAATGTCCCAGGATGGTCCTCAAGAAGGCTGTTATCTTTACATGAGGACCCACAGGAGAAAGAATTACCATCGCAATTCCAGGAAAGAGAGAACAAATGGTGTAGTCAGGTCACAACTTAGTGATTGCCTATCTAAAGTAACCAGAAAACTGTTCTCCATGCCTTGACAAAGGGCTCAAGCCAGAAACGTTGGTTACGTATTTTGATCTTCACTATATAAAGTACACTGTGAAACCTGCTCCATTTCTCCAGCATTGTGGTTTCACTAATACAGCCTCGTGTGTTTTCTTGCCTGATATTTGGTTTGTCTTCGATTTCCCTCTGTGCTTTTTTTAGTTGTCTTGCTGTCTTTTCAGTTCTTCTTCATTGTCCCCATGTTGTTTCATGTCTGCATCACAATAGATTATGTGCTCCGTCTCACCCTTTGAAAGCAGCCTGGCTTTTACCAGAATGTGCTTGTAATTTATGTTTATGATGAATGTGAAGTGTGCATAATCGGAATTTGAGTCTGCTGATGAATACCCCAGTGTTTCCATGGCCCTCATCACTGCAGGCACAGATGTTCTCAAATGGTCTCGAGCTCTCCCAATGGCCTTACAATTTTTTCTCACGCAGCTTTTACTCTGAGCAATTCCTTATCCTCCATATTTTTGAACAATGCCTGAGTTAATCTGATCCTTCTTCTCTGGGTTCCTAACCTCACTCAGTTGCACCCCTCGAAAATAACCCTCCAGATCCCCATCCACTCACACCGTGCCTAACCCTGCTCGTCCTTTGACCTTGTCATCCCTTGGTTTCAGTCACTTTTGAGGGCACCGTTGATGGCTTCCTTATCTCAGCATTTGCATCACTTGCTTCGTCCCCAATCCAGCTACCCTCAGCCCTCAGAATGAAAACCACCTTCCCAATCTCTCATCAACCATTTCGGTAAGTATTCCCGCATTTTTTGATCTGCTCTTGAGCTCCATTTTAGTTGATCATTCCATCATCTCCCTCGTGATACCCACGAGCTCACCTTTGCTTCCATCTCCGTGCTCCGAAAGGTGAGAACTGGAGACATAAATGCAAGATCCAATCACTGATCCACAATGCTTGCAACAGCCAATCACACGTTACCTATGGATCAGACCACAGAAGGGATGGGAGGGATCAGCACTCCTTCCCTGACCCAAAAGGATTTTTAGGACAATTAGAATTTCCCACACTGCTCGTCTCTGCTGAAGTTCCCAGTTTTTGCATATCTGACGGAGAATTTTTTTTTAAAAACTCAAGACGCTGTAAATGTGAAACAGGTGGTGTGGGAAGCATTCGGTGCGCCAGACTCCAAGTTAAGGGAAGACTGACTTCCACCAAAGAAATGTGTTGCGCTTCTCTTTCCACCCGTGCTGGCTGAATGCAGAGTGTTTCCAGCATTTTTTACTTTGTTAGGCTTTTGCTCACACCTCCTGAGATCTTTTGGTCTCTGATACTCACCCTCTTCTTATTTCACTTTCCCTTCTTCCAAGTGACATTCCCATCCACAAACTCCTTTGTTACTGCTCAACATCCCCCTGTTCAACAGTTCTCTCACTGCCTCTGTTCTCAGCCTTGTCTTCTCCAACCCCCACACCCACTAATGACCTCATGTAAAACCTGCAGCTGAAATATTACCCCATAACACATCCTCACCCTTTCCATTACTCGGCACTCTTTGCTATCTTCATAAACATAAATTACAAGCAGAGACAGACAAATTGGGGGGAGTTCCAATTGTCTGAAAATCCCTTGGGCCTGGAAGGACGGCTGATCCCTGCCACCCTTCCTTGGTCTGATCCACAGAGAGCCTATCTATCGACTGCTCTCTCAACGGATTCAGCAAGTCGCAAACTGAGTTCCCCAGAGGGACTCCTCACTCTCTTGCGCTGTTTCTGTTAAACTGAACAACAGAAATGGTAACCAAGGGGAAACAAAATGGAGACTTCCCCTCCCCTACCCTCCCTGAAGTTTAACAAGCTTCTTTTGTCTCCTTCCAGTTTTGACTAAGGGTCTTCAACATGAAACTTTAAGTTTGTTTCCCTTCCCACCAATGAGATCTGACCTGCTGTGTATTTCAAGCGTCTTCTCGTCTTATTAAATCAAAAATCATCACCTAGTAACTGTAGAGTATGTATATGCGTAAAGAACGTTGAAGAACTGTTTTGACATAATTCTTGATAGATTCGTGTATCCAGACACTGCAGTTTAGTTGAGACTGATTGCCCTCGATAAAGGATGTTCTGTTTATAGCTCTACCTCTGTCTATTTGCTTATGCAAGAAGCAGCACAAAGGAACCTATAAATATTGCAGAGGTGAATGTCTCCTTTCAGAAAGCATTTCTTTCATTGTTGAATAAACAGCAGTTTTTTTTTCAACAAAACACTTTCTGAGACATTCAATGTTACTTTGTTATATTAAATAATTCAAATTCTCATCCATTGATCGTGCAATTGAAGTTTCTGGGAATTTTGCGCAATTCTTCGAGCTGTAAAGTTTATCATGAATATTGTACTTTTAACTGAGTTCCTGTATCAAAATTCTGGATCCTGTTCTACCTGGTGATCCAAACTAGGGATGATGATTCAACATTTTGATTCATTTTCCAGTTTGTGGATGTTCCTGGCAAGGCCAGCCTTTATTGCCATCTCTAATTGCCCTTGAGGTGAGCTAAATACTTAAACCCCTGCTGTGCATCCCATGAGCATGCTCCCACGCTGCGGATGGGAAAGACATTCCAGGATTTAGATGCAATGATGGTAAAGGAGTTTGTTTGATGGATTTGTTTGGTAGTATTTCTCATGTGTCTGAAACACTTTTCCTTCCACTTGTGAGAGGATGTGGGCCTGGACGATGTTGTCAGAATTAGCTGGGGTGCATCTATTGATGGCAAACACTGCAATTGCTGGGCATTGGCAGCGGAGGAAGTGAATGTTTCGGGTAGTGGATCAAGTGGGCTGCTCTCTCCTGGATGCTGCAAGCTTCTTCAGGGTTGATAGACCTTTATTCATCCAGGCTAGTGGATGAGGCATTTTGAGCTCATTGTGGATGTGCTAATTATAGACAGAGCTTGTTTTACCTCCCCAGAAAACATTACGTGCATGCATACAGACATAGAGCACAATAACAGGCCATTTCGGCCCACAAGTCTGTGCAACCTAATTTAAACCCCATTAACCTATACTCTCACTACGACGGGAGGAAACCAGAGCCCCTGAAGAAAACTTACGCAGACATGGGGAGAATGTACAAACTCCTTTCAGACAGCATGGGACTCGAACCCTGGTCCAGTCCCAATTGCTGGCGCTGTAAAGGCGTTGAGCTAACTGGTACACCAACTGTGCCACCATTCTGTTCAGTCAGAAGCTTCTGGTGGATGGGTCACTCTGCAAAAGGCTTCAATGCTCTCTGCTTACATTTCTGCACAATCCTTTCCCTGCCAGGCAAACAGGACTAGTTCAGGGATGTACTTTGGGGAATGTAGAATAAGATAGGACAAAGGGCCTGTTTCTGAGTTCTGTAATTCCATGACAGTCTAACTCAGTGGTTCTCAACCCTTTTCTTTTCATTCACATACCACTTTAAGTAATCCCTATGCCATCGGTGCTCTGTTACTGCTTAAGGGATTGCTTAAGGTGGTACGTGAGTGGGAAGGGAAGGTTGAGAATCACTTCTCTAGACCCAATTGTTACTGAAATATTTTGCTTGAGAAAAATTGTCATCGTGTAGTGGGCTGAGCGACCACGCGGTTAGATGGGCCAAATCTTCGCCCCAGTCGGTTGAGACACGATGGTTCGGGGCCCCCCCACCCCCATTTCTCAGGAGAAGCCTGACATGCATTGCCCGGGAGATGTCGCCACTTCTGGGTTGTGCGTCGCTGGGCAGGCAGTGGCTCCACAACGTGCCGGCGTCACTCCCTTAGCCTAGTGCGCCCCAGACAGGAAGTGGGTCATCCCCTTAAAGCAGTGTGAGAGATTCAAAGAAAGTTCAGTTCACCCTCGTGCTGGGTGGACGGGCTTCATTTTGGCAGTGCTGCCGTGAGCAACTACTACAATTGGCCCATTTCCATCAGAGTTATGAAACCGTGCACATAACAAGTCAATTAGGTACGTTTAAAACAGTGGTTTTCAACTTTTTCCTTTCCACTCACTTACCACCTTTAGCAATCCCTTACTAATCACAGAGCACCTATGGCACAGGGAATACTTAAATATGTATGTGAGTGAAAAGAAAAAGGTTGAGAACCGCTACCAGACTTTATGACTGTCTACCTAGGCTCATTCATTGAGTGCATGAATCAGAAAAATTATCCAGGTGTCATATACACCAGGGAATTTATCACCAAAATAAAGGGTGTCTTATCCCCTGCTGTACCATTGGCAAACCCAAGTACTGAGAGCAAAGCACAGAAGGAGGCTCTCCAGCAGATTGAGCAGGCATAGTTCTTCCTAAAACCAATGTGATCCATCTCATCCCTCTCCTCCTTCTCTTTATCACTGGCGTGTCCCACTCTACCATGAATCAGGCTTTCGACTCAGATACAAATCAGTGGCTGCTGAAGCCATCTGGATAGAGCTTGCGATAAAAGGTTGTTAACATGAAACGTTGGTGACCTTTCATCAGAAGATGTTTCAGATTTCCTGAATCCTCTGCATTTAGTTTCAGATTTCCAGTATGCATGACAATTTGTTTTTTTTTGACTGTTGAGACAACTTGCAGATTGTATTTGTGTGATGCTAATTTGTTTGGTGTTCTATGGTTTCTTAGAGGGAAGCATGTGGTAACCTATTTGTGTGGCTGCTGGAGTTTACAGGAGCCAATAATCTGTGCAGTTAAAATGAGGGCCATGACTTCTGTGTGATTCAAAACTGACTGGTGTTTTGTGCCCTTTCACAGACGGAGAACATCAGGGCCAAGTTGGCATGTGATCAGAATATCTGTTTCACCAATCCGATCCCTTTTGGATCAGACCAGAACATTCTTTCATTTTGACTAGCTGAGAAAGTGGACCGTACGATTTCATTTGTCTGCATTTGCTTTTGTTGTGGTTAAGATTTTTTTTCCTGATGTCCTCTTGAAGAGCTCTTCATACAGCAGCCAAAACTAATCATCCAGATTTCTGCACCGAGTATGAGATGCAAACACTAACGTAAAGAACATACTTACACCCACGTTATTTTTAAGGTAATGAATCCCTTTGCCTTTTTTACTCTAGAATATTCTTAGTCTGATTAAGAGATGAATTCCAGCAAGTTACTTGGTGGTGAACAGTGGGACCTTTACTGTCCCAACTCTCCAAACCGATTGTTCACGTTCACCTATCACTTGAAAGTCTGAATCATAAGGCAAATATTTAATCAGATTAGTAATGCAGTACAAAAGCTTGGAGGATAACTTTGGATGGATAGAAATGGAATCTTCCACTAGCCCTAGGCTCTCTCCAACTTCACCCTTTTGGCTGCTGCCACATGGACAGCTCTCCAACTTCCACTTGGGAGAGGTGCAACAGGAAGAGGGGGGGGAATTTGGAAGGATCATTTTAATATGGAATGCAATTCTAAAATTGTTGGTATTGCCACAGTTATCCCTCATCAAGTTAATTCAATTCCTCAATATGAAAAAATAAAATTCCAGAAAAACTCAGCAGATCAAATGGCAACTATGGAAAGAAAAAGAGTCAGTGTTTGAGTCTAAAACCTTTTTTTAATCAGAACTGAGAAAGGGAGAAAGCAAGTCAGTCCAATTTGCAGGGAAGATGGGGGAGAAGCGATGGGTAGCACCGAGAGAATGTGTAAAATATAGTGAAATGATGTTTCTCTTTCCATAGATGCTGTCTGACCTTTTGAATTTTTCCAGCACGTTTTGTTTTTATTTCAGATTTCCAGAATCTCAAATGTTTTTGTAAAAAAAATTGTTTCCTTGACAACAGAAATAGGTTTTAGGAGAAATAGCCTGCTCTATTTCTGCCAACACGGTACTTCCTTCCAAAGTCAAAGCGAATATGGGGACAAGTGTGTGCACCCCTTTACATTACAGTTACAGATTCAGCTGGAAACTCACAAAAGGAACCTTCCTTCCAGGTGGAATTCACAAATAATCTGTCTAAGGCTTGGTTAAGTCATTTCTGTTAATTTTAGCCTTCAAATTTCATCTCATGATCATAATCGTATGTTACTCTCGGGGGGTGGGGGGTGGGGGGGAGTGGTGAAGCATATTCTTCTTTTGTTGATAAAGTAGAGGTCAGTAGACCTCAGGTCCCCAGGACAAAGAAGGGAAATAAATTGAGGAGTGGTCCTGATGTAAGCTTTGAGATATTGTGTGTGAATAGAAAGGAGAATACAATTGTTAGCTATTCAAATAAAAAGGATACTTCATTTCCATACTTGGTCAATTTCATACATAAAAAGAACATGTAATTTTTATGATTAATTTTGACCAGACATTCAAATTTATGATAAGAATAGGAAGGTTCTGGATACTAATTAAAAAGTGGCAAAGCAACAATGCATCAACAGACCGCTCTAATCTTTACGATTTGTTTGTCATGAGATTAGATGGTTAAACCATCTTAGGTATCACGAGCAGAGCCTCCTGTAGTTTAGTAACTAAATTGTCTGGCTTGAAATCAGCTGTGGAGAAACTAACAGGAACAAGAAGTCAGTGGCATAAAGCAGGGAACTAAACTGCTTCCTTGTTTAAAGAAAGTTGCAGCACCAAAGGTGCTGCTCTCACAATGTCTGAATTTTAAAGGTGCACCATCACATACAAAATGGTAAATCATTCTTCCCTTACTTTTAACCTGGCAGAGTGACTGTATAAATGATGTCAAATGAAACGTTATTTGAAATATGTTATTATGTAATTTTAGCAAAATGTCATTTTAATGAAAACGTGCCTCAATACACCCAATTTTTCTCTTTCTTCAAATAAAGTCTTATTGCAATTTTTCATCAAACAAACCATCTTTTGGCAACCTTAAATATCTGAGATATTTACTTATTTTTCCAACTGAGTCTATGATGAATTCATTGCATGGTGAAAAGTGACTGTACCAAATAAATCACTGGAACCTTCAAATGTGCAAATTCTTTTGTTATGTACTGTTTGCTGCGTTTGACGCAGAGCACACATCATCAAGGCTGTTGGAGGTCCCTTTATTTAGAAGCAATCAAGAAAGTTACTTGCAAACAGCAAATTTAAATATTAGTGATGATTACTTGCCCACTGGAGCATCGAGTTTGAGGTCCATTCCTATATAATTCATGTAAGAAATAAGAATCTTATTTCTGTATGCTAGTAACTAGTAAGCTAATCACGGTCAAATGGAAAATAAGAGTCCTGGTCAGCTTGACCATAAGGAGGGAAAGAGAGAGAGAGAGATGGTTTTTACACAGCCACTGCATAACGGGAAATTTTCAAACATTTCCTGCAACGCAGGCTGTGTAAAAAGTTTGGAATGGGGATGAGTGACTCATTCCCATTCCGAAATTTTCCCAGCGGCAGCCCCAGATATTTATGTGGACAGCTTTGCAGTCTAAACTGAGCTGCAGGTGGTCCGCAACAATGGGCGAAATGAATAGGCTGATGTCGACGCCGTGAACCTGTAATCACCGCCACTCAGGTATTTTAGTGTTAACGTCCTTCCTGTGTGAAGAACGGCCACTACGGAGGGGAAGTGTGAAAATCATCGATGGAAAATTATTGCAAAGGCTGTTTAAAAACCATGAGAGAGAGAGAGAGAGAGAGAGAGAGAGAGAGAGGGAGAGAGAGAAACTGACCAATAGATATTTTACTGGCCTAAGAGTTCAGGAAGGAAAAATAAGTAAAGGGAAATAGACAGGAAAGCAAATAGCTCTGCTTTCCTTCCAGGCAAAAGATTTTTTGTAATTAATTTTGTAATTTAATAAGGAGTAATTTAACAATATGTATTTTAACCCATGGGGAATTTTTGGTATTTTTAAAGAGCAATAATGCATATCATCAGTGGAGTAGGGGATCTACTCTGGTGTCTGAGTGGATAAAATCCAACCTCACTAATCATTAATATAAAGCAGAACATACTGGAAGCCCTCAGCAGGTCAAGCAGCATCTTTGAACAGCGAAATAGTCAATGCTTCTGGTCTGTTTTTATCTCAAATTTCCAGCTCTCGCTGCTATATTTCTTATTTTCATACTAATCAATATATTCCTACACCTGCCTCCTATCAATATGAAGCAATCGCAACAGGAGGTGCGGCTCTGGGGCAGTGAGAGAGAAAGATGAAGATATGACTGCTCCCCGCTGATCTTTACTGATTAATTAATGTGTATGGGGGACAGACGTCTGGCTTCTCTGCCTCCACCTGTATGTTGCTGCTGGGAGTCAAAGGCAGATGTTTCTGTTCGGGGGGGGGGGTGGTTTCTGGTGCTTGCTGATTGACAGAATGGCTTCTTTCTGCCGGGAGACTAAGAGACTGCCCAGCGAAATGACAAACACCAAATCAACCTCAACGGAATTGGCATTCTGAGCAAAGTCTCTTCCACATCAGCACACCCAAAGCACATAGACCTACAGAGCCACACTGCCCAACTTGCCCACGCCAACCAAAATGTCCCGCCCAAAACCTGCCTGTGTTTGGCCCATTTTCCTCTAAAACCATCCTGCCCATGTATCTGTCCATTTTTACAAATTAAACCACTGGAAAACAGCACCTGCCTCAACCACCTCCAATTCATTCCCATTCATAGCAGCAAGGTGAACATGCCAAATGACCAGAGGAATGCTAGAGGAACTCAATTTCAACCACGGTGTCTGCATAATTTAGTGTTTTACTTGTAACTGAGGGTAGATGTTTAGTCCAGTGTGTTGTGTGAAATTGACAATGACACTCAAAATTAACAAACATTCCACATTTGTCATTGCACGTGATTCTCCAACCTGTTATTTGTTTTCATTCTGATGAGATGTTTAATGCATTGAATGCCTCCTGGTTTCGGGTCAGGACCAGGATTGGTATTGACACAGGAGGTAGGAAATTAGCGACTTGAGATGCAGCTGGGGATGACGGGAGTGGGCCCAGAGGTCCACCAAATGTCAGGAGAGCACACCAAAGTGCCAGCTCAGGACCAACTGCAGGATGGAGATGGAATGGGTCTTTGGGAGAGACAAACATGTCACCAAATGGATCAAGAATGCATAAATTTTGTTAAGTTGTTTTCTTTGTTTCAGAGATCCTCGTTTGGATCCTGGTGCAATGTAAGAAGCTTCTAGGGTGTTAAGTTTTCCTTCAATAAGTAGTCATCATACTCTATTTTCATTTGAGCCACACTGATACTTCTTTAACCATCACAAGTAGTAGCAATGTGGCCTCAATCACACAAAACTGCTTAGACTCCCATGGGAGAGGAGCTTATACTTGGGGTCTTGAAGGTGGGCACCTTCATAATTGGAGTGATCCTCACCATGAAATGCTTCGAGAGGCTGCTCATGGGACATGTCATCTCCAGCATCCCAACCAGCCTTGATCCACTACAATACAACTACAGTTGCAAAGGGTCCATGGCTGATGCCATATTTCCCTAACCCTAACCCTAAACAGCCCTACATCTGGATAAGAAGGATATGGCCTCTCTTCAAAGGACCAAAAGCAATGGGGGTTTATCTTTTCCAGATTTTAGATTTTACTATTGAGCAGACAATATATGAAATTTATTGCTGCTATTACATTTTGATACTTCCAACGATCATCCTTCTTGGGTAATATTATTATGGTTGTGAATAAATATGTCTTTAAAAGAGATAGCTTGTGGGGGGGGACGGGGTTAGTGTAGGTCACTTCACAAACCGAGTAGCACTTCACAAAAAATATCTCATTTAAAATGCAAGAGCTTTGCTGAAGCCAGACATGCAGGCTCCGGAACTGCTTTGGGAAGAATTTCAAAAGCAGGTGCAAATGGAAAAGTTGGGGCTCAAGTGCTGATAAAGATCTTTCAAAGAGTGGGTTTTGGAGCCCTCTGGGCTTGTATCAGTAGAAATGGAACTGAGTTTTTCTAAAGAATTTAGCTCTGTTAGCAGTTTTAAGTGCCCTTTTCCTTTTCAAAACTGATGGACAATCTGATGGGCACAATTTAGGAAATTCTTTGGCTAAGAATATGTTCAGGGAGGGGAATCAAAAATGAGTGGAAACAAGATTTAAATATACCAATACCAGACGAAGACTGAGATGCCACACTTGATCTGATTAATAATACTTCATTCTGTGCATGACAATTCTGTGCATTTCCATTTTATTTGAGTATTGTGTACAAGGCATAAATCATTAACAAATCAATAAAAAATATTTTAAAAAGAAAGAAGGATACCACTAAGAGATGCCTATTCATTGATTATATCAACATCTTCAAAACTATGATCCCAGCCAAGCTCCTATCCAAATTCCTGGACCTCAGCTTCAGCAACATATTCTCCGTGACTGAATCCTGGACTACCTGACATGCAGATGGTAATTAGTGAGGATTGCCGGCATCCCTTCCACAACGATCCTTATCTCCAGTGGCCCAAAATGCTGTGCACTAAGCCCCTTACTCTACCCCTGATATATCACCACCATGTGGCCAAATTCTGCTCTAACTCCATCTAAAACTCCATCTGGATGGTCAGTCTCAAACAATGACAAGACAGAGTAAAGGGAGGAGATAGAGAGCTTTGTGGCATGGTGAGAGGACAGCAACCTCTCCATCAATGTCAGCAAAGCAAAGGAGCAGGTCATTGACTTTAGGAAACAAGGTGGAGCACTCAACCCTCAATATATTAACAGTGTGGAGATGGAAATGAGTTAGCTGTCCAATAATTTGCCCTGATTCAACCATAATGGTGCTAAGGCCAATAAAGCACATCCTACATCCACTTTGGACGTTCAGCGTATCCCAATGTCTCTTGCCAATTTTCTTCTGTACCTTCTGCCTGAAGGTATCGTTGAGAAGAGACCATGACCTGGTTGATGGCAACGCCACTCTCGGTCAAATGTAGCTATTCTCACCTCACCAATGAAATTCTGCTATTTTGGCCCATTTGAACCAAGCAAAATGAAATTGCTAACTGAGTAGTCCTTGTAAAACCCAAAGTGGCATGGGTGAGCAGGTTATTGGTGAGCAAGTGATGTCTGCTACTTCTTCTGGCTCTCTATTCTGTGGGATGATGATGGTCCCTTTCAGTCATTTTGTGAGGGTTGATATCTGCATCCTGGAGAGGCTGTACAGGCCGATCCTTGACAGGCACTGCCTGCCATATACTTGGCAGGTGAGGCCTGGAGGGGCAGCAGGGGCAGAAGCTCTGTTGTGGTGCTTCCTGTGCCTTTCCTCTGTTGCCTCTTTGAGCTTATTCTCAGCAGCGTCCACACCTTTTCTGATGGTGACCCTCCTCTGTGAGAGATCTTGAGCCAGACTCTCCCATGCTGAAGGGGCAATGTCAGCTTTCTTAAGGGTTCTGTACAGAACATCTTTGCACCGCCGTAGCTGGCCTTCTCATTTTCAGGTACCACTGGCCATTCAAGATGTCCTTGGGCAGTCTTCCATTAGGCATTCTGACAACATGTCCAGCCCAGCGCAGTTGGGCTGACATCACCAAGGTTGAAACAGCCAGCATTCTGGCTCAAGAAAGGACCTCTAAATTGGAGACCTTGTCTCTCCAGGTGATCTTCATCAGAGAATATGGATGACGCTGCTGCAGTTGGCAAAGCTGACGTAAGTGACTCTGATATGGGCCCCACGTCTCACATCCATAGAACAAGGCTAATATGACAAAGGCCCTGTACACCTTGCACTTGGTGGCCAACCTGATGTTCTGTGACCAAACCCAATCTTTCAACTGACCAAAGGCAAAGCAGGCCTTTCTGGTTCTTGACTCAATCTCTACATCTAGAGAAGCTGAGGACACTATTGTGCCGCCCAGGTCTAAAAACTTGTTTTCGTAGCTTGAGCCAGTTGGTACAAAATTTCAGTCTTCTTCAGCCGATTGTCAATCCAAAGCTTTCGTCAGCCCTGGCAAAGTGACTAGTGATCTCCTGTAAGTCTTCGAGAGAGCGGGCCACCAGCGCACAGTCATCAGCCAAATGGAGGTCATGCACCACAATGTCCTTGACTTTTGTTTTTGATCTCAGTCTTGCAAGGATACAGATGCACCCCTGAATTCCATAAGGCCAATCTTCAAATAATCTGGTGATCAATGAGGATATATCTAGGGTTTGTTTCACCTGCAGCTCTGAATACATGGTCTATGTTGCTTTTGGCTCAACCCCTTTGCAGAAGTGCAAGATGTAAATGGAAGAAACCACAAGACTTTATTTTAGATCAAATATTTTTGTCAAACTTACAGGATACAAAATGTTCACCTCCACTAATTACTACTCATACCCTGTAGCCACTAAATTTTCTTTTCATACTTAAGTGTGTGTACATTTCCTATTATTTCATGAGTACACTGAAAATATTTACATCAGCTGTTGCAACATTAATTCAAATTGGTGGTAATTCCAATATCCAGTAAGAGGAAAGCTTGGGTAACTAATAAAGGATTGCAAAGAGTCTTCGCCTTTCATGTATTTGAATTCAGCCGATTTGGAATGAATGAGCCTCTATTGTTACCCAAAGAAAAATATGTTTGTTGAGGTCTCAAAGTAATTACAATTGGGCTTTCCACAATCAACGACTGCACATAATTCAACATTGCACCAGCGGTTTCCCCTGGAGAGGCCTTAGGATGGCTGCAGGAGGAACTGTAAATGTTACACTGTGATCATGCCACATAATTCTGGTGCTTTTTGGTTCCTATGGCAGCATCACATCTTTGTTCTTGAATGTCTGCTCAGACCTTGAGGAACAAAGGTATGGTATTTAACTCTTATCCTCTTTTGATGTCGACAATGGGGAACAAGGCACCCCATCAAGTAAACATTTCATTACTAATTGTAAATATGTTACCAATGGACCGTTGTGTTCTTTGCTTCCACCATGATGGAAACAATAACATTCCATTTCAGGCCGCGGAAAGTGACATATATCTAAGTTACAGCCTAGATTTTGAAAAAATCTTGGATGGTCACACCAGCCGATGAAAATGCTGATTCCATCTCTCCTCCTGATATTCAAAAGATGCACCAAAATCAAACAAAATTTCATGTAAGTTTCAAATCAAATCTCCATCTAGGTTCTATAACCATTATTGTTAAGAGAATTGCTCAAAGGGTAATAAAATTCAGAGTGTATCTCCGACCATTTGCTGCATCTGTTGAAGATTCGAGATTCTTTTGTCATGTAATAAAGCACCAAATTTCCCATAGTGTACTGAGAGGTAGACAAAGATTCGCTATCAGCAAAAATTGCCTGGCATCCCTTACAGCCAGAGAAAGAAGCAAAACAGAGCCTCCAGGGACACTGAGTGTCCACTGCTTCACCTCCAGCACTCCTGCAGCCTCTGGAGCCACATAGCCTTCAGTCTGAACCATCGCCAACCCAAGCTTCAGATGACACATCCATGACACGATCAGGAAGCCTCCAGTCCCCTTTAGCGTACCGCCTCAGATACCTGGTGCCCCTTCAGCCAGTCTCAAGCCTGTCTCCAACAGCCACCAGCCTGGGGTGAGTCCTTGACTGCAGTGGCCAGCAGCCTGCAGACCATGTGGCCACCTCGACTCGAGTCATCAACAGCCTGACACCCTGTGGTCTTCAGCCTCAAAGCCTCTCACTGGTCCACCAACAAGGTGACCATCCCGTGGGCCTTTCCTCTCTGCTTATCAAACTAGGGGTGGGGTCTCCCTGGTTTCTGTGCCCTGTGCCACCCCGCGTGACTCCTGCTGATCATAGGGGCCACCATCTCGGGGCAGATCCAGCTCTTGCGCTCGATCACGTGAATATTCATTCATATTTTGCAGTGACGTATTTCAGTCAAGTGTTCTATTGATCTCTTGGTTCTCTTGCACCTTGCCTCCTAATGATAGAATTATCTTGCTTTTACAGAGGAGTTAATATGCAGCCAGTTCGGATTTTGCCACTAGCTATCCAATAAATAACCTACAATTCATCCTCGACATTATCTTAAACAGGAGAGCTTTTTTTTTTACTTTTGTCATTCGAGATTTCATCCTTACAAACCTAATGATGCAGGATCCAGGATGGCTTGGAATACACTTTGTGGTTCGCCATTGTCTATTACGCATCGTCTTTTTAAAAGAAAATGTATTAACAAAATTCATTTCATTACCTCAGTTCATTACCTCCTTCAGCCCTGTCAAGGTTTGTAATTTGCTGCAGGCTTCAAGTATTGGTTTTTTTTATTATGAGTGAAGAATGGCATTCGTGGGCTGTCATCATTTTATTTTTCTCTGGTATTGAATTTTATCGGGTTTTTATCTGAAGATGTTTGCTCAGCTTTTCCATATTTTTGCAGGAGGTTACACTTCCAATAGAGCACTCAAGGAGAGAAAACAAGTATTCCATCATCCACACATTTGTACCTTAACTTCATGTACTCACCTTTGCCATCTAACCCCACTGGATACAAATCTATCAACACTTCAATTGGCTCTTGAGGGAACGCAGTCCACAGTTTGTCCACCATTTAGAGTAAGAGATGTTTCTCAACATTGCCTTTGAAGAACCTGCTTCTAGCTCTGTTAAATTTGTTGGTCAAGTTGTCTACTCTAATGTAAATTATTTCTATCTTATTAATTTCATTAATCAAAAAACAATCAAATCAAGCCCATAAATGACCTTAAACTCTCTTGATTAATCTATAACCAATTTAGGAAAGAAAGGAGGGAGACAGAAAGCAAGAAACCACACAACAGTTAACCATATCATTGGGGAAATGTGAGAATCCATTATTTAGAAGGTAATGATGGTTCCTTTAGAAAATCATGAAACAGAGTCAATAAAAGCAAAATTATGTTTTTCAATATTGCTACAGTTCTTTGAGGATGTAACAAACAGGATGGACATGGGGAACAGATAGTGCATTTAGGTTTCCTGGAGGCATTTGAACTGGTGTCACATATTAAGAGCTGGAGGTAAATATATGGCATGGATTGGGATTGGTCAAGAAGTGCTCCCGAAGAGCCCTCCTAATGTTGGAGGTTTTGACCAGGAGCTCATGTTTCCGTTGAATTGACTGCAGGAGCACTGGAGGCAAATCCATACACACTCAGTAACTCTGAAGGGACTCTCTTTTGCTTCTCTTTCTCCGATCGGTAGAGATTCCGGGCTCACGGCAACTCTGTTTGTCTTACGGCAGGCAAATGTTAAAGCCTATCATGTATTTGTTACATTTCTATTATGTGACAACAAAAGGAACTTTATATAGAAAATTTCTCTATTTGGATTGTCATAGTACTTAGTGGGGTGCCAAGTGAATCAGTGGTATTTATAATCTTGTATTGATGACTTGGATGAAGGAATTGAGTGCACTGTAGCCGACATTTCAGATGATATGAAGATGGATGAATTAGTAAATTGTAAGAACTCAAAAGTAGAAAAGGGATACAGGGAAGTTACCACAATTGTGCTGTACTGGCAGTGTTGTCAAGTCACATTTTTCACACCAATATAACGAGTTTATTTTTTCAAACCAACTTTTTCATTATTTCCCAAAATATTCCAGCACCCCATTTAAAATATTCTTCAGCCCCACGCTCCACCAAAATATTCCCATGCCCCACCTTGAGAATCTATGATCCATAATATTATTGTTCGTCTTTCGGGCAGCTCTGTGAAGGGGGAGGAACCTGCAGATGCAGCAACAGTTAAATGTTTGCAAAGAATGTGACTAAAATGCTCTAAGGTTTATATATTCATGCAAGTGAAGTTTGTTCAGTGTAAGTACAGTATTTTTCCCTTTTGAACTGCTTATTCTTAATGCAGTTGTATTAGTTAGCTGTTGTAAGAGTGGGTCTCAAGCAAATGGAAAACTCATTTATCCAGCATCTACCAATCCTTTTATAGCAACACCACAATAACATCTCCCAGAACCACTGTTACTGCCAGCTACAAGGACAACGAGACCACCACCTGTGTGCTCCTCCAGTTCACACACTGCTTGACTTGGAAATATTTTGCTGTTAAAATCATGGAATCAAGGACATGGAATCACTGAAATGTACAGCACTTAAAAAGGCCCTTTCACCTACCTCATCAGATATAAGGTGTAAGGACACTGTCTTAAGGTGTCCTTTGCCATCTTGTTTAACTCTTCTATCTCCTCCCTCAACCTCTACTAAGGCACTTTCCTTAGTTTTCTTGTTGTAAGTTGCTAGTAGAAGTGATGTTTCTTTTATTGTAATAAAGAAACTTGGAATCTTTTATAACAACTATACTTTATTAGCTGAAGTACTCACAACCTTGTAGAGGCATCCATTTTGAATCTACCTCTAGCTGAAACAACTCATCTCCAACTCCCTCTAGTGGTCAGGATTATCACTACCACTCTGTCACTGCATCCCCTTTCCTTGAAATGTTTAATCTAACAACATGACACATTATCACAGTATTCATTTCAATTTAAAGTTCAACTCAAACATAAACATCAGTAGCACAAATGTTTTAAGTGTGCAGTTCTTTCTCTACTCCCGGTGTTTCTAGCCCTTTTTTGGTACCATGTGATGTTTCTTTTATTGGAACAAAGAAACTTGGGTTATTTTATATAACTATACTTTATTAGCTAAAGCACTCATGACCTCGTGGAGGCATCCATTTCGAGTCTACCCTTTGCTGCAACAACTTGGCTCTGACTCCCTCTAGTGGTCAGGATTATCAATAGCACTCTAACATTACAAGTAGTAAGTTGCTTCCCAATGCCCAAGTTTAAGCACCAAGTTAAGGAAATTGCTGTGTCTTTGTATCATTAAAAATATCAGAAAGATAGTCTTTAAGGATGAGTTCTCTCCTTGAAGGTCATTGTTGCAGATGGCAGCAGGACTTGACTAGTGTTTCAATCATGCAACAGCTCAGCTCAGGTTCAGGGCTGTACTTGTATCAAGTGGAAGATTGTGGTGTTGCTTGGCCAGCAAATAAAGCCTTTGCTCTACTGAGAGCTCAATTGTTCTCACTAGTCAACGTGGACCATTTTTGGAGTCTCTCGCAGGATTGTTCTCTTGATTGATTTCAGCCTAGATCCCGACATCCCTCAAATTCTGGATCCAACAGTATCACAGAGATGCAACTGGAAGAACAGGTGATGGAGGCTTCCCTTCTAATATCCGTCAGAGTGATAATTTCATCGGCACCTCAGAGTTTCTGCTCTCCTGCAGCCAATGAAGCTAAACACTGCACATTCAGACACAACTGTTTTAAACTCTGAACTGATGCCAAAGCACAATCCTTTAAGTGTGCCAAAATATCCTCCGTGGCCAAAAATAACTAACTGCGAGCCTCCCTTAATGTATCCACAGATCTCTTTAAAGCATGCTAATTCTATTGCTTCCATTTTTTTCCCCAGGCAGGTACAAGGAGGATTAAATACCTCCCAGACACTAATATGGCACTGGATGATCTGTGTGCAATTCCTCTCCATTCTATGACATTGTAGCATCTCGAGTAGGGACTGTGGGAATAAGCTGCGAGCGAGGGGTGGGGAAAGCAAGTTCCAAACAGATAAAATGGCAGCGTGAGCGGGAAGTGTCCTCTTGGATCTCTCCATTGGCCAATTAGTTCTTGCCAATAAAAAGAGGGGAAGCTAAAGTGGTGCAGTCAGTGAGCAAGTGGACTAGTGCAGGAGTGGGACGAATAGGCTTTGGCTCATGAGGCTTCGGTGAATGGAGGCTGAGAACGAGCTTGATTCCGAGAAGGTAAGGCCTTTGATTTAAGGTAGGAAGGGTTAATGTAGAGGGCAGCTAGGGCAGTGGAATGCTCCTATTGCAGGATGTGGGAAATTTGGGGCTGCATAATTGTCCCTGATGATGATTACACCTGCAAGAGGTGCATCCAGTTGGTGCTCCTGGGAGATCGTGCTAATGAACTGGAGCTTTATGATCATTCAGTAGGCAGAAGCAGTAGTGAGGCAGGTAGAGAGGAGTTAAGGGAGACAGTCACCCCTAAAAGGCAAGAGACAGGTAACTGCGTGATTGTAAGGAGAGGGAAGGGGAAGATGCAGACAGTGCAAAACACCCCTTTGGCCATTCCCCTTAACAACAACAAGTATACTGTTTTGGATACTGTTGGGGGGAATGATCTACCAGGGACATCATGGTGGTCATGTCTCTGGCACAGAGGCTGACCCCTCGGCTCAGAAGGGAAGGGGGGAAGAAGAAAGCTATGGTAATTGGGGACTATTGGACATGGGTGTTACACTTACCTAAGAGGTGCCATGAAGGAACCCTAAAATGGATTGAGGATGGTCTCTGGAATGACGGGGATTGGGAAAGGCAATGCTGGAGACATCACGAAGGAAGCAGACCTCTTGAGAAGTCAATGAGGCCCAATTCAAACAGCTGGTGCTGGCTCATTGTGGCCTGGTCACTGACCAACATGCCAAGGTGGGGACGGCAGTGCAGTGAGTGGAGTCAGTGGTGAAGGAACTGTAGACTGAGGGGAGAAGAATAGGCTGGAGGACTCTCGCTACCATCCATGGTAGTGGTTTGAAACATCAGACGGCAGCGCGGCGGAAGGCTGCAGCAGCCTCTGGGTGGGGGAATGGCAACTGCTGAGCCGGGAGTCACTTTATGCTGATATGGACATTGCTAACCCATCTTACTGAGCCCACAGACTGGTCTCGGTCTAGAAACATGTTCCGTTCACTGTTACATTCTATTGAAGTATTTTGTTTTAAAGTTCAATGCAATGTCATGTTGCTAATTTGTCAGGGATAAAATTGTAATTGGGAGGCTGGGATAAGATGCCAGCTGTGGTTCGAGAAGGCTGCACAGCAGTTGCTCTCAGCAGCCCCTTACTACGGTGCCATTTTGCCCGCTCCTATGCTTGGTCTTATGTATAATATTATTAAGTAACACCTTGTCCTGGAGAAACACAGTTTTAAAAATGACAATCAACTCTGACTGACTGATTGACTATCTAACTGAGGAGAAGCAGATAGAAAGTTTAATGAGCAAGATCAAGGCTCCCGGATGGTATGTTCCCTCCAGGTGCCAGGGTCAGGGATGACTCTGATCGAGATCATAGCATTCTAGAGGGGCAGGGCAAGCAGCCAGATGTCATGGTCCGCGTGGGGTCCAATGATATAGAAAGGAGTAGGGACAAGGTCCTGAAGAGGGAATATAGACAGTTAGGAAATAACTGGTAATCTTAAGATTGCTGCTTGTCCATGCACCAGAGAGGGTAGGAACAGGAAGTTATGACAGATGAATGCATGGCTGAAAAGTTGGTGCAGGGAGCCAAGGGTCCAGATTTCTAGCAAAGGTCCGACCTGTACAAAAAGGATGGGCTTATTTCCTGGCAGTCAGGTTTGCTAGAGCTGTTGGGGAAGGTTTAAACTAGCTTGGCAGGGTGTTGGGAAGCAGAATGAGAGTGCAGAGATGAGGGTAGAAGAGCAAAAGCAGGATGCTATATGTTCTTAGTTGGTGAGGAAGGACAGACATAAATGTAGCCAGTTAGAAGGGTTGAAATATGTCTATTTCAACACTAGGAGTATTAGGAATAAAGATTATGAATTTAGAGCATGGGTCAGTATGTGGAACTATGATGTTGCGGTCGTTACTGAAACTTGGCTGGAGAAAGGACACCAGGATTTAGGTGTTTAAAAAGGAATACGATAGGAGGTAGTAATGGGGCGGGAGTAGCATTACTGATCAGGGATAGTATCATGGCTATAGAAAGGGAGGACACTGCAGAGGGAGTGGGTGTGGGTGGAAGTCAGAAATAGGAAGGGAGCAGTCACTGTGCTGGGAGTAGTCTATAGGTCCCAAAATAGCCCTTGGGACAATGAGGAGCAGATAAGCAGGCAGATTTTGGAATGGTGTAGGAAACACAAGATTGTAGTTATGGGTGATTCCAACTTCCCTAATATTGTCTGGCACCTCCTGACTGCAAGAGGGAGAGATGGGTTGAATTTGTGAGGTGTGTTCAAAAAGGATGCCTGACACAGTATGTGGACTGGGTGACAAGAGGAGAGGCCAGACTGGATCTAGCTCTAGGTAAAGAACCTGGTCAGGTGGTGGGGTGGGGGAGTATTTTGGGGAAAGTGACCACAACTCCCTGAGCTTCAGATTAGCTGTGGAAAAGGATAAAAACAGTCAGAATGGGAAAGTGCTTAGCTGGGGAAAGGCTAATTATGAAGGGATGAGGCAGGATCTAGCGAGAGAAAATTGGAAACAGATGCTTAAGGGTGAAAGCACAGAAGTAATGTGGAGGAGGTTTAGGGACCACTTATACAAGGTTCAGGATAGGTTTGTCCCATTGGGACAGGAAAAAAGATAGAAAGAAAAGAGAACCATGGCTGATGAAACAGGTCAGGCAACTAGTCAAGAGTAAGCATATGTTAGATATAGGAAGTAGAATACAGGAAGGGCTCATGGTAGCCAGGAAGGAGCTTAAGAAAGGACTTAGGAGAGGGGACATGGGAAGGCTTTGGCATGTAGGATTAAGGAGAACCCCAAGGCATTCTACGCACATGTGAGAATGACAAGACTGGATAAAGGTGCTAATGTGTGCCTGGAGGCAGAGAAAGTTGGGAAGGTCCTAAATGAATGTTTTGCATCAGTATTCACAAGAAAAAAGGACCTTGATCACGGTGAGGTCAAATTGAACAGACCTGAGTGCTAGGACAATGTGAAGATCAAGGAAGAGGAAGTGTTGGATCTTCATAAAAACATCAAGACCCCAGGGCTGAATGCGACATATCCCAAGCTCCTGTGGGAAGTGAGAGAGGAGAGAGCTGGGGCAGTAGCTATGATCTTTGAATCCTCTTTGGCTGCAGGGGATGTGACAGAGGATTGGAGATTGGCAAATGTAGTGCCCTTGTTTAAAAAAGGTAATAGGGAGAATCCTGGGAATTATAGACCAGTGAGTCTTACATGAAGGGAAGGTCGTGCCTCATGAGCCTAGTTGAGTTTTTTGAGGAGGTAACAAAAAAATGATATTGGTAGGGTAGTAGATGTGGTCTACGTGGATTTTAGCAAGGCATTTGACGAGGTCCCTCACAAGAGACTCATTAGGAGAGTTGTGAGGCAGGGGATCAGTGGAACCCTAGCTGTCTGGATAAAAAATTGGAAGAAAGCAGAGAGTAGTTAATGGAAGGAAAGTGTCTTCCTGGAGGTCAGTGACTAGTGGAGTGCCACAAGGATCTGTTCTAGGACCCCCTGCTCTTTGTGATTTTTATAAATGACCTGGAAGGATGGGTCAGTAAGTTTGCGAATGACATGAAGGTTGGACGAGTTTTGTGGATGGAGCTGAAGGTTTTCAAAAGTTACAAGATGATTTAGACAGGATGAAGAGTTGTACAGAAAAGTGGCAAATGGAGTTCAATCCAAATAAATGTGAGGTGATGCATTTTGGAAAGACAAACCAGAAGGCTGAATACAGGGTTAATGGTCAGTTATTTAAGAATGTGGATGAACAGAGGGACCTTGGGGTTCAAATCCATACATCCCTCAAGGCCACCACATAGGTTGATAGGACAGTTAAGAAGGACTTTGGGATGCTGGGCTTCATTAATAGGGGGATTGAGTTCAAAAGTAGAGAGGTCATCTTGCAACTCTACAAATCTCTGGTAAGACCACAGTTCAGTTCTGCTCACCTCATTATAGGAAGGATGGGTAAGCCATGGAGAGAGTGCAGAGGAGATTTACCAGGACATTGCCTAGATTGGAAAACAAGTCTTACAAGGCAAGGTTACCAGAGCTGGGACTATTCTCTTTGGAGCATAGAAGGATGGAAGGAGACTTGATAGAGGTCTATAAGATTATGAGAGGCATAGGTAGGGTGGACATCCAGCATCTGTTTTCCAGGGCAGGAACAGCATACACCAGAGGACATGTTAAAAGAGGAAAGTTTAGGGGAGGCATCAGGGGTAAGTTTTGTTTATACCTAGAGTGTGGGTGTCTGGAATACTTTGCTGGGGTTGATGGTGGAAGCTAAAAGATTTAAAGGATGAAAGGAAAATAGAGGGTTATAGGATAGGGAAAGTTTAGTACTTTTTTAAAAGGAAGGAATATATGGGTTGGCCCAACATCGAGGGCCAACTGTACTGTGCTACAGTGTTCTATGTTCTATCATCAGTTAACAGACAATGAAGGAATTTTGCACCATTTGTTTTACAAATTAAAATACTCAGCTTGAGAAAATCAAGACTATGATTCTCTATTCATGTCATGTTATTTGTTGTTTCAATGTACACTTAAAAATGTTCGAGGTATTAAGCAGGCAATTGGTTTGTTTAAACATAGCGGGAGGGGGCAGAAGAGTGGTGCAGTGAGTCAAGTCAAAGCCTGACAGTTCCAGTGACCTGGACGAAACCTGACCTCTGATTCTGTCTGTGTGGAGTTGGCATGATCTTCCCATGGCTGTGTGGGTTTCTCCCCAGGTGCTCTGGTTTCCTCCCACAGCCCAAAGTTGTGCAAATGAATAGGTTAAATCGACTTCTGCAGAAAAGTGTCGACAGTGTATAGCTGAAAGATAGAACCTGGGAGTTGTTGGGAATTGGGTGAGAATAGATTACAAGGGAAGCTAGTGGGGTGCAGGTAAGACAGCCCAACAGGTCTTAAAAAGTGCATTGCAAGGAATACAACATTGCTGTCTTTATATGGTTTAAGGATAGTTACAGCAGTAAAAACAAATTGAGGTGGTTGCATTTGAAAGCCATGTAAGTATAGCCGAATATGCTGTCCATGTTCATCAAAGCCTGTAACGTGCAAAACAATCTACACCAACATCCATAAAGCCAAAGAGTTCTACACCATGAAAACAGGTCCTTTGGCTCAAATTGTCCATGATGATCAAGCATGTCCCATTTTTCTGCGTTCTGCACATATCCCTCCAACCTTTCCTATCCTCGTCCCGGGCTCATTGTTTTTTGAACCTTCCCATTGTCCCTCCGGCCACTCATTTCATATCCACCACCCACTGTGTGGAGCCAGGGCCTCTCATGGCCCTTTTAAATCTGTTTTCCTCTCACCATAAACCAGTGGCAGAGTGTACTCCTGGTTAGTGATTCTGGAACAATCTGTCTGCTCTCCTTTAGTATTGTAGCAACTCCCAAAATTTCAAAAGGTCTTTCCCACAGAACTGGTCCAATTCATTAAACTGATTCTAATTAACAGTTGATCCATGGAGGGGGTTAGGGTTATGAAAATAACCATGTGCACTGAAGGAAGCAGGAATCAACAAAGAGGCACCTCTGGTGGCATTTAATATTGAAAGATTTAGGTTGACAGCTGAATTACAATAGGGGTTTAAAGGCACTCAAGCAAAGGAATACACATTGATATTAAAATTAAAAAATGTGGGCATTCAATTTACAAGCTAATTCAATCAAACCTGTTTCAAATCTGCCATGCAAATTGATAATTATTTGGAAGGGCAGCCCATCTGTTCAATGTCCTGTTGTGTTTTAGTCAGTAGGTAATGATACATCTCCAAATTCCTGAGCTATGAAATCCAAGCTGACGCCCTGGGAGTCAGTGCTGTGCTTTGATAGGTGCAGTCTTGTGGAAATAATGGCAAAGCAAAATTCTCCTGGATTGAGAGATTTCTTGGCACTATTTTGAGGAGGAGCTAATATTTACCCCTTCAATACCACGGGCCCCGTCATTTGCTTTTTGCTGTTTATGTTTGGTTCATATTAGCTGCTGCATTTTCTATGTTCCAAACAATGATCACACTTCACACCACTTAAAATACTCTGGGATCTAAAAGCTCTAGGATATTTTAAAAGATTCTGATACACTGAAGAGTGAGCAATTTTACAACATGGAACTAAAACTTCCTTTTATCACCTCACAAAGCCTGTGGATCTGGAAATGTTTCTGGTGCCATGAATGGCACATTAAGAATATGGTGTGCGACAGGCCAATACGTGATTTTAGTGAGTTCCTGCTTTGATAAGTGGGCATGAGGAAAGTAATATTTAGCAGACTGAACAGTTTAAATTTAGACATACAGCGTGGGAACAAGACATTTCGACTCACGAATCCCTGCTGCCAAATTACACCCAATTGACCCACAACCTCTGTACATTTTGAATATTTGGAGGAAACCAGGGCACCTTTGGACCAGCGCTGTGTCTCTGTTCTCCGCTCTCCTGGGTCTGCACCACCGGCAGAGCTGCTATTACAGTACCTTTGGCAGCACCACCGTTTATTATCACCCGTGTTGATCTCCTCCAGAATCAGATTCCAACATGGCCAACATGTGTTCCATGTGGAATTTGGTCCAAACTTTAAAGCAACAGCTGTTATGTCACGCAAGCCCCATTTTTAGCACCTTTGATTGCAGTGATAGCTCAATTTGGGAGAAATAGAATATTCGTGGTTATCTATTTGTCCATTGCCCCATCTCTAGCTAACCTCTGAGAACGGGCTCCAAGGCACAAATTCACATCTCTAACTGTCCATGTTTGCACACAATTTCTGAAATTTGCACAAAACCAAAAAAAAAAATCACCTCTTACAGGCTAGAATACATCCCACATTTGATGGTGTGGCCCAGATGACGGATCTTCCTCTACATTCTGATTGTGATCCATTATTCCATTTTGTTCTCTTACTGGGGATGGATGAATTACATCCTTTATCATTGGAGTCAAAATGGCCAGAGATGTTCTCTGATGCGTTGCTAAGTTGCGTGACCTTCCTGACGTTGAATGTGACAGCACGTGTCACCTCGTTCACTTTTTGTCAAAGGGTGGGCTGCAAAAGCAATGGTCTTTCCTGCCAGACACCTTCAACAAAGCCGTCAATTGCTCCAAGCTCACTAACATGGGTGGCGTTGGCATGCACAACAAGTTGAAGACCTGAGACTCCACCTTGCCAATATCATTAAGCACTTGTTCATGCCCATCCTCCTTCAATAAATGATGATAGGAGAAGAATATTGCTAAGAACGGCAGAAAATGTACATCTCAAGAGTGAGCTGGGTTTGTGGGCCATCTCATGAAGTCTTGTACATTTTCTTTCATGGGCGCCTCACCTCATAACCCAAGTTAAACCACTTTAACATGTAAAGAAGCACATTTGTTTTAGTTTAATTTCACATTATATCTAGGTAATTTTTCAAGTATCTCCACAATTTGAAGATCTTCAATTTGCGCGGCAATCAGAATATTAGCCTGAGATGGATTCACTATAGTTTATTTTTTTTAAAAATTATCTGAATTTGTAGCCTTCAACAGTGTGAGATTGAACCTCTTCTACAAGGATCCAGAAGCTATGAAGTAATTGCAGGAATTATAACATCTCTAGTTGCTGTTCAATCACTGTGTTTTGGTTTTATATTGACGCTGAATATTTGCAGCATTCTATTCTACCGGACCGGACCCCACACCCCTATTGAAATGCCATTTTTCTAATAGAAAGAAAAAAACTCAGCTTCTTCTCTCTTCCTTCAAGTCTTGTTGGTACAAAAGGAACACTGCAGTAAGCAAGCAAGGTTTTGCCATCAGTACACAAACGCGCAGGAGAAACTCAGCAGGTCACGCAGCATGTGAGAGTGAGAGGGATTCTCACAGAGCTCCCTTTGAAGAGAGGAGAACCTCTTCAGGGTAGGTATCGCTCATGGCTCCTTCCCATGGCTCTCCCTCCTCTCCTCTCCTCCCCCCACCTTTTTATTCAGGTCTAAAACTTTGATTACCCTTCACTTTCTATAGATGCTCAACATCCTGCTGAGTTTCTGCAGCTTGTTTGTGAATTGCACATGGCCCCAGTATCTGCAGGCATTCTTGCTTATTTCCAAAGTTTCCCCATTAGTTCAGGACTATGGGTGGTGGTTTATCACAATGAGTCAGAAACCCAGTTTTGCTGAAACCAACTCCTGTGTCAAAGAAGTCATCAGAAGCCTTGCAAACTGTTCTACTGACGAGGACAAGGGCTAGTAACACACTTCCCAAGCAACAGTTGCTCTGGTAAATCCTCCAACTAGTGCTGGGCGTTGCCAGTACCACACTTTTTACAGTGCTTTCGCTACCTACTTACAGTCACTGAAATGTTTCTAATGGAATGACAACGACTGCTACCAGACATGCAGATGAGGATTTGGGGGACCCTGCAACTTCACTGAAATTGGTGTTGATCTTCTGTTTGACATATAACATAACAATTACAGCACGGAAACAGGCCATTAGGCCCTTCTAGTCCGCACCGAATCAAACACCCCTTTCTAGTCCCACCTCCCTGCACAATGCCCATAACCCTCCATCTTCTTCACATCCATATACCTGTCCAACCTTTTCTTAAATAATACAATTGACTCCGCCGCCATTATTTCTCCCGGAAGATCATTCCACACGGCTACCACTCTCTGAGTAAAGAAGTTCCCCCTCATGTTACCTCTAAACCTCTGCCCCTTAATTCTTAACTCATGTCCTCTTGTTTTAATCTTTCCTCCTCTTAACGGAAATAGTCTATCCACATCCATTCTGTCTATCCCTTTCATAATCTTAAATACTTCTATCAAATCCCCTCTCAACCTTCTACGCTCCAAAGAATAAAGACCTAATCAGTCCAATCTCTCCCTATACTCTAGATGCTTAAACCCAGGTAACATTCTGATAAACCTTCTCTGCACTCTCTCCACTCTGTTTATATCCTTCCTATAATTAGGCGACCAGAACTGCACACAGAACTCCAAATTAGGCCACACCAACGTCTTATACAATCTCAACATCACCTCCCAACTCCTATATTCCATGCAATGATTGATAAAGGCCAGCATACTAAAAGCCTTCTTCACCACCCTATTCACGTGAGTTTCTACCTTCAGGGAACGATGTACCATCACTCCTAAATCTTTCTGCTCTTCTGTATTCCTCAATGCTCTCCCATTTACCACGTATGTCCTATTCTGATTCTTCTTACCAAAATGAAGCACCTCACACTTATCAGCATTAAATTCCATCTGCCATTTTTCAGCCCACTTTTCTAAGCAGCCCAAATCCCTCTGCAATCCTTGAAAACCTTCTTCATTATCCACTATTCCACCTATCTTAGTAACGTCTGCATATTTACTAATCCAATTCACCACCCCATCATCTAGATCATTAATGTATATAACGAACAACAATGGGCCAAATACAGATCCTTGAGGCACACCACTGGTCACCGGCCTCCAACTTGACAGACAATTATCCACTACCACTCTCTGGCCTTTCCCTTTCAGCCAATGTTCAATCCATTTGACTATCTCAAAATTTATACCTAAAGACTGCACCTTCCTAACTAACCTTCCATGTGGTACCTTATCGAAGGCCTTACTGAAGTCCATATAGACAACATCCACTGTGCTACCCTCATCCACATTCCTAGTCACCTCTTCAAAAAATTCAATCAGATTGGTCAAACATGACCTTCCTCCCACAAATCCATGTTGAGTGCTCCTGATCAGACCCTGTCTATCCAGATGTTTATAAGTACTATCTCTAAGAATTTTCTCCATTAATTTACCTACCACAGACGTCAAACTTACAGGCCGATAGTTGCCAGGCTTCCTCCTTGAACCCTTTTTAAATAACGGAACCACATGCGCAATGCGCCAATCCTCCGGCACTATCCCCATATCTAATGACATTTGGAAAATTACCGCCAGAGCCTCTGCTATTTCCTCCTTCACTTCTCTCAATGTCCTGGGGAAGATCCCGTCTGGTCCCGGAGACTTATCCACCTTTATATTCTTCAAAAGCCTTAAAACTACACCTTTTGTAATCTCTATATTCCCCATATTTACCCAATTTGCTTTTTTTATCTCACATCTCCCAAAATCCTTCTCCTTAGTGAATACCGAAGAAAAGAAACTGTTCTATATCTCCCCCATTTCTCTAGGCTCCACACACAGTTTTCCGCTCTGATTTTCTAAGGGACCAATTTTGTCTCTAGCTTTCCTCTTACCATTAACATATTTGTAGAACTCTTTTGGATTAGTTTTCACCCTGCTTGCCATAGTTTTCTCGTACCTAGATAAATCTTTTAAAAAAGGTTTTCCTCCCAATGTGTATGCATCCATCCGTTCCTGTTTTTCTGGATGTTTGCAATATTACCACACACTAATGGATGGAATGGTATCAGGACATCAAAGAATTATAATGATTAAAAAGGGCAGAACACTTAATAGCTAAACTACGTACCTGTTAATCCCCCAAGGTTTCCTTTCAGTTTTGTTGCTGCTGAGTAGATATCTCCCACAAGTCGCTTATTCAGTAAGAGTACAGTGTTGTTTATGGAAATATAATACATAGGGTGGAAAGCCACAAGCAAGGTAACTGTTTAGTCAAAAGGACATTCACCTGCAACTGATTCACTGCGGTGGACAAGCATTGGCAGGTCTTTTATAATTTTTGCCACACGTTGACATTAATGACTTCTTCTGCTGCCGTGACTTACATTATTTTAAGGTCACGCATGCAGAAATAGGATTCCATGATTAGTTTGCAGACATGCATTAGGTACAGGTTAAAGTCGCTGTGAACGACTAGCCACCCCTCTGCTTTGGTGTGCCACACTCGCCAAGGACCCAGAAACACAATTGCAAAGGTTAAGATACACAATTAAGTCAAATGTTCTTGATGTGGACTTGCACTGCAGAAAGGGATTTGTAGACCAAAACTTCTCAACTTCAAACTGCTTTGACTTTGCTTCCATGTTTAACCCTAAGGGTTTCCTCGATTAATGGCCCATGGTGGCCTTCACATGTGTGACTTGCATATGCCGGCTAACAGTACAATATTGCTCTTGAATGTGTAAAGCACCCTTGTTCTTGCTGGGGCCTCATTTCTGCGAGGGGTGCTGGACAAAGTGGTGACTCTCTCTCTTCCTTAGGGTAGACAAAGTTAAAGAATTTCATGTATGCTACATTCTAAATGTAGCGTAACGTGACAATAATGGAGCCTTTACCATTACCTTGCCTTTCTTGTCATTTCCTTTTAGGACATTAGTAAGCCTTTCAGCTGCCTTAAAGTGTTCAAGTCGCAGAATAACAGGGTCATGAAACATAATCCATGAATCTCAGATATTAAAAGTAAACATTCCGCTTCAATTAAAGCTCACACAGCAGATTGTACTTGCGTCCAGAAGGTCTGAATTCACCTCCCACTGTGGGTTAGCAGCTGAGGAGAACTACACTAGGTTAAGGCACCAAATCCCTTTACAACATACTAATGGGCCTTCACTCACCTTGCAGAATGGATCTGTGTTGTAAATCCATTTCTGATTCTTTCATTGTTGCTGGGAGGGAAGGAAATTGAGTCAGGCTTTTAATATTCACCAAAGGAAAAGTAAATGGCAATGATTGAATGAGATGTGAAACTGAAGGATGCTTGACAGAACTCTAAATGTGGCTCGAGTGGACACCTTCGATATCAGAGACAAAGGCAGTGAGGATGGAAGATTGGTAAATGATGAAAAATACTCCTGCTAAGAAATGTTCTTGAATTCTCTCAAACCATTACAAATCCTTTTTGCTTGTTTCCTTTAAGGACAATATTACTGCATGCACAGTTGTGCATTCTATCTGGAAATTGCCTTCTAAGCTCCACATTATCATAACATGGAAATATATTCTTGGGCCTTATTGGACTGATTTACTGAATCTTGTGCATCCCTATGTGGCCTTCTCTATATCAGAGGGACCGGTCACAAATTGGGAGATCGCTTCACTGAACCTCTCCTTTCTGTCTGCTACAATAACAGGGACCTCCCAGTAGCCAACCATTTCATTTCTGAGTCACATGTCTATCTGTGGTCTTATGTACTATCAAACCCAGACCACCCTCAAATAGGAAGAACAACACCTGATTTTCTGCCTGGGCCCTCTCCAGCCAGATGGCATTAACATCAACTTTCCTGGTTTCTGCTCGCCAGCTCTCCTCTTCCCCCTCCCCCTTCTTCTCCTCCTTCCCTTCCCCCCATTCACCCAGCGATCCCTCTTTCCCTTGATCTCTGCTGTCCCCCCCCCTTTCTTCTCCACCTATCACCACCCACCTTTGCCCTCCCTACCCCCACCCCACAGACATGCAGACAAGGATTTGGGGGCCTTGTTGTTCGGACACCTGCCGACATTTTTCCTTACTTTTGATGAAGGGCTCGAGCCTGAAACGTCGGTCATGCATCTTTACCTTTGCTACATAAAGGGCACAGTTTGACCCGCTGAGCTCCTCCAGCATTTTGTGTTTTTGCTTCAACCACGGTGTCCACAGAATTTTGTGTTTTATTTCTTACAATTGCCCAAGAATTGTCCATTTGTTCATGCTGACCAGGTAATGCAGTTCAAGGAGTGGGGGGGGGGGGGGGGGGGCCCACAAACTACTACTGCTGCAAACACCACATCGGTTCGCAGTGACAGCTCACTGTTCGCGACCTAGGTGCCACAGTTTAAAAAGATCCTAGTGATTCTAGAAGCAGCTCACCATTACCTGAAGAACAGTTATGGATGGGTAATTAAATGCTGGCAGAGCTGGCAAATCCCATATCCCTTCAGTGGATAAAAATAGTTATTTCGGGAAGAGGACCTGCGGTTTTTAACTGCAAGACCACATGTTAATAGTTTTTGTCATTGATGTTCAATAACAACCGATTCTTTGCTGCTTATAAAATGTGTTTTTGTGAAATCTCTACACCGCGGCCTCTCTGTTTATTTGCGACACAACCTGATCTGTTGTATTAATTCATAAAGTGGTGTCTGCAATATACCTAATGGCGGGAGATGGCAAAAGATTGCTTGAGATTGTTGTTTACTTTCAAGCAGTGCTTTGAAAATTGGCTTCGCCAAGTGTTCTTCACAGATATCTGAATGTGGAGTGAAAGCTTTTAGTTTAATGTTGCAGTGCATGGATTTCTATTTGACAACAGAATACATCAATTTTATTTCATCTGGCATGAAATCATGGGCATTAAAATTTAATCAAGCTGGTTGCATCCATCTAGTAATATACATTGCAAGTACAGCTTTCAAAATCTTTTTCAGATTTAAATATTCCAAATCAATCAAATCAATTGCGAATAGTGGGAAAAAGGCGAATGTAGAGGCAGATATTCTCCACTTTTCCATCACTTCAACTATCTTTATAAAAAATGCTGATGGGTTGTGTCACTCAACCTCGCTCCAAAAAGGCACTGCCGCTGAATACGGCTGCTTAAGGGTGGCCTGATGACGTTGCAATGACGCCGTCAACCTGCGAGCCAGGAGCCACCACCAAGTCTCTGACGGTGATTGGTGCTGGGCTTAGGGCTCCCTCCTGCTACCCAGAAATGTCATATTCCTGTTCCACCAAGGTCGCTGAGACTGAGAAGCAGGAGGGGGGTAAAGGAGCCAGAGAGAACCTCATTTTCGTTTAATGCAAGATCAATGGCCGTCTTCATTACTCATTAATCACCCATGCAGCTGAAACCGCTCTGCATTTCCCAGAGCGGTTCAAGCTGTGTGGGGATTATGGATAACCAAGACAGCCATTGCTCAGTGCATATGTTTGACATCATGGTAACGGGTGGCACTACTGCACCGCCTCCCTCATCTGCGGAGGACAGCTCCAGATGCCGCTCTCCATAAAAGCAACACTGAAGCAGCGTTATGGGTCTTTTCCCCCTTGTTTAGCCAGCTTCAGTGTGGCGTTGCTCCACAAAAAGGGCTAATGATATATGAATCCAGAGTTCTGCTGTTGTGGACCTCAAGCATGGTTTGGTGGTTTGTAGGCAACTTGTCCAACTGCATGTGCATGATGGATTTTATTGGATTCACTCAACACTTATTGGCTTGTTTTAAAAATCTGCATAGATCTATTGTGTTAACCCAGCCAGAGATATTCTATACACATCATTGATGCAGCAAATAAGAACACATGTTTAGTTATTGTCTTTGTTGTAATTTTTAATTTAGACATACAACAGGGTAACAAACCATTTTAGCCCTATGAGTCTATGCTACCCAATTTACACCCCATTAACTACACCCCTGGTACATTTTAACAGTGGGAGGAATCTAGATTCCCCCAGGGAAACCCCACACAGTCACGGGGAGAACTCCCTAAACACAGCGCAGGATTCGAGCCCCGCTCCCAATCACTGGCACTGGAAAGGTATTGTATAACTGTCATGCCAATCTGTGGAAGAAAGTTATTCTAAAATAATTTTCCTGTAGAATTAGCTTATGCAGTATAAAGATGCAGAGGGATCTTGTGCGCAACCATCTGGGCATTAGTGGTGGGTTGTAAAGAACTGAATGTTTAATTGTATTTGGCCTTTTAATTGTTGGTAGGAGGGGAAAAAGGTGGAAATATCTCCTGTGCAATGGAATCCCAAGTAATGGAGTCATCACCGAAATGCAGAGCATGGGCATGTGACTGAAGATTTTCCCAACATTTTCTGGGAGACAGTCATGTGTTATAGGGTAGGCCACAGACTTTGAGAACAAGACTGCTTAAGGGGTGGAGTCATTTGTCAGAGTGATTGGCAGTGAGGGAGCAAACCTGAAGAGAAGAGGGTGGTTAGAGTGGCCTCGCACTAGGAGCGACCAATTGACCAGATAGTTAAGAATTGTGGGCAAAGTGGAGAAAAGCTTAAGATGGTAAGGAAGGAGCAAAGAGGAGAGAGAGGGAGAGAGAGAGAGAGAGAGAGATAAGTGAAAGGCAATAAATAAAGTGGACTGAGAAAGAGAGGCAGGGTTAGGGAAACAGAAGCAGGGAACTGAAGAAGCGGAAGTGGGGAAGATTATGTTGATGCCCATGTGTATTTGGTTAAAGAGTGTTGGTGGGCCTGTCTGTGTAGATGAGGCTTGTTTTTAGTACTTTCCATCCCCTTCCTATTTAACTAAGACTGGACAGAGGCCATGTGTTTGCCGATGTGCATATCCATGTGAAATGGCGTGCAATGGCCACAATTTATAAATAGGCATGTTCCACTCAAGTGGCTTTGCACCCTCCTCAATCCCAAGGATTTGGACAAAAAGACAATTGCTGCCATGAAAAGTTCATAATGTCTTCAAACTAACACAATTTTGTATTTTGTAGGCAAAACCAGAAGAATTCAAAGAACATAAGGTTAAAGTCGATAGACTTTTGAAATGGTTGGCAGCTGAGGGTCACTTATGGAGTCTACATTGGTGAAGAAGAATTTTATGCTTCAGGTGATATTTTACAGCACCATTACAGAGGTTTTCTGAGATTAGCAAAAAGCTGAACGAACATCAACAGGTACTGAAGGGATGAACACTTCCAGGTGTTTTGGACAAGGGCACGATTGAATAATTGTAAAAATACTTCGGATTGAACTTTTCATCAGAACCTCTGATCAGTACAGATTTGATAAAGATGACTAATCCAAGTTTCAAATAAGCTTGAATTTTGACTGTCTTCTCCCAATCGTATTCAAAGATCTACTAGATCCTCTTTCTAACTCAGTTTTACTTTCTGTTCTTTGCTCTGGCCCAGTCATGCACGTGATGAGAGATGATGACAATATGATTATCTCGCTAGTGAAGGGACAGTGATTTACGATGGTCACAGAGGGCCTGGACTAACAATCTCACCATGGTAGCTTTTTAAAAATAAATACTGTTAACCTCAGTAAAGGTGTCTTGTCATACAATCTGGACATTGACGTTGCTGAGGGAAGAACTTACTTTTCCAATTTGGTGACTCCAAACTCTCAGTAATGTGATTAACTCTTTATAATCCTATGAATTGGCCATGCAAGCTATTCTAGAACCAAAGAGGGATGAAAAAGAATACACCACTGGAATGAATTCTGGTGTAGCAAAGTCACTGTTTGTTCACTCAACCAGGCAAGATCCTTGTGAGGATCTGACGAATGGTTTGGAACAGAGAGTGAGTAAACCTACACCACCTCGCTGTAACAATTTACCTGTTGTAGATGTGTCTGTTGGTGACAGCAGGAGTAGAAGCTACTTCCACAGTGAAAGATGCATCCCATTTTACTCCAAGGGCTCGCTCGTAGAACCCTAGAATGCCACAGCACAGAAAACAGGCCATTCACCCCCTCTCATCTGTGCCAACCATCAGCTCACTAGTCCCACTGATCTGCACCCATTCCATAATCTTCCAGACCTTTCCCATCCATGTATCTATCCAATTTATTCTTCAAACACAAGATCAAGCCCACATTCACATCAGATGGCAGCTCATTCCACATTCCCACCACTCTGAGTGAAGAACTGCCCCCTAATGTTCCCCAATCTAAGTGGAAAAAGCCTATTCACATCCACTCTGTCTAGACCTCTCATAATCTTGTAAAACTCTATCAAATCTCCCCTCATTCTTCTTCTCTCCAAGGAATAAACTCCTAACCTGTTTAAGCTTTCCTTGTAACTCTACTCCTGAAGACCCAGCCACATCCTAGTAAATCTTCTCTGCACTCTTTCAATCATATTGATATCCTTCTTGTAGTTAGGCACCCAGAAATGGTGTGTGGTACCACCATTGTGCCAAAAGGGATAGATTCAGAATAATTTGGCAGTTTGAATCACAGCAGCCAAAAGGTGCTATTAGCAACAGTAGGAAAGTGTAACTTACCATTACAACCAAGCCAAGTAATCACCATGGTTTAATAAGGAATGTAGATGCACACGGTGGAACAACATGCTTACAGATAAATGAGATGGCAATCTGATAATGTTTCTGCACTGGTTGGTGTGCATGCAAAGCAGAGAAAAAATAACATTCCAAAGATAAAATTAACCACAGATGAGATTTGAGCTCTGAAGTCCTCATGTTCAGTTATGAACAGTAAACAGGAAAAGAGGTAGCAAGGATATCCTCATTCTCAATGGTGGTAGGCCGCAGCTTTTGAATAACAAAGTTGGGGTTAAAACACTTTCTACCATGTTCAATCAGAACTGCCTAGTGGATGATTTCTTCCAACACCATCACAGAAATCACTGTCATCCCTTTTGATTGACTCAGGAGCACCAAATGTAGCATGTTAACTTCCCCAAAAAAGTAAATCCAAATTTTAAAAAAATGCGTTGGTAATAGCCAGGAAATGTTAAGCGGTAACATGGAAATTTGAATCCCTCTTACATATTGATTGTTGGAATGTGGAAATGCAAAGTTGTCTAGCCCTGGAGAAAATTACATATAATTTTAGAAATGAATGTTCATAGATATTTGGCAGCATTATTTGAATTATTTAAATAGTTTAGTCTATTTATTAAATATTTTATATTTAATTTCATCGTTTATTTAATATTTTTATTTTTATTTCTTTTTTATTGTATTAAATGTTGATCCCAGCACTTTCCCCATTTCCTTTTTATTCTCTCTCCCCCCCCTCACCCCCCACCCCCATCCACTGTTTATTTTCCTTTCTCTTAAGGTTCGGAGGGGTTATTTCTAAGCTCAATACAAATTTCTCAAGTACTTTAATAAAAAAAGTCCTGCTTTCTGCAACACCTTTCAATTAGCATTGTAGGTACATCCACACCTCCTTGACTACAGCAGTTTAAGAAGGCAGCTTCAACGCCATCTTCTCAAATTCGATTGGGGACGGGCAGTTAAATGCTGGCTCCACCTCCGAAACATCCATCTCTTCAAAGCATGAAGAAATAGGGATAATAAAAAATCATAATTCTAATTTTTGGAAAACACCTTTTGAATGAGAACTGGGCAAAAGCATTTAATCATTCTTAGTAGCCAAAGTGTTGATCAAGAAAATCAGACCTAAAGCCCACAGAGGAAAAGACAGTATTTAAGACATCCCATTGATCATTCTCTGAGTGCAAGTAAATGGTGTCCTAGAAACATTTGACAGAATTTTTATCAAAATTTATGAAGAAACCCTGATTTCTTTGTCTTATAAGCTATGCTATTTGGCCCATCATGCTAGCTCCCAGAGAAGTAATCCTATTTCCCATCACCCTTCTTTTTTTCCGAGCACCCCTGCAACTTGTTCTCTCTCACACTTGCGCATTGACTTCTCTTCGACTCTTTCAGCCATTTTATCTGGAGTAATTTTTTTTACTCTTCTGTTCAATATTTTTGCCATCTCTCACTAATTGTCCCATCTTAAAACATTGATTCTGTGTTCTGGTTTTTAGGGACCATTCACCACCCCCACCCCCCAATACCACCCCAAATAGGTGAGATATATATATATATATATATATATATATATATATATATATATATATTATATATATATATATATATATTTCTTCTTTGGCTTGGCTTCGCGGACAAAGATTTATGGAGGGGTATATACACACTATCCTTGACAAACAAAACAGGAGCATAAGTTCATCTTTGTCCTCATCCCTCTCCAACATCATCAGTGCAGTAATTAAACCTGATACTTTCCTAATTTACATGACTCAGTGTATAAAGTCAATAGGCAAACTGACAAAAGACTGAACAAACACCTTCAACTCATTTGCTAACTTTCATGTAATGTATCCTATTCACCTCAATTCCTCCGCGCCCCAGCAACCAGCAAACAAAGAACCAAAATATATTACCCGAAAGGTAGCAGCAAAATTAAACCAACACTGAGTGTGAGCAAACCACAATCAAAATATACATTTTCTTGAATATTAAAATATTGCCAGAATTACTTGAAATCACAAATTAAAGAACATTCACATGGACCCTGGTGTTGCTTGAGGAAGGCGTTCAAGGTGGCTGACGCAGTGCAAGGACGAATGAGCTGAGCACATAATTGGTTGCCATTGTCACTTGTGTTATCTCGTTCAAGCAAAGCTGAGGAGTTGAGCTATTTCATTTTACTCAATGACAATTGCAAATGAGCATTAAAAAAGGCCGGAGGATAATAGCAAATAACAAAATGGTTGTCTTTGAATATCGTTCAATTTTTCCATCAAATATAACAATGTAAAATTATAGGTCCTCCAATTTCCTTTAAAGAACAAAAATCATTTCTAAAGGAGGATTCTACCTTGAGGACCAGTTAGAAAATAAAGTGCAGGTCTCTTTTCAGTAATAGTACGACGAGAAACGTTCCTCGAGAGCTACCAAATCTTTGCCTCAAATTAATAACTGCCAATTTTGGTCAAAATTTCAAGACTAGTTCTCATTTTGACTCTGGGTACTGGCCTGGATTGGAGACCCATATATAACATCCTAGTTCAGTGTGTCAGTTGTGCCTCTAAATTCACAGGCCTACTTAATGCCAGGAGCAACATTAACAATGTTATTTGAAGATTGCGGTGCTGCCAGATCCGCTGTAGTGGACCCGCAGGGAGTGAGAGAGCGGATATGCAGCACTCCCGCTGGGTCCAGCCGCCCAGTTGACTGCCAGTGACTCCACACAGGCTTTGAACGGCCCGTTGAGGGAGCTGACAGTGGTTTCAGTTGAAATCCCACGACCGCGAGTGTGCGCCCAAGATGGCGGTGCCCATTAATCGGTAGCAGCCACAAAGGGCTTCAGGCTCTGTGGAAGTGGAGGTCTGAAGCAGGGCACTAGAGGATGGGAAAATCATGCACTGTCTGAGAGGGGGAGTGGAGAAGATGATCTGCGGGAACGGCGACCCCGGCAGCGGACCAGTAAGGGGGCTCTGCAGCTGAGAGACTAGAGCATGCAGCGGGCTGCTAGTGACTCGAGGCGAGGAACCCGTGGAAGCTGTGGGCTGCTGGATGCTGCCGTCGGAGGCTCGTGCTGGGCTGCAGACTGCTGGAGACTGGCTTGAATTGGCTGAAGAGTTACCTGGTCTCGGAACCTGGATGAGAGAAGATGCCAAGGTCGCTGAAGCATTCCTGACAGGGTCAGAGGTTTGCATCTGGAGCTCAGGTTGCCAGTGGATTGGACTGTGTGGCTGCAGGGGCTGCGGAAGCACCGGAGGCGAATCTACGGATACTCGGTGACCCTGGGTGGAGGGGGGGGGGACTCTCTCTTGCTTCTCTCTCTCTGACTGTAAGTCTGACTATCAGACTGTAAGAGGCGCTTCGTAAATTCCTGATGGTGGCGAATCTGCCTGCCTTCCAGCAGGCAAAAAGAAATTTCATGTAATATGACACAGTTTTATTACTATTGTAGCGGGCCGAGCGACCTCGCGGGTGGAGGGGCTGAATCGTTGCAACAGTTGGCCATCCCAAGATGGCGTGGTCCCTCCTTCACTACCGAGAAGAAACCTGCGGTTGATGCCACGTGCAAGCTAAGGGAACCCCCTGCTTCTGTGTGGCGCACCGCCAGCCGAGGAGTGATGCAGCGACGCGCTGATGTCACTTCTGGATGCCGGCGCATACGTCACCAGAGGTGGGCGTTCCCCATGGGGCAGCGCAGCAAATTCAAGCAATAGAGTCCGTTTTTTGGTTTACCCTTGTACTGTGTGGACGTCTCTTCATTTCGTAATGTTGCTGCAGCAGTCACTACACCATGATAATAAATTGAATCTTGACATTACCTGAATGGGATGCACATACTATTCCTACAAGGGCTTCTTCACTCTTTATAAAACCAGAATGAAGAATATCTCAGTAAAATGAGATCAGATCTAAATTAATAAGATACTGTAGCGAGGTTGATACAGCTACAGCTAGGTTATAGCTCTTGGTTATAGCCCGGTTATAAGGCTGTGGCTCGAATCTGCAGGAGAAGAAAGACCAGTCGAGTGGATTCGACACTAAGTTTATTTAGTGGCAGCTCTGCCTTTTAGAGTCAGCTCGGCCACCCGGGCGTGGCTTGAGCGGGCCGGCTGCCGATTGGTTATCTCGGATGCCAGGCCCCGATTGGGCCCCCTGCGAACCGCCGGCAGTGATTGGCCAGTTTCACTGTTCTGCTGGCAGCCTATGGAAACAGGCATTTCAGCCCGCACAACATTTGGCCGGTTGTCACTTTCGATGACCATTTCTTGTGTCGGCCCGAGGTGCCTGCTGCAATACATTATTGCACAGTAAAATGAAAATGCAGTTTGCAGGGTATGGTTTAATTCAATTGGCTCACTTATCTTTATCTAATTAGTCAAAATATAAAACACTCTGCTCTTCTCCATTTTATAACAATTGAGATAGTTTCTATTCACCTAATAACCTTCTTGACCAGTAAACTGGATGATTAAAGTACTTGATGCAATCAACCCTCTCCACAACTTTAATCTATTTTTCTCAACGGCTTCCAATTCCACCATATGGTCAATTGCATCTTTGTAGATGGCCTGTGTGCTGGAGATGTTATCACCAAGTTTGCAATGAGTGGGTCCAGACCTGGAGATTAGAAGACACATCAGCAGGCTATTGCTGTTTAACATTTTTTTTGTTCCAGGAGGAGCAATAACTCGGCCACAAAAATGGCAAACTGAGAGCATTGCCTCCCAAACTACCTACCCAACACCACCACCAAGGACCTCTTTCTGAAACAAATGCATTATATCCTTTAATGTCACAATTACATACTCTGCATTTAAAATGAGGAGGTCAGATTCCATTTCTCCAGGTTATGTCGGGATAGTTTGGAAGAGTATGAGAGGCCAAAGACAGGTCAGTGGGAGTGGGTTGATTGCTGACTGGAAAGTTAAGATTACTCTTGCAAATCAACAGAGTTGTTCTGCAAGGAAGTCACCAAGGAAGCATTTGGTTTTGTAGAGGACACCACGTCATGAAGATACATTTGCACTCTACATCCACGTCCATTATTTGTTGTCCTGGAGGAGGTGGATCCCTGGAACGTGTTCAATGGAGAGGAAGGAGAGTTTCACTTTCAGTTGTTATCGGTACCGTGACCAATTAAATAATTGTTGGTGAATCAGGGAGTCAAAGAGAGAACCGTTCCTACAGAATATAGAAAGGGGGGGGGGGGGGGGGCGGGGAGACAAAGATCGTTCTGGTGGTGGCATTGCTTAAAGCAGCAAAAATTGCAGAGAATAACAGAACTGGTCACCTGGTAACAGGAAGGATGTGAATGCAATGGAGAGGATGCAGAGGAGATTTACTAGGATGTTGCCTGGATTGGAAAATATATCTTATGAAACAAAAACAGCAGAGCTAGGGGTTTTCTTGTTGGACCATAGAAAGATGAGAGATGACTTAATATGAGAGACATAGTTAGGGTAGACATCCTTTATCCCAGGAGTAGCTAATGCCAGAGGACATCTGTGCAAAGTGAAGGGAATAAAGCTTAGGGGAGACATCAGGGTTGTGTTTTTTACACCGAGGGTTGTGGTGCCTAGAATGCATTACCAGGGTGCAGGTGGAGGCTGGAACAATAGGAGCATTTAAGAGCACAGGGACGAAAGAAAAATAGAGGGACATGACAGATGGAGGGTTTCAGGTTTTTTTTCTGGCTAGGTATATATAGGTTGGCACAACATCATGGGCCAAAAGGCCTGTACTGTGCTGTTATGTTCTATGTTAACTGCAAAATTACAGAAATACATTGGCGGATGGCGAGTGCAAAGTGAGGCCAGAGGTAACCCTACCCTTTGTCAAGCACTCCTTCCAAGTTAAGAAGATGTTCACATGTTTCTTCCCATTTATTGTATAGAATTTGTTACAGACATTATAGTCTCTCTTACATTGGACAGAACAGATATAGATTGCATGACTACTTTCCACAATGCTTCTGTACAGTCTGCAAAGGAGATCTAAGCTTTCAGTTGCCTATCACCTTAATTCTCCGTCTCGTTCCCACTTTGGTCACTCTTTTGCCTTTGAATTGTTCCAAAGGAGCTCAATATAAAGTCGAGGAATGCCATGGTAGGGGGTTGTATAAAAATGTACAAGGGAGATTGAAAACTTGGCCGGATGATGTACTAACAATGTGACCAAAACCAAGGAGCTGATTGAGGATTTCTGGAAGGGAAAATCAGACGTGTACGGTCCAGTCATCATTGAGGGATCAGAAGTACAGAGGGTGAGCAAATTTAAATTCCTAGAATTCACTGTCTTGGAGGAACTTTCCTGGGCCCAATACGCGAATGTCATCATGGCAAGAGCACGATAGCGCATCTAACTTCCTCAGGAGTTTGCGGAGGTTCGGTATGACACCAGAAACCCTTGGCAAACTTCTACAGATGTGTAGTGTGCTGACTGGCTGCATCACGGCCTGGTATGGGGGCACCAATCCTTTTGAGGGGAACACCCTGCACAAGGTAGTGAATGCAGCCCAAGACATCACAGGCAAAACTTTCCCTGCCATCGTGAGAATCCACATGGAATGCTACTGTCGGAGCGCAATCATCAAGGATCCACAGCACCCAGAGCACACACACTGTTCTCACTGCTACCATCAGGAAAGAGGTGCCATTAGGTTCAGAAACATCCACTACCCCTGTACCCTTCTCTGCAACTTAAACTTTGCTTTATTTCTAATGCTCCTCAGTTATAATGAAGTTGTCATCAAGCCAAATGTTCCTACCACTCCAGATGCTTCCTGGCCTACTGAATAGCCCCAGAAACTGCTAGTTTTATTTCAATTTCATAGCATCTGTGGTTTGTTTTGTTTTTTTTGCTTTTTGATTGCTGGATTATGAATTGTTATAATTTATATAGCAATAACAACATGTAAACAGGTCAACTGGAGTGTAATCTGAACATCTCTTCCCATGTGGCATCTTGTTCTGATGCACGCTGATATGTTATTCAATCTCCTTTGCTACTGTTTATAATAATAAGGAAGTTGGAGACAAATCCCCTCCAGTGTGTGCCATATGTTGCGATCAATGTGCTAATCTGCCTGTGCAAATTGAAATGTCATTCGCCATCCTATCATCAACTGTTACCACTTTACCTCAAAATTCAGCTCCGTTCTCCTCAACACTTCATACACTCACTCTGGCCACTTGCCTGTAATCTTACGTAACCGCATCACTGTAATGAGTTTAGAGATGTAGAAATGGAAAATATTCAATAGTGCTTTGTTTCCCAAAAGAAACAATTTTATGTGGTTAAAACATAAACAGCATGTTAATGGTTTGCCTATGTTTTTAAGTTGCATAATAATGGTAAGAATCTTGCAAAGTCGAACTCATTCTGAAGTTAGACTGCCTCCATTTATTCCAACAAAAACTCACAGCTGTTTCCTCTGGTATTGATGCTGGTGATCTGGAATGAGTGAGCACGATTATAGAGTTTATTAAGAATGTTTTTCTTCACAAGTACCTTGGTACAAGGGCTCCAGCTAGTAAGAATATTTGTACCTTATACACTGTGTATGACAATAAATTCATAATCATTGCCAGTACTCTATACGAAATGGTCATACTATTGAAAATATACTCGTGAATCCATTTACATCAGGACTAATAATCACCAAACTAGGAGGAATTTTTAGCCCAGCTTGTCTGTTCTAGCAGGGTCGAGGCCAGCAGTATTAGAATTCCTCTCAACGGAACGCAGCCTCTTATTCACATCATTTTGGAATAGGACTATCCCATAAGCTGTTTCCTGAAGGGCATTCCTGCGGACATCCATTGTTGCTGAGGGATTCGCTGTCACAATTATCAATTTTACAAGTTCTTGCTTTTGAAACTCAAAACAGCAGCAGGGAAATTGAATCCCAACTAATTAAATGTAAAAATTTGAAATGTGAATTGACAACGATGAAACTCTTGGATTCTTGTGAAAGCCCACCTGGTTTATTAATGCCCCTTCAGGGGCAGAAAACTGCCACCCTTGCCTAGTGTAGTCCAAATGTGACTCGAGAGCAGTAAGCACGAAAAGCAGGTTAAATCAGAGGGCGAGTGCATCGTTAAATTATTTAGGCACCTAAAGGTGCAACTTGCTGTCTGCCTCTGTGCCACCTCAGTTAAACTTAGAAATGGTCAGGCTCATGGCAGATAGAGCTCAAGTTTGAGTCGTTTAAAATTTTAACTCTACACCTGGCTTCACTCATCAAGAGATAGGTTTTTAAATAGACCCTTTAGGATCTTGTCATCCATTGCTCGGATCATTTGAATTGGATTTATTCTTTTCTCTCTCGTCCCTGAGAATAATTGTGTGTGTGTGTGTGTGTGTGTGTGTGTGTGTGTGTGTGTGTGTGTGTGTGTGTGTGTGTGTGTGTGTGTGTGTGTGTGTGGGTGGGTGCATGTGGGTGTGTGTGTGGGTGTGGGTGTGGGTGTGTGTGTGTGTGGGTGTGTGTGTGTGTGTGTGTGTGTGTGTGTGTGTGCAGTTACAACTGAATCAGAATCATACAGTGAAGAAATTATCCTTCAACCAACCTTCTCCATACTGACATTCCAGTTAATTTATCGTAGTAACAGGTGTACAACGGATGCCATCTCACTGGCTCTACACAAAGCCCTGGAATACCTGGACAGTAAACTACATTCATCAGGATGCTCTTTATTGACTACAGTTCAACATTTAACACCATCGTCCCCTCACAACTGATCAGTAGACTCCAAGACCTGGGACTCAACACCCCACTGTGTAACTTGATCTTGGATTTCCTCACTTTCAGATCACAATCAGTGAAGATTGATAAGAACATCTCTTCCACAATCTGCATCAGTACCAGAGAACCACAAGGCTGTGTTCTTAGCCTCTGCTCTACTCACTTTACACCTATGACTGTGTAGCTCAGTACGTCAATAACACCATCTACAAGTTTGCAACGATACCACACTAGTGGGTTGTATAAAGAAAGGTGATGAGTCAGCATATAGGAGAGGGATTGAAAACTTGGCCAAATGGTGCACTAATGACAACCTTGCACTCAATGTCACCAAGACTAAGGAGCTGATAATTGACTTCAGGAAGGGAAAGCCAGAGGTATACCATCCAGTGATCATTGGGGGATCAGAGGTGGAGAGGGTGAACAAATTTAAGTTCTTAGGAGTCACTATCTTGGAAGATCTTTCCTGGACCCAACACACTAATGGCATTATGAAGAAAGCAAGTCAGCGCCTCTTCTTCCTCGGGAGTTTGTGGAGGTTAGTCATGACACCAGAAACCATGGCAAATTTCTACAGATGCGTGGTGGAAAGTGTGCTGACCGACTGCATCACAGTCTGATATGGGGACACCAATACCCCGAAGCGTAAAGCCCTCCAAAAAGTGGTGGGAACAGCCCAGGATTTCACAGGCAAAACCCTCCCCACTATTGAGAACATCTACAAGGAATCCTGCTTTCAGAGAGCAGCATCAGCACACACTGCTGCCATCAGGAAAGAGGTGTAGGTGCCACAAGACTCGCACCACCAGGTTCGGGAACAGCTGCTCCCCCTCCACCATCAGACTCCTCAACAACAAACTCAATCAGGGACTCATTTAAGGACTCGCACTTGTGCACTTACTGACTTTTTTAAATGCTCTCTGCATTGTTTACATTTGTTATCTGCTTTCAGTTCTTTATTTGTTTACATATTTAAGTTGTGTATAGTTTTTTTTGCACTACCAATGTGGTAATTCTGCCTATATCTATATTAATAGATATGAAGGAAGCCAAGGATGTTGGATTAGTGCAGGAAAGTAACACTGAGGTAAAAAGTCAGCCATGATCTCATTGATGGTGAAGGAGTCATCAGAGACTCAAGGATCTTTGAATGCTTCTTTATTTTATGTCGCTTGCCAGAATGCCGTGGAAATCCCATGAATGGCTACAAACTGCTCATTTCCAGTTTGGCTGCAGCAGGGGGAAAGGCGTGTCATAAGAACATTCCCAGCCTATCTCCAAACATCAGCTTCCTGAGTCATTTGATGATGTTCCATTGGACTGATTGGATGCCGTGCTTTGCCACTATCCAGTTTAAACCACCTCAGAGCATTGCATACCACCTTCCACTTGGGAGTAACCGAGAAGGACATGGCATCTTCTGGACTTTTATCAGAGTTTCTCAGGGATGGTTCACGCTAAATCAAAACAGATGTGCAGTCTAGAAATGGAAACCATCATTACAATGAGGTTACAACCTTGAATGATTGACCTTCTTCTGCCTCAAAATAAACCTGGGGAAGAAATTGCAGGAGCTCTGCTGTAACCAGAAAGGCTAGCTGAATGTTAACAAATAATAAATCTGTTACCTATGAACTTAAGGCAGAACTGATTTAATGAAGTTATGGAGTTTCCGTACGGTTTAAAATAAAGAGCTGAACATTAAAATTCCACAAAGTCAGGGCAACTATTTTTATTTTGTTGACAGTTCTACAATCCCCAACCAGTAATCTTCTGTGTGCTAAATACAGTTAGTAATCCCACACCTATCGTACTGACATGCCTGGACATGGACTCTTTGACTGATCTAATGATACCGAAAGGTTAGTCAGAACAGTGTGACATTCTTTTATTCCACTTACTATGAACCACTTATCAAACCATTCATTTATATCTGGCCAAGAGATAAGTTTCAGGAAACTGAGGAAGAAATGATTATATATTCATTTTAACTATAAACATGCTGGTATTGAAATCTGAAAGAGATCCCAGAGTTGTTTTCACTCCATGATGGTGGGCAGGCCTAGTCACTCAATGTTCCTAACCAATTAGAGAATGAGTGAAGTCCCAAATTATAATCCCTCTTTAACCATCTCAGCGGAAGCAAATAAATGAACAAAATGAACCTCAGTGGGGAAACGGGGTGCTGAACAAGACTCCTACTCTTTCTAGTAAAGCCTGAATGGAAGTAAATGTTGTCAAACCTAAAGGATGGCAAGAATAAGATTGAGTTAGGTTGTAAATGTACTCCTTCCCACTTCCCTCACATGTGTCAGCTATGGCTTGGTTTTCGTTCACTTTTCTCTTGAGTCAATCAATTATGGGTTCAAGAAACCCTCCAGAAATTAAAGCAAAAAATAAAAATCTAGGTTAAAAGGGCTGGGGCTATCTTTTGATAAGAAGTTACAACACAGCCCTGCCTGCCTTCAGATGGAACCATAGAACTATAGAATACTACAGCACAGAGAACAGGTTGTTTGGCCCTTCTAGGATGTAGCAAGGCATCATTCCGCTAGTCCCACGGACCTGCACCTATTTCACAACCCTCCAGACCTCTCCTATCCATGTATCTATCCAATTTATTCTTAAAGCTCAAGATTGAATCCGCATTTACCACGTCAGATGGCAGCTCGTTCCATATAAGGTAGATATGAAAATGCCAGGATTGATGAAGAAAAAAAGTTATTTCCCCAGTGTGGTGGCCAATATTTACTCTCAGAAACAAAATTGCAGAATATCAAGTCTTTGTTTTATTGTTGTTTGCTGTACTTCCCTTTGAGTAATTTACTTGCCACTATTTCCCGATTACATCAGTGACGAAGACTATTTATTTCCAGTTATGGTAGATATCATTGAATTCGGCTATGAAGGGTGCAATGTCAGGACAGTTCTTTCTTCCTTTCAGAATGAAAGCTTGTAAAAACTAACAAATCAGGTTAGATACCATGGTATAAGGGCTCCCCATGCCTGGTCTGTGGGTAACTATGTCTCAGCAAAGCTGTTAACAAACCTGATCTTCCCTTCAAGATTGTTGTGTTTTCAAAGGTATTCCAAACTCCACAAATAAAGATGAAAAGAAGCATGAACAGCACTCATCATGAAAACTGAGAAACCATTCTTTTATAGCAAATGATTAACAAGGTAAACCAATATCCCGACATGGCCATGTTTCATGAGAAGGGCGGGAGCCAAGACTGCTGGAAATGCAACAGATCAACCTTTGCAGAGGAAACAAGTGAGCTGAAGTAGCAAGTGTGGACCCTCCTAGAAAAATGTGGCACAGGAGGATCTGTACTTGATATTTGAGTAGGTCTGCTGTGGCCACTGGTGTGGCTCACTCTTCCAGTGTTTCCAATACTTCCTTTCCACGATTCAGAATTCTGTATCCCAATATTTTGCTTTAGACTAGGTAGGCAATGTTTGTTTAGGACCAGGACATTATGTGAGCATAAGCAGGAATTCAAAATCTGAGAAGAATCTTTTTTATTTCTTGGAAACTTTATTTATTAATTTTAACATATGAAGAAAGTAAGTAATTCACGTACAGAAAAAATACAAAATAAAGTAATACAAGTACAAAGTAACATAGTTAATACAATACCAATCTCGGCATCTCCCCCTAACAACTAAAAACTAAGACTAAAAAAAAACTATTTTTAACCCCTAAACCCCCCCTCCCCACCCCCACGATAAAGAGTGAAGAATTAATACTATTAGTATAATTTAAAAAATAAAAAATATGTATCTTAAAAAAAAGATCGATATATATTAAAAAAATATTAATTAAGTATTAATTATTAATCCAAAAATTTTTTATTATATAAGAATATATATGAAAAAACAAAAACAAAAAGAACTTAAATGAAAAAAAACTAACTAATAATAAAAAAACTAAAAAAAGAAAACATATATATAAAAAATATATAATAAAAAAAGTTTTTTTAAAGAAAAAAAAGATTAATTCAAACTTATTTAAATTGTATATAATCAATAAATGGGATTCTCTTTAACTCATAAAAAGACATCTTATCTTGTATAGAAAAAGATATTCTTTCCATAACCAAACAAAATTTCATCTCTGAATACCACCTATCTAAAGACAATACATTTCTATTCTTCCAAGTAATCACTATACATTTCTTGGCCACTGCCAGTGCTAAGTAAATAAAAGAGATCTGGTAATTATCTCATTCTAAATCAATCAACGGTTGCATATTCCCTAATAAAAATATATCAGGGTCTAATACAATATGAAGATTATATAGATTATTAAATACAGATTGAATACCTTTCCTGAGAAGAATCTTTTATGTAATCAGCCGAGATGGTTTTGTGATGTATGTATATATTAAAGATTCTCAGATCTGCCTTCTAATCAATTTGCAAATATATTTCATTGATTGATTAATTATATTTCACTGATTATATATTGATTGATTATATTTCACTGGTAGGGACATATTTTCTAAACTCAGTCAGCTACATATTAGTCAGGGGCATTCACAGATCCAATGTTGCCTGAGAAATGTATCCTTTTTTTAGATGAAAGTGAACCATCTACCAACATTGAAAATATTGGTGTGTTAGAAGGGCATTGTGGGGGATTTTGACATTTTAACGAGTAGATCGGGAAAACAAGGTTAGGACTGAATCTCAAGAGAGAGAATGTGTAGACTGCCTACGAAATGGCTTTTTAGAGCAGCTTGTTGATGAGCCCACAAGGGGATCAGATGTACTGGATTGGGTGTTGTGTAATGCACCAGAGGTGATTGGAGAGCTTAGAGTAAAAGAACCATTAGGATTGAGTTCAATTTGAGATTTAACAAGGAGTCAGATGTGTCCAATAAAGTCAGATGTGTCCGTGTTTCAGTGGAGTAACGGGAATTACAGAGGCATGAGAGAGGAAACAGCCAAAGTAGATTGGAAGGGGGCACTAGTAGGGAGGGCGGCAGAGCAGCGAAGGGTGGAGTTTCTGTGAGAAATGAGGAAGGTGCAGATTAAATACAGACCAAAAAAAAGGAAATATTCAAATGGAAAAATGTCACCACTGTAGCTGACAAGGAAAGTCACAGCCAATGTAAAAGCAAAAGAGGGCATACAAGGAAGCAAAAATCAGTTGATAGAGGATTGGAAACTTTTAAAAACTTGCAGAAGGTGTAAGGTAAAACATCATGAGATGGGAATGTGTAAGGAGTTACCCTGCCCTGTACAGGGCTGTAACAAGATGTAAATGCATCCTTGTACTTACAAGATAAGAGAGACATTGATGGATTGAGAGGCAGGAAGCTAGCAGGGAAAGGATAGCAACAGTTTTAGTCATTGGACAAGTAATGATATGATGATGTTCTAAGCACATATCCAAGGGTATAAAAAATCACCATTTTGCTGATAACGGCAGAATGCATTCTCCGACTAACATGGTTGGTCGCAAGTGTTACAATCCGGTAATAAAGAACAAAGAACCCTGATTTCGACTCAGCCTGGTGTTTGTCTCACTCATTCATGAACAAAGCAGACCTAACAAAGGCCACAAAAAAATTCATAAGGGCAAAAGATGAAGCATGAAAGAAAACAAGCAAAAAATATCAGAGGATTAAAAAAACCTTCATAAACAGTAAAAGAGAGGTGAGAGACGATATAGGACCACAAGAAAATGATGCTGAGGAAATAATAATAGCAGAGAAGCTAAATGAGTATTTTGCATCATTGTTCACTGTGGAAGACATTAGCAGTGTGCTGGACATCCAAGGGTATCAGGGAAGAGCAGAGAGTGCAGTTACTACTTCAAGGGAGAATGGGCTCAGAAAGCTGAAGGTGTCCCAGACCAGGTGGTTTCACCCTCAAGTTTCTGAAAGAAGTAGCTGTAAAAATTATGGAGGCCTTGTTAATGATCTTTCAGGAATCGATATCACATAGTCCTGGAGGACTGGAAGATCACAGATATCAAGAAGGGAGGGGGAGAGCAGAAAGAAAATTATAGACAGGTTAGCCTGACATCAGTGGTTGCGAGGACATTGGAGTCGATTGTCAAGGGTGAAGTTACAGAGTACTTGGAGGCACATGACATGCAAAGTCTAGCATGGTTTCCTTAAGGGAAAATATTAAGCCTACTGGAATTCTTTGAAGGAATGACAAGCAGGCTCAATAAATGAGTTATATCAGATGTTGTGTATTTGGATTTTCAGAAGCCCTTTGACAAGGAGCGATACATGAGGTTACTTAACAAGAGCCCATGGATTAACAGGAAACGGGGTAGAGCATTGGCTGACTGGCAGGAAGCAGAGAGTCGGAATACAGGGATCTTATTCTGGTTGGCTGCCAGTTGCTAGTGGTTTTCCACAAGGGTTGGTGTTGGGCCACTTTTTATGTTGCATATCAATGATTTAGATTATGGAATGACCCTGTGGCTAGATTTGCAGATGATATGAAGATAGGTGGAGGAGCAGGTTAGTGTTGAAGAAATAGAAAGGCAGCAGAAGGACTTGGACAGATTAGGAAAATGGGTAGAGAAGTGGTAAATGAAATACAATGGCCTAAATGTATGGTCATGCACTTTGGTAGAAGAAATTAACAGGCAGACTATTTTATAAATGGGTAAAAAATTTAGAAATCACAGATGAAAAGAGACCTGGGAAAAGAGACTCATGCAGGATACCCTGAAGATAAACTTCCAAGATGAATAGTGGTGAATAAGGCAAATACAAAATTGGTATTCAATTCAAGAGGAATAGAGCATCAGAGCAGGGATGTGATGTTGAGGCTTTATAAGGGACTGGTGAGAACTCACTTGGAGTATCAAGAGCAGTTTGGGGCTCCTCATTTAAAGAAGATGATGCTGACATTAGAGAGGGTTCAGAGGAGATTCACAAGGATGACTCCGGGAATTAAAGTGTTGTCGTATGAGGAAGGTTTGACAGCTCTTGACCTGTACTTGTTAGAATTTAGGAGAATGAGGGGGTATCTCACTGGGACATTTCAAGTGCTGAAAGGCATAGACAGAGTAGATGTAGAAACGTTGCTTCCCATGGTACGAGAGTCTAGGACAAGAGGGCACAACTTTAGAATAGACATACAGTGGAATTTCTTTAGCCAGAGGATGGAGAATCTGTTGCCACAGTCGGTTGTGGAGTTCAAGATGATGAATGTATTTAAGGCAGAAATTGATAGGTTCTTGATTTGGGGAGAAGGTCAGGCAGTCAGGACTGAGTGGGGAATATGGATCAGCTCATGATTGAATGATGGAACTGACGATGGGCTGAATGGTCTATTTCTGCTCTGATCTCTTATGGTTTTATGGAACTAGTTGTCTTATGGGAGGTAAAACAAACAACTGATACATCTCGGTTTAGTAATCACCGAAATCAAATGATGTCTTCAAGCATTTTTATGAAAAGTACCTCATGGTCCAGCTGTGAGCCACAGGAAGTGTTAGAGAGTGAAGAAAGGGGCCATTCAGCCCATTGTCTATGCCAACCAATGGACACTAATCCATAGTAATCCCATCTTCCAGCAGTCAGATCACAGCCTTTTATGCCTGGGCAATTCGAGGGCTTGTCTAAACACTTCTTAAATTCTGTTTGCGACCCTCCAACCACCACTCTTTCAGGTCATGTTTTCAAGAATTCAACACGCATGGATGAGAAAGGTCACCACCCTTCCCTCTTTAAAGAGTCTGGCGTGAGTTACAGATAGAACTGTCAGTGTTGACATTGTGGACAAATGCTCGAAAGTAGGCATCCTCCTGAATTAATGACTCTCATCTTGATTGGAGGATTTAATGACAGGGTGGACAGAATGTTTTGTCTCGTTAGAGGTGGGGTGAACTAAGGGTGCAAGGAGTCCAGAGCACAAGGCATTAACAATGGTTTCTTCCCCCCCCCCCCAACTTATATCTAGAGTCCTCCCCCCCCCCCCCCCAAGTTTCTGAACTAGACACCTCTGGCTTACTCCATTAAAGGTATTGTGATTTCTGTTGAGTGACAGCAAAAAGAAAACTTACTTCAATGAAGAGAATAACAGGAAAATCTTTTCTCAAATCTTTTATTACAGTACATTTAGTTTCTGCAATTTACCAAGCAAAGCTTGCTGAGCTTACAGCCACTGATTGAATGGACTGGAGCTCCTATTATTTCTGCAAAGTAAATGGAAGATGCCTGCACCCCATCAAACTTAGGCACAGTAAAACGGGTGGTCTCCAGCACCAATGGGGATTGGTAGATGCCAGATACGTGCATTTGCCAGTTACTTGAGCTTGCATGTTGCGTGATTGGTGAACTTCACTGCTGGGGCTGTGGGGGTGGGGGGGGGGGTGCGCGGGCAATTTTAAACTTTTGTATTTTTTTACCTTTTAATTTTCCGCTTTGTTTTTGCCAGTTGCCTGAGGCTGCCAGTTGCTTGAATTCTGGACAACGGGAATTTTTTCTGGACTATGTGAATCACATTGTGTTTGGAAAAAATTAATTTTTTAAACCTTCAACAATACTGCAGATCAAAGGAAAGAACAAGAACGTTTATTCACTGGAAAACCTACTGAAAGAATCATCAAAATCCAAACCGTAGGACTCGATTGTTCCACAACATCTAGCCTTGCTTTGGAGAGCATTTAACTTTCTGAGACCAAAAACATGATTCAACAATCCAAGTATCACAAGTGCAGATGATCAGGTGAAAAGAATAAACAGATAAAGTGTGACTTTCAAGACAAAGATCATTCAGATTAATGCATTGCTCTGGTTGGAGTCAAAGTTACAGCTCCTGAGGTAATGAATGGAAATGTGATTAAAAAACGTACATAATACTGAAGTATTTCAAACAGAATGGTAGAGAGGCAGAAAATTCTGGAGGAACTAATGAAGTAAAATAGTGTTAATGAGAAATAATAATGTTTTTGGAAGATAATAATGGTTTGCACAACGCTCGGATTGGAATCCAGCACTGTCTGTAAGGCGTTTATAGGTTCTCCTCGCGTCTGTGTGGGTTTCCACCAGGTGCTTCAAAAAAAGTGTATAGAGTTTGTAGGCTAATTGGTGAATTTGGACAGCACAGAACACCAGAAGGGCCTGTTACTGGGCTGAATGTCTGGATTAAAGCAAATATTACAATGCAGAGTCACTCAACGATGCACCCCCCTACTCACATCGGGTGAATTTGTAATGACCCCCTGAGAACTTAGGGGAGCCCCTAGCAATACGGATTTGTTCTGTGCGGGGCACACCGGCCACCTCTCCAGAGACCTTACGAGAGGCCATACCATCTCATAAGATACAACGACTCCACCTGTGTTCTGGACATTAGTGGCAGAGAGGAGACTTTTACCATCAACTGGTTCAAGGCAGCCTACTTAGACCAGCCCATCACCCATCCAACACAACAGGGCAGGGGTCATTCTCCTAAGAACTCTGTCCCAATCGCCGGTTCTGGGGGAGTGGATGGTTGTGTAGCAGCCCGTGGCCCGCACCTCAGTCCAACATCGAAAATGGCCATCGAACGCAGCGACTGGCAAGACCTCGCACGGGCTGAGATGCCTGCTTCCATAGGCCACCGGTGGAATGGGGAAACTGGCCAATCACTGCTGGCGGATCCCAGGGGGCCCAATCGGGGCCTGGATACTGGAACCGTCCAATCAGTGGCCAGCTCGCTCAAGCCACGGCCCAGTGGTGACATGGCCAAGCTCACTATAAAAGGCAGAGCTTCCCCTGAATAAATTCAGTGTCGAATACACTCTACCAGTGTGAGTGTCTTCTTTCTTCCACGAGTCTTGAGGCATAGTCCAGGAGCTATAACCATGAGCTGTAACCCTGCTATAACTTCATACTTATTTGCATTAAATTCCATCTGCCATTTTTCAGCCCATTTTTACAGCTGGTCTAGATCTCTCTGAAAACTTTGAAAACCTTCCTTGTCCACAATACCTCCAATCTTTGTGTCATCTACAAACTTCCTGATCCAATTAATTGCATTTTTCATCCAGATCCCATGATTAGATGACAAACCACAGTGATCCCAGCACCAATCCCTGAGGCACACTACCATTCCAGTTTGAGAAGCAATCATCCGCCATGACTCTCTGGGTTCTCTCGTCTGCCCACTGTCAAGTCCAGTTCACTACTTCCACATGATTACTAGCATGTGAAACTTCCTGACTAATCTCCCATATGGGACCTTGTCAAAAGCCTTACTAAAGTTTAGGTAGATAACATCCATAGCCTTTTCTTTGTCAACTTTCCTGGTAACCTCCTCGAAAATCTGTGTTTGGTTAAACACCACCTACCACTCATAAAGACATGTTGACTATACCTAATCAGCCCCTGGATATCCTAATAATTGTATATCCAATCCCTAAGAACACTTCCAATAATTTACCTACTACCCATCATCAGGCTTGCCAGCCTATAATTTCCAGAATTACTTTTGGAACCTTTTTTAAAGAACCATCCAATCCTTCGGCACCACACCTGTGTCTAAGGACATTTTAAATATTTTTGCCAGAGCCCCTGTGATTTCTACACTAGCCTCCCTCAAGGTCCAAAGGAATATCTTGTCAGGCCTTGGGGATTTATCCACCTGTATTTGCTTTTAGACAGCAAGCATCTCCTCCCCTTTAATCTCTGTAGGTTCCATGACCTCACTGCTTATTTTTTCTTTACTTCCCATGACTCTGTGTCCATTTTCCAAGTGAATACTGATGAAAAAATAAACATTTAAGATCTCCCCCATCGCTTTTGGTTCCAATAGGGACCAATTGTGTTCCTTACTATCCTTTTGCTTTTAATATACCAGTAGAAACCCTTCAGATTTTCCTTCACATTGTCTCCCAAAGCCACCTCATGTCTTCTTTTAGCCTCCTGATTTATTTCTTGAGGTTTTTCTTCCATTTTTTACACTCATCAAAAACTCTGTCTATGAATCCCCTTCTAAGTTTGAGTTAACCTGGCGACCATTTATTCAATATTTTCATTTGTGGTGAGTTGATCTGGCTCTGTTTTCTTTCTATGATTATGTATGATAATTGGGCTGTAAGATGAGATCGGAGTGATCGGCGTGGTTTAGCTATATCTGTAGGTTTTTTTTTAAAGTTTTTTTTTAAGTTTTTTTAAAATTCAGATTTGTTTTTTCTTCTTTTTTGGGTTTTTTTTTTCTCTTTTTTCATATATTGTTATTAATTATATCTTTTTTTTAGAGATAGTTCACACCCTAAATTGATCAAAAATTTTTTTTTTATGATATATTTTTATTCTGTAATATTATTGTTTAATATCTCTGTATTAATTCATTACTTACTATGTATTTTTTTAATATCTCTTTGAACTGTATGTGTCTATAAATTATAATAATAATAAAAAGATTGAAAAAGAAAGAAAAACCTCAGTTGCTCCATTTTGCGTATACCTTCTATACACATTCTTCTTCTGAACCAGACCCACAATATCCCTCGAAAACCCAGGATCCCTCTGCCTGCTAACCTTGCTTTTAATTCTGGCAGGAACATATCAACATCCCAAAACCACATCCCAATCCATATATTCTAGATCCTTTCTCATTTCCTCAAAATTGGTCTTTCTCCAATTTAGAATCTCAACCTGAGGCCCAGTCCTATCCTTCTCCATAATTAACTTGTAAATACTAATAAAGTATTGCACTCTTTCTACTTGGAACCTCCATATATTGAACACATTTGGCAAACTCCAAGCCACCCAGCTCTTTTACAGTATCGGAGTCCCAGTCAATATGTGGAAAGTTAAAATTTCCTATTATCACAACCTGATGTTTCCTGCAGCTCCCTGCCATCTCTCGATAGATTTGCTCCTCCAATTCTCCTTGACAATTGGGCGGTCTGTAATACAACCCATGAGTGTGGTAATACCTTTCCCGTTCCTCAGCTCCATCCATATAGCCTCAGTAGATGAGCCCTCTGGTCTGTCCTGACTGAGTTCAGCTGTAATATTTTCCTTGATGATCAATGCCACTCCTACCTCTTTCATATCCCCCGTTCTATCTTGTCTAAAGCAACAGAAGCCCAGAACATTGAGCTGCCAGTCCTACCCCTCCTGCAACCAAGTTTCACTAATGGCTACAGTGTCATAATTCCTCATGCCAATCCATACTCTAAGCTCATCTACTTTTCCTACAATACTCCTCATATCGAAATACATATACCGAAGAACATTTCCACCAGGTACAACCCATTGAGTTCTCACAGTGCATGCAATTTTCACATCATCTTTTCCCTCCTCCTCTCCTCTATTGGCTCTAGCACCTGGTTCCCCTTCCCCTGAAAGTCTAGTTTAAACCCCTCGGAGCAGCATTAGGAAACTTTCTTTCAAGGATATTAGTCCCCCTGCACTTCAGATACAAACCATCCTGTCAGAGCAGGTCCTTCCTTCCCTGGAAGAGAGCCCAATGATCCAGAAGCTTGATGCCCTCCCTCCTGCACCATGTCTTTAGAACTTAGGGTGAAAGGGGAAAAGTTTAGAGGGAACATTAGGGGAAATTTGTTCACTCAGAGAGTGGTGGGAGTGTGGAACAAGTTGCCATATGACATGGTAAATGTGGGCTCACTCTTAAGTTTTAAAAATAAGCTGAATAGATACATGGATAGGAGAGGTTTGGAGTTTTATGGACTAGTTGGTTGGTAGGACTAGCGGTATGATGTTTTCAACATAGACTAGAAGGGCCAAATAGCCTGTTTTCTGTGTTGTAGTGTTCTGTGGTATGTGTTAAGATGCATCATCCTTCTATTTCTAATCTCACTGTCATGTGGCAAGAATAGCAATCTTGAGATTGCAACTTTACTTCAACCTAGCGCCCAACTCCCTGAACTCTCCTTGCAGGACCTCCTCTCACCTTTCTACCCATGTTATTGATCCCTACATCTACCATGACATCTGGCTGCTCATTCTCCCTCCTGAGAATGCCATGAACTCAATCTGAGATGTTTCGGACCCTCGTATTAGGGAGGCAACATACCATCCAGAATACTCGATCTCTTCCACAGAATCTCTTATCTGACCCCCTAGCTATGAAATCCACTGTCGCTACAACGCACCTCTTCTTCTCCCTCCCCTTCTTAGCCACAGGACCAGACTTTGTGCCAGACATCTGATTGCCATGGCTTGTCCCTGGTAAGTCCTCACACCCCCCTTCCCCCCACTCCCCCCACAACAGTATCCAAAATGGTGTACTTGTTATTGAGGGGAATGGCCACAGGGATGCCTTGCACTGCCCGCCTGGTCCCTCTCCTGACTGTCTACCCTCCTCCTGCCTCCAAGGATAAGTTGGACAGCTTCCAACACAAGAAATTTAATGCAGAGAAGAATGAAATGTTATGTTGGAAGGTTAAAGGCAACACAATAAAAATGGAATGGTACAGTGTAAAAGATGGACAAGAATTCTGCCCCCTCGGCTGAAACATTTTTGAAAATGGAAGACAAGGCATTAGAGATTCATGTCTTCACTGAAAGCGACGGGGAGATGGGGACATTTATTTTTGATGCAAGGAACGTTATTATCACATTGCCTGATCATAAATGTGGTAGAGGAAAATTTAATATTAAATGAAGAGGAAATACATGAAATTTATGGGGGAAGAGGGGCCACCAGATAAACTTTTCAAAGAACTGATGCAGAAATAACTTCCTCATGCTAACACGAGCCTCTGATCACTCGAATGTTTCCACCCCAACGGGTAAGGAACTCCAGCATATATATACTTTAATGGCCGAATTAACATACAAGCTCAGAGAAAAAAAAAATGCCATTTCAGGCTTGTTTTCACCAACATTCATAATAACTAGATTATTTTGAATGTTCTTAAGATCTCAAAGCATGAGAATGGTAAATTAAAAAGACACCCTGAGATTTCTGAACCCAGTTAGTCCGGAATAAGCAATAAAATTCTATTGCTTCTATTGCTTAATACACCTGAAACAAAAAGGCTGAACTAAAAGTCAAACCCTTCAGCAAACAACATTATATTAATAAAATTCAGTATTTTTATATTTTTAACAAAATCCACCTCAATGGTTCATGAGGCAAATGTTGAGTTTCACCCCCAGTGTCAGTAAACATTTGGGCTTCTCTGAATGACTGGGATTTCAGTAACACCTTGTGTGGTACACTATTAAATAAAGAATGTTGGTATTCAATGCAAAACTTAACTTTATAACCCATTGCAAAAGCATGCCATTGGATATCTGAGACAGTTGCACAGTAATTAGCAGCATTACAAGTGGTTGTTCCGATGCGAAGGCATGTGGAGGAAGATTAATAGTTGGCAAAGTCTAATTGTGCTGAGTTATCCATCAACACCAACCAAAGGCTTCCTCCTCATTAACAGGAGGCTACTGACATTCGGTGATGTCACTAGGGCAAGTGTAGACTTGCTTGTGGGAATGTGGCAAGAATTCAGCACGGACATACTGTGTATTTAATGATTAAAAGAAAGCATGTAAAACGTTCAGTCAAATTATAGCTCAAATGGTAATAGAATGAGGAATGAAGGCAACTACCATAATAAAGTGAACATGCTGCAGGGAGATGAGCTTCATGTTTAAAAACAGGATTTGCTTTTCACAATTCGTTTCTGATTCACTTCCAAGACTTTGCTGTATTAATGTTGTTTTTACTGGAGTCGTACACAACAGCAACTAACTTTTTAAACGGAGGAGGTAAAGAAATATAACCAACGTTTCAGGCCTGACTATTAAGAAAGGCTCAGGCCCGAAACATTGTTTAGATATCCTGTGGGCGCTGCAAGGCTTGCTTCTCCAGTATGCTTGTGTTTTTAAATTAGTTTGAAAGTTTCAACAAAATATTTTATTATCCTTTGGCCAATAGAAAAAAACTATCACCATATATTGCACTATATGGGGGTTTTGACGTAGCCTGGATCTTTTGCAGCTTATTGTTCCATTCTGCTTGATGGGCCATAATAACAGAAGTGGTCAAATTATACAACAGGTCACATCCATTGGACGAAGGAACGAGCTAATGGAGTGACAGGCTGCTGTGCAGCTCATCAATTCCACCTTGTGGATGGAACAGCTGCTTTCTCTCCTATTTAAACTTGACCAATTCTTCTGAATAGTGCATTCAACTATTTCCAAGTCCTGAACATTCTCAAGTCCAAGTGATGCTTTTCATATCGGCTGAAAATGAAGGTAATCAGATTAATAGATCTAGGTCACGGACGGCAGCTAAATAATTATGAGGCTAAGCAGGCAGACAGAAATCTGAACAGACTGAGACTCCTGAAAAGGTTAAATGAGCCTAATATATCTGGCTTTACTCCTTCACGGGATGATAAAAAAAGGCGCTTTATGTTACCAAAGTAAATGAACTATTTTTGTTGAGAAAATCAACCTTGACAATTCACTATGCAAATGTCAAGTTTACGCTTGTTATCAATAGCTTTTCAGGCTTATCTGAATGGTCATTATTACAGTCTCAAGATAGGCTTCATTTCTGAGGTGGTTAATAATGGGATCTTATTAGGCTCCGCTCATGTGCAAAATCATTGAATATAGACTCTGCGAGCGACCAACGGGATTACTTTCCTTCAGTGTCCAATCAAGGTCCTGGTACGATTGAACATTGTCCAAATGAAGCTACAGTGACAAAGCCATGTTTTGCCATGAAGGAGACATATCACATTAATTTCAAGCTAACCAGCATTTATCTTACTGATTCAACTTTTGTGGATTGTTTTCACAGCTGGGCCCTGCTGGTTAAAAGCGTTTGATTCAGGTGAACCCCCCCCTGCGGTCAGCCAGGGGTCTGAGCAGAGGAAGTATCACCAGAAATGATAGCAACAGCAGGTGAGATTTATACCACCGCTTGAACTACGCATGTCCAGTTAGGGCCTCATTTTACCAGAGAACTGTCACTCAACAGAAATGCACCAACAGACTCTCACTCACAAAAAAGAACCACAAGGTTTATAGCCCGAGTCATTGACGGCCTCTATAAATCATTCAGACCCGAAAACACACCAACCGTTTTGTACCGACTTCCCAGAACATGGGTCTGGTAGTCAGGACCTGTTGTTCCTGATAAGCAAACAATGATTCAGGCCAAAGGATAATTTAACTAACTGTACAAATCAAAGCAAAATAATGGTTGTTTTCGACCCAGGAAGTATAACTCAGTTCTTCATGAATCTTCTCTGTTCCATTAATAAAATGCAAAATGAATCTTTTAATTACTATTCCTCGAAAATAAAACTTGAAAAGCATTTTTTTGCTGGTGATGTATTTAAGGCCACAATTCAGAACATCTTCATTAAAATCACTTGAGGACCAGTTGTATAACTTGTTCAGGGAATAAATTCTCAAGTTTTTTGAAGAAAGAGAAGTAATGCTTGTCAGTAATTTATTTAAACAATCCCAATCACTGGAACAATACTTACAATTAGTATGAAATTCCAATTGTTAGTGACAATAAACATCAGAATAATTGGGATCCCTTGATGTCCAGCAAACTACTTCGTCAGCCACAAATGCAGGTTTTGTAGTTTGTGGAGCGTGGAAAAATGTTCATTTACAAGCCTAATATAAGGTCAATTTTTGGCTAAAGACAAGTAGGTTCTGCTCAGTAGTGGGGGTAGGGGGTGGGGGGAAGAATAAGAACAGTTGTGGAGGAGGAGAGCAACAAATATACAAAGACAACCAAAGCGGTCATTGATCACCAGGCTAGACATTTCAGTGTCGACAGCTCAAATGACTTGGCAGGAGGTCAGGAAAGAAGCTCCATGATTTAAAAGCAAAAGCAAAATCCTAAAGGTAAGATGTGAATATTCCTGCAAAGTAACAGCGAAGGATGTACATGCATAACAAGAAAGCACCAGCTGTTAAAGATTAAAATGGAAAATAAGAAAAGTTTACTAGGATGTAGCAAGATGGGTCATAAAAGTGAAAGGCACCATTATACAAAGTTAACATGCCATTGATGGGAAAGAAAAAGTGTGACTTGAGAGAATTTACACGTGTGAAAATTTAATCACATCTTACTTCTGAGGCTGCATTCAGCCTACAGCTGAAAGCCAGAGCAGGGAACGGTATTAGGACTGTAGTATACATGAAAATACGGATGAAAAATTATTGGTCCAAATGTTTGAGGTGAAATTTAGCTGCAGGATTTCTACAATAGAAATTAGTATGATTGCTACTACAGGATTTATTTATATTTACAGCCATTATAATTTTTAACTTACCTACACATGGCTGCTAAATTTGATCTGTTATATCACCCTGGATTCCTCATGGACAGACAGAAGCTAGGAAACCTTTCATTAGTGTGACTTGAATCTTGCAACAATCTCATCTTCACTGGCCAATACATTGTATGGAAAGGCCTCCATTTTTTCCAAGGTATGAAATGGTCACTTTGGTCTCCTGCCGAGAGTAGACAGCAATATGTATAATAACAGGTGGACGGTTGAAATTAGACATATCAATATATCAAAGTGCTTCTTTAATCTTCACAAAACAAGGAGATTACTCAGGCTAAATCTACCATCCAGCAGAGTATCAAACAACACGGTTTCTAACCACTAGGGAATCAAGATCCACTCCATAGTCTTCAGTTGGAGTTGCCAATTCTGCAGACATTGTTGATAGATATGGATGGAGCATATTGTCACAGAGGGACTTTTGTCCTGGACGGAACTTCCTCACCAGGAAGGATTCGCCTATTCTGCAAAGATAAGCTTAAAGGAAATTTTCAACTAATTCAGAGATGAGCGGAAAGCTGGAAGTACTTACAACCCAGTAGAAAATCTGGGCCCCATTCTGTGTGCTGTGTGAATCTGGCATTGTTGAAGCAGTGTTGAACCACACTGTTCTTTTCAGCCCAGGAATGAAGCCCTCAATTTGAATCCAGACTGACAATTGGGAGCCGAATGCCCCAAATGACAAAACTATATTGGGAAATTAGTGCCCACTTCCCACTTCAGCACCATGTGTCCTGTCTGTAACAGCACAGATGGCAACCTCAAACCTGCTTCTACCCAAATCTCGCGCTTGCTGGAAGTCTATGATCAGCATTCTTGATAGGGCTTCAGTGCACACATGCTAGGAGATTTGAGCATCCAGTCTTAACAATATTTATATCATAACCATGGAGTGGCATAATGGTCCATCAGTTAGTGTAGTTGCCTCATATCTCCAGGGAGCCACGTTCAATCCTTGCTCTGGGAGCTGCCTATGTGCAAGGTGTAGATTCTCCTCGAGACTGTGTGAGGTTCTGCTCAGTGTTCTCTTTTCCTCCCATTTCTAAAGGTGTCGGTAGGTTAGTTGGTAAACTATCCTCAGTGAAGTGAAGTGACAAAAGTGTCTGAGGAATTGATAGGCACGTAAGAGACAGTTGTTTGCAGGGTTGTAGGAAAATAAGGAGGGAAGAGGGGGTGGTTTTCTAGGGCAGCCATTCTCAACATTTTTTGACTATGGCCTCCTTAGGACTCCACTCAAGTTTATGGTGAAGCAGCCAAGTTTAATTGGTTTCCTCTGTACTTCTCTCCTACCAACTACATAATTTTTTTTTTAAAACATCATGTTACGTGGGGTGAATAGAAAACAAGGCTTTCATTATAATGTGCTGTGTCCTCCAGAGGGGCCACATGGCCCCAGTTGAGAATCTCTCTTCTTGGGAGCCTTGAGTATTAGAGAGGGCCTTGAGTTCACCAGTGGTAAGGAAGTGTGTTGATTCTTATTCCGTTGGGTGGTAGTTTTAGTCCGAGTGAGTCTTTGTTTTGTGAAGAGTAAAGAAGCACTTGATCTCATGTGTTGACTGTGCCCTTCTGATTTAGAAGTACATTCCAAGCACTATTTTTACTGAAATCAAGTTAATCAATGTGCAATTAGCAACAGAGCTAAATAAGTTCATTTTAAGCATCATTTCTAGCCAGCCAAAGATGAGCTGTTCAACTCAGCTCTTGATCTGCCGCCTTGAGGAATATTGCATTTCCATGACACGTTGGAAGGATGTTTTAAATGTTGCGGGATTTTCTCCCTCTTCCATTTTTCCATTGGGACCTTGATAGCCAAGTTCCCACTTCTGATTTAACATCTTAGAAAATCAAAAGGCTGCAGATACTTGAATGTGGAGTGAACTACAAACTGCTGGGGGATCTCAGTGGGTCGAGCAGCATCAATGGGGGAAAGGAATCGTTGGCGTTTCAGTTGGAGACCGTGTCGGAATTGGGATTGGAGAGGGAGGATAGTTGGCATTAAAAGGAGAGGTGCGGAGGGATAAGACAGGGCCAGTAGGTGATAGGTGGGCCAAGGAGGGGTGAGGGATGAAGGGACAAAGGAGCCAGTTACTCCACTTTATCCTGGACTTAGCAAATTGCTGGTTGCTGCCGATAAATGTCATTCATTATATGGCACTTGACTTTCCATGGCTATTCAAGTGCAACTAATAATTAATTGTATTCATATCTTTAAGGAAGTTTAATACAGCACCAATGGATTAGCCAGCAAACTCCCCTCAGCACATTAATGGCAGTGCTTTAGAACTGCATGACTGAAGCTAAATGAAAAAGATGAAAAGAGAACATCATAATTTGATTGTACCAAATTCATGCTTTCCCACATTATCTTGTCTTCTTTTGATTACTGGAACTCCTCTCTAAGGTCAACATTTTTCTTTTTTCAAAGTTTAGCAGTACGTTCACCTCTCCTTGGTGCTTATGCAACTGTTTGTCACGGGGGTGGTTGAATTTCTCTCAGCTTTGCCAGGCTGAGGGAAGAGTTGGGGGAAGACAATGGCAGCAGATTGGTGGTATGCTCCAGTGGCATTGGCTAATCAACCAGAACAGCTTCAAATTACAGTAAGCCCTTGAATAACATTGTTTCATTCAACGTCGTTTTGTTATAGCATTGATGAGAAAAAAAAATTAAAATAAAATACTGTGCCACACTTTGTTATTGTTTGGGTTTGAACCGAATGCTGGTAGGAGCTGCCTCTTATAATTTTTCCTTTTCAAAGATTTATTCCTTGATTTGTCCCTGTTGCAATGAGCGCTAAGCGTGCACTGGGCACCCCTGCTGACTGTAGCCACAAAAAAAGCAGAGAGAAATGTTACATTACAAACAAAATTAGAAGTGTCTCAATGTGTCCTTCAGTTTTCAGCCTCTCAATGTTGAGGAAACAACTGTCTAGTAAAATAATAATTCAATGCTCTCCTATTAATGAATAGATTCCTTTATAAGGAACAGTTTTTCCAAGGATGTTACTGTATTAACTCTGATTCTAAACAGACAGTACCATATGCATCTATGGCACAACTGAAGAATCCAAAGTGAGGCCAGTGGAAAAACTTTTTGTAGAGTGGCATAAAAGCACAACTAATTGAACTGGAACCTCAAACCCCTAGTTACCTGCATTCAATTCTGCTAGCAGAAAGGTTCGTTTGTAGCTTCAGCAGGCTAACAGGAAAGCTAATAGAATGTTGGTCATCATTGCTAGAAGGATTGAATTTAGGCACAGGGAGGTCAAGCTTCAACTGGACAAGGTATTGGTGAGGCCACAACTGTGTGCAATTCTGGTCACCTTACTTGAGGAATGATATGCTGGACTTGGAGGCAGTGCAGAGGATGTTCACCAGGTTGATTCCAGAGATGAGGAGGTTAGCCTACGAGGAGAGATTGAACCATCTGAGACTGTACTTGTTGGAATTTAGAAGACTGAGAGGGAATCATAGTAGCCTATAAATTGTGAAAAGAATAGAAAAGATAGAGGTTGGTCATTTTCTTGCAGGGGGCCCCCGGCAGAAATATTTAAAATGCCCTTAGCCATGGGTGAGGTGCCAGAGGATTGGAGGATAGCTCATGTTGCTCCATTGTTTAAAAAAGGCTGCAAAAGTAAACCAGGAAATTACAGGCCTGTGATCCTGACGTCAGTAATGGGTAAATTATTGGAGGGTGTTCTGAGAGATGTGGTATACAAGTATTTGGACAGCCAAGAGCTCATCAAGGATAGTCAGCATGGTTTTGTGCATGGTTTAATGAATCTTAAAGAGTTTTTTGAGGAGATTACCAAGAAACTAGATAAAGGAAAATCTGTGGATGTTGTCTGCAGGGTCTTTAGTAAGGCCATTGACAAGATCCCACATGGGAGGTTAGTTCAGATACTAGGTATCCATGGAGAGGTTGTAAAATGGACTGGAAATTGGCTGATTGTGAGAAGACAGAGAGAGGGAGTGGATGATTGCTTCTCAGACTGGAGGTCTGTGATTAGTGGTGTGCCTCAAGGATCGGTGCTGGGACCATAGCTGTTTGTTGACTATAACAATGATCTGGATGATAATGTAGTAAATTAGATCAGCAAGTTTGCTAATGGCACTAAGATTGGAGGCATTGTGGACAGTGAGGAAGGCTTTCAAAACTTGCAGAGGGATCAAGACCAACTGGAAAATGGCAGATGGAATTTAATGCAGACAAGTGTGAGGTGTTGCATTTGAGAAGGACAAACAAAGGTAGGACATACACAGAAAATGGTAGGGCACTGAGGATTGCAGAGGAACAAAGGAATCTGGGAATACAGATACATAATTCCCTGAAAATGGTGTCACAGGTAGACAGGGTTAACCGTTTTGAGTTCAGTGTGCCCGTTGGAGATGTGGAGCTATCTTTTTCAGCATGATGCTGAAACCAGCCATGAAAGACCTCAACAATGAAGACGGTGTTACATCCGGTACCGCATGGATGGCAGTCTCTTCAATCTGAGGCGCCTGCAAGCTCACACCAAGACACAAGAGCAACTTGTCCGTGAACTACTCTTTGCAGACGATGCCACTTTAGTTGCCCATTCAGAGCCAGCTCTCCAGTGCATGACGTCCTGTTTTGCGGAAACTGCCAAAATGTTTAGCCTGGAAGTCAGCCTGAAGAAAACTGAGGTCCTACATCAGCCAGCTCCCCACCATGAATATAAGTTAAAATAGAAGTTAAACACATAAAATATTAAATATTAAGACATATACTGTAGGAGTCCCCCGTACAAGGTACTCTATACATATATGTTCTGGGAATTCTGGAGTCTGATGCCCTGGGGGGGGGGAACTGTTGCCCAATCTGGACTTAAGGACCTGAGTGCTGCAGTACCTCCTATCACGTGGGAGAAGAGTGAACAGTTTACTTGAGAAGCATGTGGAGTCCTTTACAATGTTTATTGCTTTTCGCCCTCATCAAGTGTTGTAGAGGTCCTTTAAGGTAGCAAGAGGACCCCCCCCTCACAAATGATCTTTTCTGCTGACTTCACTATCCTCTGCAGGGTCTTACAGCCAAGGAGGTACAGCTACCAAATGTTACACAGGATTCTCTCAATACATCCTCTGCAAAACTTAGTGAGGGAGGAAGGTGGGAGATGAACTTTTCTCAGCCTTCTCAGGAAGTAGAGGCGCTGCTGGGCATTCTTGGCTATGAAGCTGGTGTTAAGGGACCAGGTGAGATTCTCTGCCAAGTGCACTCCAAGGAACTTGATAGTCTTGAAGACCTCAATGACAGAGCTGTGAATGGTCAGTGGAGTGAGGTCCCCCTAGGCCCTCCTGAAGTTGACAAACCATCTCTTTTGCATTTTTTAAATATTCAGATACAGGTTGTTGGCTCTGCACCAGTCCGTTAGTGACTGCACCTCACCTCTATACGCTGACTCATCATTCTTACTATTCAGGACCACCACGGTCGTGATATCAGCGAACTTGATGATGTGGTTCGAGCTGTAGTTAGCTAGCTGCAGAGTCGTGGGTCAGCAGAGTGAACAGCAGTGGCCTGAGCATGCAGTCCTGTAGGGAGGGGTGGGGGTGGGGGGTTCGTGCTCAGTGTGATGGTCTTGGAGGTGCCGTTTCTAATCCGGATTGTCTGCGGTCTCCCTGACAGGGTCAAGAATCCCATTGCAGAGCAAGCTGTTATCAACTTCCTTATCAGTCAAGAAACAGCATTCAAACATACGAGTCCTTGTTTTCCAGGTGGGTGAGGGCTAATTGGAGGGGTGGTGGCAATGGCACCGATAGTTCGCCACAGACTAGAAGGACTAAATCGCCTGTTCTGTGCTGTAGTTTACTATGGTTCTATGGTTCCACTGGTATGTGAGGTGAGAACTAGGAGGCATAGCTTCAGATTCAGGGGTATAGATTTAGGACAGAGATAAGGAGGAACCGATTTTCCCAGAGAGTGATGAATTTATGGAATTCTCCGCCCACTGAAGCAGTGTAGATGACCTCAGTAAGCATATACAAATCGAGGTTGGATAGATTTTTGCATAGTCGGGGAATTATGGGATATGGGGAAAAGGCAGGTAGACGAAGAAGGGCCTATCATCAGATCAACCATGATCTTATTGAATGGCAGAACAGACTCGACTGGCTAAATGGCCTACACCAGCTCCTATTTCATATGTTCTTATATTTCTGAGCAGTTTGTATGGTCCCCCTGTGGCCATGAAGGTTTTCTCCAGGTGATCTGGTTTCCACCCACATCCCAAATGCACATGGTTTGTTGATAGAATTTTAAATTGCCTTTTGTGTGTGGATAAGTGGTAGAATCATGGGGAGATTTGCTTTTAATATGGAGAGAGGAAAATGGAGTGTATGTAATATCAGGGTAAATGGGTTTTTCGTGGCTAGCGAAGGCTCAACAAGCCAAAGATCCCGATTCCGAGCTGTGAGACTCTATAACTTTTCTTCAGTGGTTAAAAAAGAATTGCCTGAAAATAAACTGGATCTGTTCAAAATTTGTGACGAGATTTAGATCATAGCTTTCCTCTGTCTGAATAAGGGGGCTTTGCTGAGGCTTTGCTAGACTGGAATTTGTACTGACCAGAATTTGTACTCGCAGGCAATGGAACTATGCTCACCGTACATTGCAATTACAGCTGCCTACAGACTTTTTGTCAGGTTTAGAGAGGTGAATTACAGCCAGTCAGTTCCTTGTAGTCTCTGGGATCAGCTTCTTTTATAAAATGCCAATCAGCACTCACTCCAGCCACAACCCACCTGCCCTGTTGGAGGCGCAGGCTAGCTTTAATTAATGCAGGTTAGCTTCAAGTGATGCTCCCTCCTAAGGTGTGCAATTACTGAGTGGCAAGGTCCACACTGGTCATCCTGCAAGTGTACAGGCTCTTTGAAGTCTGTGTGCTGTCTGCGTTATAAGCATTATGCTTGGTTTAATTGTGCAGCACAATCTCTGGGTCTGTTTTTACAAGTGAGCCTGTGCAGTCTCTAAACTCGGTGTCAATCAAATTTTTGAAACAAAGAGAGGGAAAGAAAGGCAAGAATAAAGGGAAAGATAAAAGTAACAGAATGTGTCACTGATTAAAAAGTTACACATCCTAACACTTCCTCCTTCAATTTTATACCTTGCACAGTTTCAATATTTGACACAGATGCTGTTACTCTCTAAATGTATAGGTTAAAAAAAATCTGCCAAATATGCTCAGATAAATGAGAAACTTCCGTCCTTCAGGCAGTCTTTTCAGAGTGAGTTTGAAGTCTGGTCCTTGATTAGTACCAATGTGGCCCTCGAATATTTTGGAAATGGCTTGATTTAATTCTCAACAAGCTCTCTCAGAATATTTGTCTACAATAGCAGATACTCTATTAGTGAAAGAGCCCAGGACATTGTTTCAGGGGTTTCTCAGGGCAATGTCTCATACCCAACCACCTTCGGCTGCTTTATCAATAGCCTTACTACAGGTAAAAGGTGAGAAGAAGCGACGCTCACTCAATATTCAATTGCATTTACAACTACTCAAAGCAAAAATTAAGCAGCCGATGCTTGTGTGCAACAAATCCTAAACAAGATACTAAAATGCATTGATAAGGAACAAGTCGCCGTTTTGTGCCACACAATCGTCAGGCCATGGCCATCTCCGACAAGAAAGGCTAACCCTTTACTCTTGACATTATCATCGTCAGATCCTTCATCTTCACTATTCTGATGTTAACGTTGTCCTGGAAACTCATTTGAACCGGCCACATAAACATAGGTGAGTATCAGTGATAGTTACATATTTTACAGTAGATACTCACCTACTGATACAACAATTCCTTTCCAACACCTGCAAGACACAAGCTATAAACACTGGCATAACATTGTTGGCCCCATCAAGAACAAAGCAGCCAATGGATTGGCATTCTGGCCACCATCTAAACATTTGTCCCCTCCAGACAAGTGATCTGGGGGCATCTTATCATTTACTGTTGACAAAATGCACTGCAGTCACTCTCCTGCACTCTTCCAGCTGCATCTCTCAAACCCACAACCTCTCGCACCAAGTAGGTGCATGGGAACACCATCGTCTGCATTTTTCCATCAGGTCACACACCATGCTGATTCGAAAATATAGTTTTGAGTATTGTGAGACCTTCATCAGCAGAAAGTACCACGGTGGTTCAAGCAATGTCCCTCCATCTATGTCTCAAAGGCAATTAAAGGATAGTGCCGCATATATCTTGAAAAATTAATAAATAAAAAGCTTGCTCACGTTTCATTAAAGTGAAGATAACAGGTTACATAACATTCAATGAAAGATCTGTGTCTTTTTTCACTGTCCATCAGTGCTCTGTTTTCCAGCTGCTCTCGATTCACACTTTCCATACTTTTTTTTAACACCCTGCTGTTGTAAGCAATATATAAAACATATCTTGGTAGAATACATTGAAGCATAAAGCAGATTTTAGACCTATAAGTTAACAATTAAAATGTTATGTTCGTAATCTTTATTTGGACCAAAAATAGTTTCTAGATTCACAGGTTTGTTTCCCATTAATCAGATCCAAATATCCTAACACTGTACATAAACTCAGCTGATGGGATTACTCTGAGAGCCACCATAGACTCAATGGACCAAATGGCCTCCTTTTATATCATGATATGAGAATGATAATTTGGCCAATTTTCCCATGGACGAGGAAAGCCCAGGTTTTTCTGGTTTGCTGGAGATGGAGAGCATCAGGATGAAAACGAAGGGAAGGCGGGGTGATGGGAAGCTGTGAATACCGCACATCATAGTTAGGATCTAACGTGGAACAAGGAAGAGTTATTTCCCAAAGTTCCTAGCAGGATGGTGACGTTGATGATGACGGGCCCAGATCGCTCAACATCACCATCCTGCTCTCCTGTTAGAGGCACCAATGTAACTTTTAAGTACCAAGGAGCTGCCAGCAAAACAAACCCTAACTCAACTGAGTGCTGATTTGGAGGATCAAAGAGTCAGATTACGTGATTGCTTCCCCGCCCCAAGAAACCAGCCAAGAGACACAGACGCAGATGTTCACACTCCGGTGCTTTACCTGAAAACTTGTCCTCTGAGGAAGCTCCACACTGCAGTACGTAGTAAAACCACCAAGATGCTGGAGGAATTCAGCCGGTCTTGTCGCGCCCATACCAAAGTAAAGGTATATTACTGTTACGAGCCCAAAGGATCCCAAAACCCAGCAGAAATAGACATTCACCAAGACAAGTAGTTACTTAAACAAAAGTTGTTTTTATTTATCTTTAAACATGAAAACAGTTAGGAAGTGAAACACAAAAGTCTGCAGATGCTGTGATTGTAGAGAGAAAAAAAAATTACAAAAATGCTGAAGGATCTCAGCCGGCTCCACAATGTCCAAAGGAGATAAGGATATATAACCTAGGTTTTGGGACTGAGCCCTTCCTTGGGGCATGAGCAAAGCACCCGAATAAAAAAAAGCTGCGAGAGTAGGAAAGAAAGGGCTGGGAGCAGAGCACGAGCCAACAGGCAATAGGCCCTAAATGAGCATGGATAGCAGGACAGGAGAGGAAAGGTGAGGTGATTGGTGGAGGGGAGGGGGACCGTTTCTGTCAATGCAGAGCTCGAAGGAAGGAGAGAGCGAAAGAGAAAGAGAGAGAGACAGAATTAGAGGAAAGGAGATGTAGGGATGGGGGAAGGGGAGAGAGGGGGTTCTAACAGAAATCAGAAAAGTGGATGTTAATGCCATCTGGTTGGAGGGTATCCAGTCTGAATACAAGGTGCTGTTTCTCCAATTTGTGGCCGGTCTAGGTCTGGCACTGCATGAGACCATGTACAGATATGTCAGCCTGAGAGCGGGGTGAGGAATTGAAATGGATGGCCACTGGGAGATACCTGCTATTCCAGGACGTAAACTTGCACGTCTCTTGCTGTTCCCGACGTGAGAGGTGGATTTGATGACTCAACAGATTGCCATAATGGAAACAGCAGTGCGTCCGCCAACTTCAGCAAGACTTCTCTGCAAAAGGACCGTTCCGAGGAATTTGAGGAAGCGAAGGCTGTGACTCTCGATTATGGGGCTTGAGGAGACTAATCAAGAATCAGAGTGATTGGGATGTGAATGGAACGGCTCCTTTTTAACCGTTCATCCACTGCACGTCCACCTAGCATGAAGTGTATGTACCAGCAGACTATTGCACAGGGTGGTTGAGGATTCATTGATCTGAGCGCCGAGTACAAGAGCAGAGCCATTGTGTTTCAACCGCACAAGCTGTTGCAGTTCTAGTCTGGATGACTAGAATCAGATCCAAATATCCTAACTCTGTACATAAACTCAACAGGAAGAATGTCATTGAGCAAGAAGGAGTCCAGAAAAAAATTTACATGGAGGTTATGGAACTCGAGAGCTTGAATAATAAAGATAGTTTGGGTTTTTTTCCCTTGGTGTTTTGGAGGCTGAGGAGAAACCTTCCAGAAGGGAGGTACAGTTTGCATAGTCATTAGCGCAATGCTTTTACAGAGCCAGAGATCAGGACTGGGGTTCGCTGTCTGGAAGGAGTTGGTACATTCTCCCCATGTCTGCATGGGTTTTTCCCAAAGGCTCCAATTTCCTCCCACTGTTCAAAGTCTACTGGTGGTTATAGGTTAATTGGGTGTAATTGGGCTGCACAGGCTCATGGGCCAAAATGACCCATTACTGTACTGTATGTCTAAAAACAAATCATGAAGGGCATAAATAATTTTCCCAGGGTAGGAGAGTCTAAAAGTAAAGAGTATAGGTTTAAAGTGAGAGTGGAATGATTTAAAAGGGATCTGAGGGGCAGTATTTTCACACAAAGGGTGGTGGGAATGTGGAAGAAGCTGCAAGAGGAAGTGGTAGAGGTGAGTGCAATAACATTGTTTAAAAGGCATTAAAACAGGTGAATGCATTGGTGCACATGTGGTAAAGAAGGATGTGGGCCATGCGAAGGAAAACAAGCCAAGCATAGGTAGGTCATTTGAGCAGCACGGACAAGTTGGGATGAAGGGCCCATTTTCAATGTGACTGTCCAAAGAGAAGAGCAGAAAATGCTCCAGCTTGCATTCTTGTCTTTCCCTGACACAATGAACTTCCCAGGAGTGGACAACTTACGATCAGAGATGGAAAGCAGGAAACGAGGCCTTCGCACTGCTCAATTGTAGTCCTCATAATTGAGGCACCTCTCACTCTAGAAGTCCAACCAAAGATCAAACCTACTTCCTTAAGAATGAATGGTACCCAGCACCAGTATCTGAGCAGAAACTGAAGGGCTCTGCACTATTTTTAAACTAAGGCCATGTGACAGTTGAAGAGGCAAGTGGATAAAGATCACACTGCCATTTCCCTCATATGCTGTGGCCACTTCATAATGTACAAAGTAAGATGTAGAGCTCCCTCAGGACTCAGCCTCCAGACACTTTTATTTTGAGATGCAAACAGTGAAATACATTGTGATAATCCTCTATCAGGGTGTAATTGATCTTTCCCCATATATTTATAATTAATTAGTTATCTGAAAAGGAATGTAACTGTCACACATTCATTAGTAAAACGATGGATATTTATTCAATCGCTGATCCAGTGAACCGCCCAGCCACTATAAAAGGCAAACCAGGCACACTGCATCCCCCACTGTGACCCAAGTCATGCAGGTAGGACTAATATTACAGTATCTGCTTACGGAAACAGAACCAACATTATAAAGCATTATTTTTTTCTCTCTGTCAGAGAGAACAATAGGCGAACATTGAGAAAGAAAGACTTGCATTTCTGTAATACCTTTCATGTCATCCCAGTATGCTTTCCAGCCAATTAAATTCTGTTGAGGTGGGGACGGTATTTTAGTGTGGCAAACACAGCAATAAATGTGGGCAGAAAACAAGCCCCCACAAACATCACGTGATAATGACTTGGATACCTTTAAGTGGCATTTAAGGGATAAGTTTTGGTGAGAGTGCAGAGCTGGAACGTTTTCTTGAAACCAAGAAATTGTTTGTTTTTCCCCTCAGAGAGCATTCGGGCCCTTTGTTTTATAATTTGTTCAGAAAGACCTGCAGCTTTCCTGCAGTCCAGCAATAGGGCAGCAGCCAGGGTTTTCCGATGAAGTACAGGATGATTTCCAGGAGCAGGGCCTTTATTTCTGATCAGGTTTATCTTCTATACATTTGCACTGTCTTTTTTTAAATAAAAGCCGTCTTATTTTTATGCAGACTTTGGCTGTCTTTTAGTTTGCTATTTGAATGCACACATTTAAAATAAAGGTTTTTTTAATAAAATTATCATCATTCTGGATATAAAAATGACAGAAAAACGTAAAAAGCAAGACAGAAAAAAATATAAGTCAAGCACCTAATTTACTAACAGTTATTTTGCACAGATGGCAAAAGACCTCTATTGTTACGTTGTGATGGCGTGAAGCTTTCATCACAGTTTTAAGTTACAAGTGAGAAATTCTTGATGCTTTCAAATCCACGCACCCAGATTAACCAAAATGGCCATTTTCTTGCCTTTAATCTTTATTTTCATACCCTGCTCAGTGGAGCCAAGCTGCATCCCGCAGCATTATATATTATCAAATGCTTTAACATTGTGAACACAAATATGTATTACAATTCTAAAAATGGGTACATGAAAATTATTACACAGAGAAACAAAATTATCGGATGGAACAAAATTTTAAACATCAGGCCTAGTGTGGGAAGAAAAAAATTTGAAAACCACTGCTTCGCTCGTACCTTTATCTGCACGGTTCCACAACTCCAAAGGAAATGGGGCAATGACTATTTTTCCTCAAAGCAAAATATTTCAGTAACAATTGGGTCTAGAGCAGTGATTTTTTTTTCTTTTTCTTCCCACCCACATATCACCTTAAGCAATTCCTTATTAATCACAGAGCACCGATGGCCTAGGGATTACTTAAAGTGGTACGTGAGTGGAAAGAAACCACTGGGTTAGCAGAAAGCTATTATAGCATCAATGACCCAAGTTCAAATCTGACATTGTAAGGAGTTGGTACATTCTCTCCATGTCTGTGCAGGTTACCTCTGGGTTCTCTGGTTTCCTCCCACCTTTTAAAAACATACCGGAGTTGTAGGTTAATTGGGGTGTTTGGGGCAGCACAGGTTCATGGGCCAAAAGGATCTCTTAATATATGTCTAAATTAAATTAAATGTAACATAAAAATTGAAACAGCAATTCCATGCACTCCTACATCTGTTTGAAACATGGACTACCTCAAGTCATTGGAAAGACCCCACCAACGGTAACCTCTGCAAAACCCTTCAAGTTCATGGACGGAATAAGTGAAACGATGTCAGTATTCTTGTCCAGACTAAAATTCCCAGCACTAAAACTGTAAAGGAGAATGTTTAATGGCATGTTCTACAGGGAGCTTGGCCAATATGAAACTTGTCAAAAATGCCAAAATTCACAGGGAATTCTCACTCCAAATTTGCATCTCATGTCACATTGACAGTCATGTCAAGCAACATGTCTGGCATAAAACTGCTAACCAGATCCACTTGTGAATACAATACGTCATGCAGTATCTGCAAGTGGATCAGGATTTTCTCAGCCTCTTTTGCAGTTCAGAGGTTCCATCCACTGAAGGATCCCATCACCACCAACTTAAACTGGATACTAAAAGGTTGTGACTACATTCCTGCACTCTTCCCTGGTGCACAGTTTCCTGAGGCATATCCTAAGGTTTTGAAAAGAATGTTTGTTGGCCACTCTCATTTACATTCCTATTTTTCCATCTCCCCCCACCCCATGCTTTTTGCCAACTAGTCCAGATTTCTACCATTCGTGGTGCAAAGCATAGCATGAAACAAGGACCAGTAGATCCAGAGTACCTTGACATTGTCCTGTCAGACAAGCTGAAGCCTTCTCCAATGGTATTCTGATGCTTCCAGCAGCCACATTGCAACAGTTAGAGAAAGACTGCATATGACCAGGTGTTTCCACAGCTGCAAGAGGATGATCCACCATCGTGTGCCTGATATATCTGGGAAGTCCCAGGTTGAAGAATTGCATGGCCACCTTTCCAGTCATTAGCAAAGTTGCATGAAAAGTTCTCCCGAAACATTGCTCCTCATAAATGAACTCCTTTAAGGTTTGGGCCTCTAACTGTGAGCCTTTTCCTGTACATGTCTGTTCTTTTCTCACAGGTTCCCCCGTTCTCTGGGTTCCCACCTTCTCCTTGATGAACAGGCAGCAGGGCAACCAACAGGTAAAGAAAATAGTTAAGGATCTAGCCCAGTGCTACTCAAACTTTTTCTTTGCACCTATGTGCCACTCTAAGTGTTCCTATGCCATAGGTGCTCTGTGATGAGTAAGGTATTACTTAAGGTGGTACGTGGGTGGAAAGAAAAAGTTTGAAAACCACTGTTTTAATTGTGCCTCATTATCTGCACGGTTTCATAACTCCAAAGGAAATGGGCCACTGACAATTTTTCTCAAGCAAAATATTTCAGTAACAATTGGGACTAGAGCAGTGGTCCTCAACCTTTCCCCCCCTCTTCCCCCCCCCCCCCCACACACACATACCACCTTAAGCAATTCCTTACTAATCACAGAGCACTTACAGCATAGGGATTACTTAAAGTGGTATGTGAGTGGAAATAAAAAGGTTGAGAACACCTAATTTAGCCCAAACTTCAGCCTTAACATTCCCAGAAAATCTTTAAAATGTTCTCCATTTCTGATAAGGGGAACTACCTTATTTTTCTTGAACCAACCAACAGTTGAGCAAGAGTTAGCACTGTTAAACGCCTGGTTCACAGTGTGTAATTAACAAACCGCTGGTTTATTCCAACCCAGTATGGCAATGCTGGCTTTAAATTCTCAATGCAGAAAATCTGATGTCGTCATCAAACTATACCACAAAATTACACCACTGCACTAACCATTTTGTGGAAGAGTGCTGAATGAAAACTAAAGTCTGCAGATGCTGTGATTGTGGTAAAAACACACAATACTGGAAGAACTCAGCCAGTCTCTGATCGTCCATAGGTGGTAAAGATATATTCCCGCCATTTCAGGACTGAGCCCTTCTTCAAGCAATAAGCAAAGAACAGGAAGGCATCAGAATAAAGACTGAAGACTGGGAGGGGGGAGGAGTCCAGACCAACAAAAGGTGTTAATTGTGCATGATAAGTGGAAAGGTGAGAATTTATTTTGGCTCTGTGAAAGGAGACAGAGGGAAAAGAGAGAGAGAGAGAGACAGAGACAGAGACAGAGCTTGAGGAAAGGGGACAGGGAAGAAAAAGGGGGAGGGGATTTAATGGAAACTAGAGAAATCATTTAAGTGCCAGCCATGCTAACAAATGAGCAGAGACGATTCACACAGCAGATTAGAAACATCTGAGGGTCCATTTTTGCAGTCTTGTGGTGATACGAACACCAGCCTAATGCAGGGGGAGATCTCTGTACCTAAGGGGGTGACTCCACCTGGCCGGCTGTCAATCAGCCGACCTGAATATAGATCTGAGCCGGCCCCTCCTGAGCCAGTCATACGGGAGCCACCAAGGCATGGACTGGTGTTCAGACTTTAACTGGAATAAAGCCTGTTGTACAGCCTTTTGAGTTTGTGCTTGCTTGTTTGTACTCAGTGCACCACAAGTCTAAATATTTAATGTGGATCAGGGCAAATGGATAAAATATTGCACCCTGAGTGGAGTGGTTGGGTCAGCTCTCCACCAAGCACAACCCATACTAACTCAACGACAATCGAGGTCTAAAAGGGTCGCTCTTTAAATTTGTTTAAGAACTGGATAAATGGTGCAATGGGTTAAAAAAGGAATAATCTTGAACAACTCTTAAACAAAACATCCATTATGTGACAAATAACTTCATTTTTAAGGTTGGTTAAATGGTTGTTACATCCAGCAGGTTATAATCTGTAACCAGCAAACATCATTACTCCATTAAACTGCTTCAACTTCCATGTGCTATTTGCTTTTACACTTTTCTGCAGTTTAGTTTCTGCTTTTGCAACAATAGATAAACTGACCAAAGGTTACTTTTGGTACAAGTCCAGGACAAGCCTGGCTATGTCCTAACACTGCGCTCTTAGCAGGGTCCACAAATCATTTAAACAAATTATATCTCCTGACACTCAGATAAGATTAATAATTTATGATGGTAGCACAAATACCTCCTCCTGGAAGTGTACCCATGGAGAAGAATGGATTACAAGTTTGCATTCTAATCAAGGGATCCAAGTGAGGTATTAAACTGAAGCGTTGAGGACTATATATTTGACATCTGAGCACTGCAACTTCAAAGCCCTTTCTGGAAATTTATGTTCATTTTTAAATATGTATTAAGTACTCCTGTTATCCCTTGCTATTAAAACTACAATCATAATAAAGAGCGTATCTTGAGGCACTCAGTTAGATTGACTGAAATTTCATTAAAATGTTTTTATCAAAATGTTTGCAAGTCTGAGGTCCAAGCAAGCTTCTGATGTGGATTTAATGTCTCCAATATAATTTCAGATATTAATTTTCCAGTATAATAAATATACCAACATGGAACTCACATTTGCATCAAGATGCCAAGAACGAGTGTAAGTTCAGTCCTTTTAATAAATTTGGCACATAAACTCACATATAAATTATTCAACTGAAAAAGGCAAATGAAAGGGAAGAGGTTTATTTAGATTCAAATTTACTGTTAATCTCACTCAACATTTTTCATGTAAAATATTTAACATGGAAGTTCATCCCGCAATATCACAGAGCAGAGGAACTGCCAGATTTTAAAAGAAAATGGACACTTGCACAATCAGGCAGATTTAAGAGGAGCACGGCAGTGGAGGGTTTGGCTAACAGAGCTGCTGTCTCACAGCTTCAGCTGCCTGGGTTCAATCCTGACCTCGGGTCATGCCTTCACTGAGGTCTGCTCACCCTGTGACCAAAGGGTCTCCTACAGATCCCAAAAAAGTAGGTGAATTTCTGTGGTGTGCTGCAAATTGCTCCCTAGTGTCTAGATAAGTGGTTGAATCTTGGTGGGGGAGGGGGAGAGTACATCCGAATAAGAAAGGTAAGAATAAAAATGGGGGTTTGATACACATTTCAAAGGACCTACACCTGTGCTCCATGACTCTATAGCTAGAAGTTGATCAGAGGGGTAAAGACAGAGATCAAACCAAGAGTCTAGATCAGCCACTCAATCCCTGGGAGGGGACCACAGCACATTTAAGAAAAAAACCTTGGTTTTTTTTCACCTCACTTAACATAAATATTTGTTACATTTTTATGTAGTCGGTGGGAAAGAAATACAGAAGAAGCCAAAACTTGACTGTTTCACAGAGAAGGGGGCCCATAAACTTGGGAGTTGAATCCTAGGGAGCCCATAGCCAAGAAAAGGTTGGTCTAGGTGATCAAAGATACATCCATCAGGGCTGACAAAATGAGAGTAATGCAGGGATGGTAAAAGTCAGAAAAAGATTTTCCGAATACAAGGCGAGAGAGTACAAGTTTTGTTGCAGGCCACTAATCTGTGGCATTGGCTTAGATTTTATTGATTTTTTTCCCCTTTCTTCATTCACATATCCTGCTATTTGCAACATCATAAATGTCTTTCACTGTCTATCTGCCCCATTTACAACCCATCCTTATAAGTGGTCTGGACCTCTACCTACCACAGATATTCTCATCCCTTCGCTATAAGTTAACTCTGTAAGTTAAAATGACCTCTGCTTCCCTTCCTTCCCAATCTGACAAAGGGTCCTGTACTTGATAACGTTAATTCTATAACCTTTCTGCAGGTGTAGTCTAAACTGCAGAGTTTTCCAGCATTTTCATTCATTTATTGTTTCACTTTTTCAGCACGTCCTACTTTACTAACTCAAGAATTCTGCGCTGGAATGATTCTGCTGCTTTGTCTTTTTGATGTGTTCATTACAGTCACCAGAACTTTAGCTGGACTGTGGAAAATCACCAAAATACATCGGAAAGTCAAAAACAGCTTCCATTCATATTGCACCTTTCAAATGGCCCCAAATCACAAAGCTACAACACTTCCCTAGCTCTGCCCATGCACAGTTAGCCACGCTAGTACAGTGCCAGTGATCTGGATTCGTAAGGAGTTTGTACACTCCCCCCCCCCCCCAACAACCTACCTGGGTTTTCTCTGAATGCTCCAGTTTCCTCGCACCCTCCAAACTGTACAGGGTTGGTAGATACATCGGATGTAATTGGGTGGCATAGGTTTCCCAACCTTCTACCATGCTGTATCATTAACAAAAATGTGGCTTATAATGTGGCATGTTCATTTCCAGATTGTACAGTGGCCACGTTGTTAATTGGTTGCCCTGATAGACTGACAAGGTCGAGCTATTGTACAGTGGACTGACAAATGATAAAAGAAACCCATTTCATTCAGCCCCCTGTTCCCACCCTCCCCTCCTCCACGACAGGGTGGTCGCATTGACAAAACACAGTGCAATTACTCACCTGAATAACTCCGACACTAACTTTCAAACCCAAGAAGGATATAGGAGGAACTGTAGCTGAATCAGAGTCCAGGAATTCTTCTCCTACACCAGTGAGTGAGTATCATTCTTAGGACTGGGGTGGCGGATAAAGGAGATCCATGGCCATCTTCACAAGAACGGTAAGGGATAGGCAATATATACTGGTCTTGACAGCCATGCGGAGATAGAAAAATAAATAAGTAAACAGATAGAAAATAGCAGGGTCCCATACACTGTAAAATGCCCATCCTGAACCCTTGGCTGACATCAGAGGCCACATTAATTAAATGTAACTCCACTCAGCTGATGAAGGAGTGCGGATATCAAGCAGCCTCCTTGAAGGCAATGGGGCCTAATCCATTCTACCCACGGATCATGTGGAACCTTCCAACCATCATATCACACCTTATCTTTGCTGCTTTACTCATCTGGTCCACCAGTGAAAGAAATAGTCTTTCCGTTTTCCCATTCAATGCATGTCATCTGCTTTGATTATGTGTTTTCTCTTCATTGGAGAAGCCAAATGTGAATTTAGTGTCTCCATTCAGTTTGCGGGTTGTGGGGGTGGGGGGGAAGACATGTTTCGTACTCTTTTAGTTCTCTGTTCCACTCTGACCTGTTGTTCTGTGGCCTCCTGCACTGTTACAGTGAGGCCCAACGCGACCAGGAGGAACTGCACCTCACCTTCTCTCCGGGCGCATGGCAGCCTTTGGGATTTTACAGGTTCGAGGAACTTAATTTCTCTGTTAGAATTAGTCATCTATCTGGGATATTACATCTGCTTATTTTCTGCTTTTCGCCTTGTTTCTTTTCCTTCTCTCTGCGAATGGAGGACAACTCCACTCTGACCTGCCGGGCACATCTTTCTGCTTTCCATTTTACAAATCCTAGTCTATGTTCTTGTTTTCTAAGATCTCCCATTCCACTCCGATTAAATAATAATCATCCCCATTACCATGCTGGTTTTACCCAGAGACATCCCTCTCCACTATTCCTTTATGCAGCTGTACAAACTTCTTCTTCTCCATCCCACATCTGGTTCTCTCCCCACAGATATCACTTGACTTGCTGTGTATTTCCAGCATTTCCCATTTTTATTTCAGATACGTTTGGTTTCTCAGCTGAACAAAGCCTCCGAGAAAGGCGGCACAGTTAGCGCAACGTTATTCCAGCACCATTGACCTGGGTTCAAATCCAGCGTGGTCTGTCAGGAGTTTGTACACTCTCCCCAAGATCCAGTTTCCTCCCACCCTCCAAAACGCGTTGGGTGCAATTGGGTGGCACAGGTTTCAATGGCCAGAATCAGCTTCGACCATGTTGTATGAAAAAGAAATGCAAGTCCAGCCATAACCAATTTTAACAAGAAAATTGGTCTGAGCCTGCAGAGAGCCCCAGTTTCTGAGATTTCACTCCTCATTACATACCCCAACCAGTACTGTCCAACTCCCTTTCTCCCTAGAGAGAAAACTGAACACAGAGTTTGCTGGGGAAACACTGCATGTAATCTTGAGCAAACAATGAGGTGCTGGAGGATATGGGTCAAAATGGTCAGTCAACGTTTCAGGTTTGGACCCTTTATCAAAACTCAATAGGAGTCACACATGACGTCTCTACCCATAGGTTTCTGCCTGGCCTGCCGAGTTCCTCTAGCGGCTCATTCTTTGTACGGACTTTGCTGGTTTGTAGGGAATGAAGGTAAGAAAACAATCAATGGGAATGGTGAGATATCAGGAGATGTGGGGTATAAACAGCGCTAGGAGAAAAAAGCAGCAGAATTTCTGCCTATTCATGATCAGATCAGCGGCGAGTTGTCAATGAAGTCAGCTCGACATGGAATCCAGACTAGATCACTGTAATGACTGGGGCACTTGAATCACTGCCAAGTATATTGGTGGATCCATAAGTTTAACCCTCCCCCCTCCCCAAAACATACCCAAAGCCAGCATAAATAATGGAGCCACTTTTAACAAGCTAATTGCATGTTATTTAGTTTGCAATTCAAAAATGAGCTATTTAATATTTACAAATTGCATACCTTTCATCAAAAGAGATTTTATTCTAATTCTTCTGGCAAAATTTCCTGCATTTATTTTCCATCTATCTAGGATTCATATTATATGTATATTTCAATATTTTTTCCTCAATAAGGGATTCAATGCCACAAAAATATAAAATGAACTGGACTTCGATTGCTCCATATGAAGAAAATATTCAGCATAATCCTTTAATTACAGCAATTAAATCAATGAATAGGGAACTGATCTGCAAAAATTAATTCAGACCTGAGAAAAATGCACCTTTATCCTTTAATTACGTGTGATTTTTTTTCTACTAACCTCTCATAGGGTTCATGAGGTCTGCATTAAAAAATATAATCATTCATTATTCTACCACCTACTTCCTTTGTGCAATTTACCTGGAGAACTTACCTTCAGCACAGAGACAGGCCTCAGATCACTGAAACCCCACCAACTGTGAAACACCTATTTATACGCTAATCTCATTTAATTCTCCCCATCAACTCTCCCAGCCTCTACTGCAACCGTAATTTTCTTAGACATTAATGCTTCAGTGGCCGATTAATCTAATAATTCACGTCATTGGGACGGTTTGTGTGTGGGGGGGGGGGGGGTGTGGGGGTGGAACTGGAGCACCCAGAATAAACCGGTCATCAAAACACCCAAGAAGATCACTGGAAACGAAAATCAGCGGCAAAATATTTTTAGGTCAGTTGAACTTACACAATGAGTCAGCATCATTATACAATTAAGCATGCTAAAGTCAATAAAAGTTTCTCCAACTTCCTATTTGATACAGCAAATCTGTTTTAATCTTTGCGTTCATCTTGAAGTTGTCTATCATAATCTACAAACTTCTTTCAGGAATTAAACCTTTTGAAAAAATTGTTGTCCAGAGTTATTTTAACCTAATCCCCTGGTCCCAATCCCTGGGGCTCTGGGAAAGTTGCTTAAATAGGGCTTAAAGAATTCCTGAACATTCATCACACAGTATCTTAGATCCACTTTCAACAGGAAGGAAGTGCAGGACCATCAAAATCAGGATTGTTAGGCTGCAAAATAGCTTGTTTCCACAAGCTGTGAGATTGATGAAAGGTATCCTGTAACCTTGGGTTTCTTGTAAATGAAACAAGTAACTTACTCCGAAATATTAATACAATTTTATTTTATATTACATTTTTCTGCATATATGTGATTATGTGCCGGGTAAGAAATATATTATGTGAATTTGTGTGCACCGTGGTTGAGAGAAACACTTTCGTCAAGTACGCACAGTCAGATGATAATAACCTTGACGATACTGCTCTCTCTCTTTCTTGTAAAAAATCTGCAAATACTGCTGCTATGGTTCAGTTCAAAGAGATGTGAATTCTCCACCCAGGAATTCCCTCATCCAATACCATCCTCCGTCTTAGTCATAAACATTAAAGGCTAAGGAGGGGAGGGTGTTTGTCTGTCAATCCACTAGTGACCCAGACCCAGGCTCTTAAATGGGTTCCTTCTTGAAAAAAAATGGTTCTTCCTCTGGGAATGCAGCCCCCAGCTGATCAGAGGTCCCAGGGCACATCGCCTCAAGACCTTCTCCCAGAATGATTCTGGTTGGGGGACTCTACGCCACCCCCCCACCCCCCATCCCTTCCCACCAGAGTTCAACAGCTGTTAAAGCCATTCTTTAAACTGAATACTTGCAAAATGTCCTTTCTGAAGCAAATGTTCAAAATCACTCAAACACTATTAAAAAATAAAAATACCAAACTGTTAAACCATTAAAAATATAAATTAAAAAAATGAAAACACTGAAAATTTGCACATGATTACAAAATTAATTCACTAATTAAGTAAATAGAATAGATTGAACTCTTCAATCTACGTTCACCACTTCTCATCAATGTTGGTATCTCCCCAAAATTCAGACTCATCAAACCCCTGGGGGTTAGAACCTGGTTGCCTACAGGTCCTGAGCATCCTTCCAGTTTGGAGGATAGATCCATTGCAAGGAGAAGGCTGGGGTGGATGAACAAAAGCAATTTTGTTTTCTGAGTACTTCGACCACCTCATCCCAACCCCACACTTTTAAATGGCATATCAGTTGTAATCTCATGGAACAGGTCTGCCACCTTGTGGTTGGGAAATTCTGCTCAATTCAAATCTTCTATCACTGTCCATTCAGGCTATCTTCCAAAATCAACATCAGATGTTGATCATGTTCAAGTTCATGTTTATTTATCATCCTACTGCACATTTACAACCAGACGAAACAGCATTTCTCCGAACAACAGTACACACGTATACACACATAATGCACAGTACAGTAAAGCCCTGGTGTCTGGCATCTATGGAGCTTTATAAGTACCAGATTAGTGTCCTTCTAGTTTCTTGAGGTTCACTCTTACAATGGCTCACTAATACACCAGCATTATTATCATTTTAAAAGACAAAAATATTATACAGTATTTACACTGAACAAACCACTTCTATAAACCTTAAGCATTTTACTTTACTTCCAGTCTCATTACATGAAAACATTTAACAGTCGCTGCATCTGCAGGTTCCTCCCCCTCCATGGAGCTGCCTGAAGGTCAAACAATAACACTATAGATAATTAACCCCCCTCCCCCAAGTTTACAGATAAAGCCACGGACTAGGGCAACTCTTACTAAGCTGGGATAAGGAGACACTTATCTGTAACCCCAATGGCATCAACCAGCCTGGGTGACACCATTCTATTCAAATACAACTTTATTCAAACAGCTGCAATAAGCAAAGCATGACCAAGGCACTCCACTGGCTGAATATTTACTCCCATCTTCACCAAATGTTTATGTGGTTGTCCCCATCTCCCTGGAACTATGTCAATTTGCAGGGAGATCAGGTCATGGCCGGGTGGGGCCACAGCATCACGACAGGACTGGAGCTGTTTCAGGGAAGTGGCCACCTACAACAGTCATCAAGGAGTACACAAGCACAGTGACTGGCTACATCAGCAAGTGCATTGAGGATGTCATTGAGCTTCACAACCAGGCCAAACCAGAGACCATGGTTGGATACAGAAATCCAGGCCATTTTCATAGCTCGTGATGCTGCCTTCTCCAGTGTAATTCAGAAGGCAAAGTGAGAGTATACATGGAAGATCCACAGACAACTGTGCAGCATTGGCAACATGAGGAGCATATGGCAAGAAATCAAGACTACAGCAGTTCATGTTAACCTTGTAAGTTAAGGATAATGACGCTTCCATTCCAGACAGATTGAACATTTTCTATACACGATTTATTGAGATGAACAGGATGATGTTGAAAAAAGCACCACGTTCCCTGATGAACGGGCTCCTGGAAAAGTTGCAGCCAAGGAGAGAAGAACCCTTTCTAAGGTGAAATCCACAAGGCGGCAGGACCAGTCAACATACCTGGCTGAGTACTAAAGGACTGCACAGGCCAATTGACGGAGGTCTCCACAGATATCTTCAGCACCTCACTGCCGCAGTCCATTGTTCCTGCAGGATTCAAGACAGCCACCATCATCCTGGTACCCACAAGGGCGACATTAACAGGCATCAATAATTACTGCCCTGTGGCACTAACCTCCACCATAATGATATGTTTTGAGTGTCTGGTGATGGAATGCATCAAAGCTCAGTTCCCAGAGATGCTGGGGACCCATTTCAATTTACCTACAGAAGAAATTGTTCCATAGATGTCTTTTCATTCCATCCTGACCCACCTGGAGAATGATACCTCATATGGCAGGCTGCTGTTCATTGACTTCAGCTCAGTGTTTACTGCGATCATGCCCCAGAAGCTGGTGGTGAAGCTGTCCTTATTGGGACTAAACACCTTTCTCTGTAAACAGAGCACCTCAGGGCTGTGTACTCAGCTTGCTCCTGTTCATGCTACTGACTCACGATTCCATCGCCAAATCCAGATCCCAACAGTGTCATCAGGTTTGTGGATGACACAATAGTAATTAGGCCTCATCAGCAACAACAAGGAGTCATTCAGAGAAGAAGTGCAAAATCTCGTGAAATGGTGCGAGAATAACAACCTGAGTCTCAATGTGGACAAGACGATGGAGATGATCATGGACTCCAGGAGGACCAGGAATGACCACCTTCTGCTATGTATCAAAAGAGTAGAGAGAGTGGAGAGCACCAAGTTCCTTGGCGTTCACTTAACTATTGACCTATCATGTACACTCAACATCTCCTTACTTGTCACAAGGCTCAACAGTGACTGCTCTTCCTGAGAAGACTGAAAGGGGCAAGACAACTGGTGACCATTATGTCAACCTTCTACAGGAGCTCTATCGAGAGCGTCCTGGCCGGCTGCATCACAATCCGGGGCTAACCAGAAACCATGGTATGGTTGCTGCAGAGATGGTCAGAGGTCAATCCACAGGGCCATATGGGTGGCAGAGAAGATTACCGGAGTCTTCCATCTGCCCACCACCCCCCCCCCCATCAACGTGATCTACCAGGATCAGTGTCTGATGGGCATGCAAAATCACTGAGGACCCCTTTCTCCCTGCACACAGCATCTTTCAGCTGTTTCCATCGGAGAAGAGATACAAAAGTATCAGAGACAGAACCACCAGGCTGAGGAACATCTTCTTCCCATGGCCACGGGCAGTGAGAACGCTGAACGACCAAAGGAACTGCTCAAACTAACCAACCGAGACTTGCATAATCATGAAATGTCATTTATTTATTTGTGTAGATAAAATACTTGACCAGCGTATGTATTGTTTATGTATTGTGTGCTACATGTTTGCACATTTTACACCAAGGATCGTAGATCGCTGTTTCGATGGGTTATACTTGAGTAATCACATAACAATAAACTTGACTTGATGTGTTATTTCAGACGAAATTTACTTTTACAATTTTAAACATCTGTATTTTTAATCTATTATTTTATTCTTATTTATTTTAATTTGTTAAATTTATTTTCCTTGATTTTGTTGCTGATTGCTTGAGACTGCCTGTTGGTGAATTCCGGATACCAGGGATGTTACTGTACATATTCACATATATAAAAGAAGATATAATTTTAAATAAACAAAAAGAGAGAGAGAGAGAGAGAGAGAGAGAGAGAAAGAGATGTAGGGGGTGATTTCTTTTGTTACCGGATACTGATCAAGCTATTTCCCAGCCTGGCAGTCCTGATTTTGATGCTTTTGTACCTCATTGTTGATGGTAGTGGGTCAAAGATACTGTGGGCTGAATGGAAAAGATCTTCAATAATTTTTTGATCCCTATTTGAGAAATGCTCCTGGCAAATGTAATCAATAGAGGAAAAGGAAAGTACAGTGATTCTCTCAGCCATTTTGATGATCCTCCAGTCCGATGCTTTGCAGCTCCCACTCCGGGCAATGATGCAGCCAGACAGAACACAGAACATTCTCAATTGTGCTCCTGTAGAAAGTTATCAACCTCCTTATGAAGTGTAGATGTTGCTGCGCTTTCTTGACTAATGATGAGTGGGTCAAAGATAGGTCAGCAACTCAGCACATAGGAGGGAGAGTGAAAACTTGGCCGAATGGTATGCTAACAACAACATCGCGCTCAATGTCACCAAAACTAAGGAGCTGATTGTGGACTTCAGGAAGAGAAAAGCAGAGGTATACAATCCAGTGATCATTGAGGTATGAAGGGTGAGAGGGTGAGTAGATTTAAATCCCTGTGAGTCACTATCTCAGAGGACGTTTCCTGGACCCAACGTACTAATATCATTGTGAAGAAAGCAGATCAGCGTTTCTACTTCCTCAAGAGTTGGTGGAGGATCGGTAAGACATTGGAAACCTTGGCAGACTTCTACAGATGTGACTGGCTGTGTCACGGCCTAGTACAATGGCACCAATGCCTCTGAGCGGAAAGCTCAGCAAACATCATGGACAGAGTCAGGTACATCACAGGAAAAAAAAACTCTCCCCACCATCAACAATACTTTCATCGGGGCACAGTAGCAATCAGCCCTCAGTCCTGCCACCAACAAAAGAAATCAAGGTGCCACAAGGCTCATACCACCAGGTTCAGGAACGGTTACTACTTTTCCAACATCAAACTTATAAACAACAAATTCAATCAGAGACTCATTTAATGACTCTTACTTTGCTCATCATGTGTTTATTTATTTTCTTCAGCAGTGCACAGTTTGTTTACATTTCTTTCTCTGGTTTGGATGAAAAGGATCCTCAATACTTTTTCGAGCCCTATTGAGTCTTGAGGCATGGAATCTAATGGAACCTTGGCTGTGTGGCTTCAGAATTGGCTTGGCTGCAGAGAGCAGTGGACAGCAGAAGATAGAAGACATTCTGCATGGTGGTCAGTGACTAGTGGAACTCTGCAGGTATTTGTTCTGGGACCTCTGCTCTTTGCGATGACCTGGACGAAGAACTGGAATGAAGAATCAGTAAGTTTTATAACTAGCACCTGTTTCATTTAGTGCCTGTCACTTTAAGTTGCGACCATTCACAACTGTGGAGAGAACTGAGTGGCAACAATCAGGTACTGACTGCGCCCAAAGTTGACACTCATGAGGAAGAGAAAGAACATTTGTTGCTTTATCCAGAAACACAGGGAGGGAGAGAGACACCTGAGTGGAGCACTTAAAGGAACAGAAGATTTGACCATCAGCCATCTCATGAGCACGGACAATTTGGCTGATTCTCCCTGTCAGGGTAATTATTGAAACACACTGTGACCAAAGACAAGGTCACTTTGATGGCCCATTTCTGGGTAAAGGAAGTAGACTTCCTGTATTGGATCGTGACATTGTGAAGATCATTTTGACTCACCCTTGTCTGGGTTTTGGAAGAATTATGGAAGTCACACGTTTCACTTCCCCTATGAAAGGAAAAAGGGAGTTGTGACAACTATTCAAATGAAAGGACATTTCTCTAGAAGATATCAACCAGGATTCATGAGTTTATAGCAGTCTGATCACTCAGTCTCTCCCACCTCCTTCGTAATTACTTCTGGGCATCAGTTTAGAAGCCTAAGTTTCAACACTGGATTTTTAAGACTGAACTGTGAACTGACTTTCCAGAATTGTTCCTAAGCTGTAATAATTTGGGTATTTCACACACACACACACACACACACACACACACACACACACACACACACATGCAAAGTATATTCATGCATAGTTGGGGGTAAAGTTTATGCAAGTTGTTATATTATTTTAAAAGAAAAACAATAACAGTCTCTTGGTGATTTTCTATTTGAAGATGGCATGAAGATTGGAGGAGTTGTGGATAGTATAGAATGTTGTCATAGGTTATAACAGGATGTAGACAGGGATCAGAGTTAGGCAGAGAAGTGGCAGATGGTGTTCAGTCTGGATACGTGTGCAATGATACATTTTGGAAGGTTGATCTTGAAGTTAGAGTACATGGTTAATGGCAGGATGCATAACAGTGTGGAAGAGGGAACTTGGGATTCAAAACCATAGATTTCTCAAGGTTGCCACGCAGGTTGATAAGGTAGTTAAGAAGGCTAATCATATGCTGGACTTTATTGGTCGGGGGATTAAGTTCAAGGGCCATAAAGTAATGCTACAGCTCTATAAAACTCTGGTTAGACCACACTTGAAATATTGTGTTCAGTTCTGGCTGTCTCATTACAGAAAGGATATGAAAGCTTTGGAGAGGGTGCAGAGCAGATTTCCCAGGATGTTGCCTGAATTGGAGAACGTATGATGTAAGGTTAACAGAGCTCGGAATTTTCTCTATGGAACGAAGTATGAGAAGTGACTTAATAGAGGTCTACAAGATTATGAGAGGCATACAGTGGATAGCCAGCACCATTTCTCCTGGGAGACAGTAGCCAATACCAGAGGGCATCTGTTTAAGCTGAGGGAAAGAAAGTTTAGGGGAGAAGTCAGGGATAATTTAAAAAAAAAACAGAGTAAAGTGTGTCTGGAATGAATTTCCAATGGTGGCTGGTGTGCATTAGGGGCATGTAAAAGACTCAGATAGGCACATGGATGCAAAAATAGGGGTTCATGGGTGCGAGGCAGGGAAGGTTTAGATTGTTGAATAGGTTTATATACAGTAGATGAGTACTGTAAGTACTGTGAGTAAAAGGACCTGGACTGTGCTATAATGTTTTGTGTTCTATTTAAAAAACAATCCTGGCAAATGTCATCAATAGAGGAAAGGAAAACATCCGATTTTCTCAGTTGTTGATCCTTTGCATTGTCTTCTCGTCCGATGCTTTTCATTTACCATACCAGGCAATGAAGCAGCGGGTCAGGACATTCTCTATTGTGCCTCTATAAAATGCTGTCAAGATGGGGGTCATTAGTCTTGCCCCCTCAACCTCCTTAAGAAGTGGAGGTCATTGGTGAGTGGATGGGAATCTGGCACAATCACTCATCGTGTTCCAGTAAAAGCAGCCTTTGTCACCGCAGTAACTTTCCTGGTTCTTAAACAGTAAGCACCTAATCAGCATGGATAACGAGACTTTCCATACAGTACAGCTCCATGTTTCTCAATTAACAGCAGGACCATTACCTGCCCACACCTTCCTTTCATGAGGAACAGACAGACACTTGAAACATTGTGGCTGCCGTCAGAGATGCCCGATGGCATTGAAAATATATTTATTGAACATAGCATTGCTTAAATAATATGTTGATTTCTTCTTTGGCTTGGCTTCGCGGACGAGGGGGTAAATGTCCACGTCAGCTGCAGGCTCGTTGGTGGCTGACAAGTCCGATGCGGGACAGGCAGACACGGTTGCAGGGGAAAATTGTTTGGTTGGGGTTGGGTGTTGGGTTTTTCCTCCTTTGTCTTTTGTCAGTGAGGTGGGCTCTGCGGTCTTCTTCAAAGGAGGTTGCTGCCCGCTGAACTGTGAGGCGCCAAGATGCACGGTTTGAGGCGATATCAGCCCACTGGCGGTGGTCAATGTGGCAGGCACCAAGAGATTTCTTTAGGCAGTCCTTGTACCTCTTCTTTGGTGCACCTCTGTCACGGTGGCCAGTGGAGAGCTCGCCATATAACACGATCTTGGGAAGGCGATGGTCCTCCATTCTGGAGACGTGACCCACCCAGCGCAGCTGGATCTTCAGCAGCGTGGACTCGATGCTGTCGACCTCTTCCATCTCGAGTACTTCGACGTTAGGGATGAAAGCGCTCCAATGAATGTTGAGGATGGAGCGGAGACAACGCTGGTGGAAGCGTTCTAGGAGCCGTAGGCGATGCCGGTAGAGGACCCATGATTCGGAGCCGAACAGGAGTGTGGGTATGACAACGGCTCTGTATACGCTTATCTTTGTGAGGTTTTTCAGTTGGTTGTTTTTCCAGACTCTTTTGTGTAGTCTTCCAAAGGCGCTATTTGCCTTGGCGAGTCTGTTGTCTATCTCGTTGTCAATCCTTGCATCTGATGAAATGGTGCAGCCGAGATAGGTAAACTGGTTGACCGTTTTGAGTTTTGTGTGCCTGATGGAGATGTGGGGGGGCTGGTAGTCATGGTGGGGAGCTGGATGATGGAGGACCTTAGTTTTCTTCAGGCTGACTTCCAGGCCAAACATTTTGGCAGTTTCCACAAAACAGGACATCAAGCGCTGAAGAGCTGGCTCTGAATGGGCAACTAAAGCGGCATCGTCTGCAAAGAGTAGTTCACGGACAAGTCTCTCTTGTGTCTTGGTGTGAGCTTGCAGGCGCCTCAGATTGAAGAGACTGCCATCCGTGCGGTACCGGATGTAAACAGCGTCTTCATTGTTGAGGTCTTTCATGGCTTGGTTCAGCATCATGCTAAAGAAGATTGAAAAGAGGGTTGGTGTGAGAACACAGCCTTGCTTCACGCCATTGTTAATGGAGAAGGGTTCAGAGAGCTCATTGCTGTATCTGACCCGACCTTGTTGGTTTTCGTGCAGTTGGATAATCATGTTGAGGAACTTTGGAGGGCATCCGATGCGCTCTAGTACTTGCCAAAGCCCTTTCCTGCTCACGGTGTCGAAGGCTTTTGTGAGGTCAACAAAGGTGATGTAGAGTCCTTTGTTTTGTTCTCTGCACTTTTCTTGGAGCTGTCTGAGGGCAAAGACCATGTCAGTAGTTCCTCTGTTTGCACGAAAGCCGCACTGTGATTCTGGGAGAATATTCTCGGCGACACTAGGTATTATTGAACATAGCATTGCTTAAATAATATGTTGATTTAATCCAGTAATAACTACCTGTACATTATCTTAGGTTAGGTGTCGTTACGACCACAAAATCTTGAAATAAATTTTGTCTGATTTGCCAAGGTCAGATTGGTTCTCGCACAAGTAAACAGAACTGGAGTGTGGTGGAAAAGCAGGAAGAGTTGCATTGATTACAACAGAGGCCAAGTTATTGGCCGATAGCTGAGATTTGGAATGGAGATAAAACTGACTTGAAGAATTGGCCACAGCAGACCAGTCCAAAAAAAGGAGATTGGATCCTTGTGAGTTGCAGTATGGCCCTATTGATAAACTTATCTCCACATACTACAAACACACAGAGTGGCAAATCACTCAGCCAGGCGAATAGATGCATTACCATAATTTTCCAGGAAAAAGCAGATATTTACTTCCAGGTGGACAATCATTTAACATTTCTCCAAAACTAATTGAGTAATTAGTTACTCTGGGTCTCAAAGACATAAAAATTAAACTGGGATTCTGAAAACAACTATGCAATGTATATTCATATTTTTTTTTTGCCTTATATTGATATTGCACCAATTATCCCTCCATATACCCCAATATAATGGATTAGTATTTTACTCATTGGAATGAATAACTTTGAGGAATGAATGATTAAATTGGCAGGTATTCAGATAATGGATGTCAGTTTGAGCTTATAGAAATTCCAATCAAATTACTTTAATTGATTGAAAAACTGAAGTCTTTGTAAGATCAGTGATTTTAACCATGATTCAAAAGATCAGCAATTGAATCTGATAATGAACTAAAAAATTTCAGATGACAATTGAGCTGTGTTTCACAGAATTGATGTTATTTGACAGCTTTTAAACAGTTTTAAGCTTTTTTTGATATAAAATAATACATGTAACTTCATTTAGTTGTGAGAACTAATTGGCCATCAAGGCTGTCGAAGGCATCTGTAGCATTGCCTGTATTACTTCTCCTGTGATTGAGGTGAAGTCTAGCTCTGGGGTGAGACAGGCTGAGGAGATGCAATACAATGAAAACAAAGAAGATTGTGCAGTAAGAGGGGTTTTTTGTAAGGTAACGACGAAATGGAAAACAACTGCATTTGGCAGGGATGGGCATTTGTCACGAATTCTAGAATCAGGTTTATTGTCATGAACGTGTCACAAAATCGGCTTTGCGACAGCAGCATTGCACTTTACAGGTGCAAAACTTGCTATAAATTACTTTTCTGTAAATGTACTTTTTAAAAATAAATAAATTAGCGCAATAGGAAAAAAAAATGAGGTAGTGCCTGTGGTTCACTGTCCATTCAGAAATCTGATGGCAGAGGGGGAAGAAGCTGTTTTTTTGTAACTTTGGGTGTTTGTCTTCAGGTTCCTGTACCTTCCTCCTGATGGAGCAGCGAGAAGCGGGCATGGCCTGGATGGTGAGGGTCCTTAATGATGAAGACTGCTTTCTTGAGACACCACCTCTTATCAATGTCCTTAATGAAGACTAATGCTCATGATGGTGTGGGCCAAGTTCACAACCCTCTGTAGCCTTTTCCTGTCCTGAGCATTGGCACCTTCATATCAGTGATGCAACCAGTCAGAATGCTCTCCACGGTACACCTGTAGAAATTTGCAGGAGTCTTTTGCAAGCTCCTAACAAAATAAAGCCGCTGGCTCGCCCACTTTATGTTTGCATTGACATGTTGAAACCCGAGAATTTGAAGTTCTTTATCCTCTCCACTGCTGACCCTTCCATGAGGACTGCTTTGTGTTTGCTTGGTTTCCCCATCCTAAAGCCCACAATCAGTTTCTTAGTATTGCTAACGTTGAGTGCAAGGTGGTTGCTGTGACACCACTCAACTAGCTGATCTAGCTCATTCCCGCCATTGCTACCTGTGATTCTGCTGACAACCGTGGTGTCAGAGACAAGTTTGTAGATGGAATTTGATTTTTGCCTAGCCAGTCATAGGCGTAGAGAGAGCAGAGCAGAGGGCTGAACACGGATTCTTGAAGTGTGCCTGTGTTGATTGTCAGTGAGCAGGAGACATGGTTTCCAATCCACACTAACTGTGGTCTTCCAATGTGGAAGTCAAGGAGGCGGGGGGATGCAGAGGCCCAGGTTTTGAAGCTTGCTGACCGGTCCTCAGGGAATGCAGGTTTGGCCTCTGAGCTTGAGATCAAAGAGTAAGAGATGATCACAGTTAAAATATACAAAATTATTTTAGGCCTTGACTGGATATCCATTCATTTAGCTTAAACTGCCCTGGTTTACTTTATACATAAGGGGTCAAATTAGCCAGGCGTATTCGACAGCATCTCCAACCTCTGCAGACTCCTTGTTTACTAAAATTCTCCTGCAATTGGTAATGATATTGTTGCTGTTCACCCAGAAAACCAAATGTTGGTAAATTTGGTCTCCCTCCCCCACCATTGACGTGATCTATCAGGGTTGTTGTCTGAAGAGGGTGCACAAAATCATTAGCCCCTCTCAAATTGCAGCACCTAGGTAACCCTCCTGGGCCCTGGGTGCGATTACTGGGTCAAAGCACCTGATTGGAAGCACCTTTCAAATCGCAGGGGGATCTACCCATTAAATCAGGGTCTCGTCTCCGCGATGACGCTGTGTATGATGTGTCATTCACTCACTGTAAGTACTGCCAGAAGTTAAGAACTGAAGTCCAAATGATGAACGGGAAGGATGTTCAGATGCTGGCTGCCGTGGTGATGCATGCACGCAAGCGCTGATTTCACTGGAATAAGCAGTTCAGCCATTTTCATTTACAAATCGACTGTGGACGAGACCTAGGTGGCATTTATGTCTAATAATGTAAAAAGGGGAAAAATAAAGAATGATAAGATCGTTAGGTGGAGGATCGAACTCTCCACCAATAATTACGACATAGCATACAGGCCAGGTCCTCTCAATGAACCTCCAGATGCCTTGTCAAGAGGAAGCTGTGCCTCTGCACACACCGGTCAGTTGCGGTCACTGCACGCTGAGCTTTGCCACCCAGGCATCACTTGCATGACTCAATTCATCGAGGCACACAACCTGCGTGGAGTGCAAGCCGCAATTCTACTGCCTGACAAAGCGCACCTGATAAAGGAATCCTGCCCCTTCGAACGACTCAGTGTCGATTTCAAGGGTCCCCTCCCTTCCACCAACAGAAGCATGTACTTTCTCAATGTTATTGACGAGTATTCACATTTTCCGTTCGCCATCCCTTGCCCAGACATGACCACCACCATGGTCATCAGGGCCTTGCCCTCTATTTTTGCCCTGTTTAGGTATCCCAGCTATATCCATAACGACTGGGGCTCATCATTTATGAGCAAAGAGCTACGCCAGTAACTGCTCATAAGAGGTATTGCCTCAAGCAGGACGACTAGCTACAATCCACAAGGGAATGGACAAGTTGAAAAAGAGAATGCAACTGTATGGAAGGCCATGAAATTGGCTCTCCAATCCAAAGGCCTTCCAGATTCACGCTGGCAAGAAATCCTACCCATGGCATTCCACTCTTTAAGGTCACTCCTCTACACAGCGACCAGTACAACTCCCCACAAGCTTATGTTTACGTTCCAGAGGAAATCTACATCTGGAACTATTCTCCGAGCTTGGTTGATGGCACCGGGGCCAGTCCTGCTGAGAAAGCATGTGAGGATGAGCAAGACAGAATCCCTGATCGAGAGGGTGCACCTGCTACACGCCAACCCAAAGTATGTCTACGTGGCATACCCTGACGACAGAGAGGACACCATCTCGATCAGAGACCTGGCACCTGCCAGAACTGAGGATCTCATGCCTCAACTGTGCCAGGAACTACCAAGTACCCCACTAAGAGTCCCATAGGACACTGCTCAGGAAGTGGTCCAATCCACCCCACGACCTGAGCCGGAGTCCTCAAGACTCATTGACCCTGTACCACAAGGGGTCCAGGAGGTTCGGGAAGCCCAAAGTCCTCCAGTACTGCGGCACTCAACTAGAATTACCAGACCCCCTGACAACACGTAAATATTTGTTAAGTTTTTTTTTGAATGTTTGGTCTCTGTTTTTCATCCACAGGCTTAATTCTGAAGGAAGTGGTGAATGCAGTGAACTGGAATTCACTGTCTGAGTGTTCTGTCAGAATTCACATTCTGATGGCCTGCTCCTCCCCTGACTCCACCCTCACCTACCCTAATATAAACCCTGGTTTTCCCGCCTTACCTCAGATTCACCTGAGGACTATTGTGTCTACTGGCCATTGATTGTAAGCTATTAAAAGTGTGTTTGTATTCCTCTCTTGTCTCCAAGTGCATTCAGTCACGTTACACACCTTAACTTATTATTAACAATCCTCTCCGCAGGAAGTTGTCTGCCATTTGGAAATCTCATTAGCAAGGATTATAGGGCAGTGACTATGTCTACTTAACATGAATCCAATTTATACTTTGAGTTCTGCGATATTAACATTCTGCCACAGAATGTCCTTGTGTCCTGCACTCATGTAAGTTTAACATAAGAAATTAAAGCAGGAGAGACAATCGAATACGAACAAATAAGAATATGGCTGTTCTTTTCTTAAATCACAGTGCTACTTTACTTCACAGATTCATACATATCATTATTCTCTTAAGCTAACCATTGTTAACTTCATTGGTTTGAACCAATAAGAACTTTACTTGGGTTCAAGTTCTTTGGGTGTAGAAAAATCAATGTTATCTTTGTGCCCCGAAGTGGGGTTATTAAAATGTTCACAATTAAACTCTGGCGGTAAGCAGAAAGCTTAAGTGAATAGCCCTGGAATTTGTTGCAAGAATCCATTAATCGTTTCGACCCAATGCAGGTAATGTCCAAGTGCCCATTCAGTACCATCATCACTCAGCAGGGAACTCATCTTGTCAGTGGAATCCGCCAGTGAAAATCTGAAAGAATTTCTTCATTCTTAAATGTGGTAGCTGGAATGATGATAGAGGACACTGGTGCTCCCATGACACAGCCTGGGAGTGGTAGAGCTTCAGGATTCTCTAGAAGCCTTGCTGGAAGAGAATGAAAGGAGAAATTATATACAGGTATGCATCGCTTAATGTCTATTCAGGCAACGTCCAACTGCATGTCCGTGGTCCCATAAGGTTATAATGGAGTTCAGAAATCCTGATGGGAGAACTGCAGACGTAACTGGTTCTACGCTTTTCACTGATGGAGAGGAATGCTTATGCAGTGTTTGCCATTTCCTATATCCTCTTTATATATGTCACACCCAATATTTGTACCTGCTCATTACATGATGGGGCAAGGAAGTTGCCCAGTATATGAAATGAGCAGGTACAAAAATTGGGTGTAACATACATATGAATGAATAGGGCTTCTTATGATGTCAAGCACTAAACCAAGATGAAAGAAATGTATGAATTCCAGAGCTCCACAGAAATATAGTAATAGTTAAGACATGAACAATATTACAGTCAATCACTACTGGTACAATAAAACATATAATACCTTATTTAATAATATGACAAAGTATTGCAGTTGTACTCAGTAATTATCGGCAGAGGGCTGGTAGATTAAATCCAGTGAGGAAAGGATTGTCTAATCCCCAAAACATGTCATGTCTCTGGCCCTTGCTTTCTCAGGTCTCTCCCCTCTTTCTCTTGTGACAGATTATGTTGTGTTTATATTGTTTATAGATATTATTTTGGGAGATAAATTGGGGTAGGTTTTTTTTAGTGTAGGTCACATACAAAGACTTTAAAACAGATCTTATTTAAAATACTGGAGATCTGCTCATGCTAGACAGGCTGGCTCCAAGAGCCTTTGCAAAAGCTTTGGAGAGTGCCCAAGAGACTTCACTAATGGATTGCTGTTTACAAAAGGGCAACAGATAAAAGAACTCGTCAGAGCCGCAGCCTGTCTGGAGTGTAACCCTGTTTTAAGAGGGTCATGTGGTTTTGCAAGCAGAGAAAGTCAAACAGGCTTTCTCTCTGAGAAAGAGAGAGAGAGAGAGAGAGAGAGAGAGAGAGATCAGTACTGCAGTTTTACGGTGAGCAGCAGCAACTGGAACTGGAACAGGACAAGCTGGCAAGCTTGTGGAAACCTGATTTTGAAGACGGGTTGTGACTGCTTAGTTCAGCCTGGCCAAAGCACTTGTGGTTCATGCAAGAGGAGAGGACTAGCTGCCTAATGTTTCACTTGAAATAAGGGAAACAAAAAGGAACTCTGTGATGACCTGAAAGAAAGAGGTTACCACCTGGAGAAACCTGAGAGTGCAAGTTTATTCAGCAAGACACTAAAGGGGCTGGTTACAAGGAATCAGTTGTGAGTGTCCAGCGAACAATAAATCTCTCTCTGAAAACTGACAAGAACCTTCCTGAGTGGTAACCATTTACTTTTCAAGCACCAACGCCTAGTGAACTTCATAAATGTTAAATTCTGTGCACAGCATAAGAATTGCCTGCAACCAATAAACTTGCAGGAATGAGAAGTGAGATTGGACTGCCAATTAAATAACTTTTCTAAACTTATATTCACATTATATACACGTGCACTTAGAATTAGAAGGGGGTTAAATTAGGTTAGTTAAGTTCAATTTTGATCCTGTTTTCATCTTTAAAGATAATTAAGAGCAACTTTTGTTTATGTGGCCATTTTTCTTGGTGAATATCCATTGCTGCTAGGTTTTGGGGCCCTCTGGGCTCATAACACTCTTTAAAATCCCATCTCTTTTTCCATACATACCTTGACTTCATCCTATCTCTCAACATCATGAGTTTTTCTCTCTCTCTCTCTATGTCTGTCTGTCCTGGTCATTCTTTCTCTGTGGGGATTGCCATTTGGAACTCTGTTTTGTTTTGTTCCTTCCTCTTCCTTTCCTGGTCATTCTTTCTTCCTCCACCCAAAATCTCATTGTTCCCTTTCCATGTCTCTCACTTTCTTTCCTGTATCCCTTGCATCTATCTAGGCCGGGCCCCCCTCCAACTTGGATTTGTTCCTCTCTCTCTCACTATGACATTCTCTCTCTCTCTCTCTCTCTCTCTCTCTCTCTCTCTCTCTCTCTCTCTCTCTCTCTCACCCCCTACATGATTTTGGACTCTCTAGAAATTTCCCTCTCCCTATCTATCCTAGGTTCCTCTCTCTCTCTTTGGGACAAGAAAGAGAAAGCTCACTCTATCCCTATCCCACTCCATCCCATCTATCTCCCTCTTTGATCTTCTCCTCTAACCCAAGTCTTGCACTTCAAGGTCTGTTGATCCATCTCCCTAATTTTCCTCGATTCGAGGACTCTCTTTTTCTATCTCATATTTCTCTCTCCTGGAGTTCCTTACTCTGCCTTGCATCTCTCTATCCCATCTTCTCTCTCTCTCTCTCCGTAATCTTTCTCACTATCCTAGGTCTTTCTTTTTCTCCTAGGTCTCCTGATCACTCAGTACTTTCTCTCCCAGGTCTTTTTCTATCTCTCCCTCTCAAACCTGGATCTATCTCCCAGGTCTCTGTCCACCCACCCCACCCACACAAATCTAAGGTCTCTCAATTTCAACTCTGTATTCTGACTCTCTACCTCTCTACCCTACGTTTCTGTCCATCCCTGCTTCTCTCTCTCTCTCTCTCTCTCTCTCTCTCTCTCTCTCTCCCCCCCCACCCTCCTCTATCCAGTGCCTTCCTCCATTCCCCAAGAAGGACGCCAGCATTATAACAAATATGCACAAACATTGCCAGAATTCTTCAGAGGGCAGCATGGTCATATTCAAGAGCCGATGTTGAAATCATGGGCCCCAGCGAAGGTCATCAGAGAAGCTGAGACACCAAGATCATATATTGTCAAGACAGACTCTGGCAATCAGATGAGGAGGAACAGAATTCACATCCAGCCGACACAAGATGTGATGAAGCAGAAAGCTTTAATGCCAGCAAAGCCTGCAACACCAATATCAAGTGAAGAGACCACAACCACTAATACCAAAACATCAACACAGCAGTTGTCAGGTGAAGCACAACAAACTACATCACTTCCACATGGACCAGCAACACAGAGCCCAATGGTTGCAGCCAAATCCACAAGATGGCGAAGCAACGTACTGCTGCCAGTGTTATATCGATAAGAACTATTTTACGTAGGAACAGGAGTAGGCCAAAAATAGCCCATCAAGCCTGCTCCGCCATTCAATATGATCATGGCTGATCTAATTTATGACCTAACTCCATCTATCTGCCTTCTCCCCATATCCCCTAATTTCTCCATCATGTAAAAATTTATCTAACCGAATTTTAAATATGTTTAATGAAGCAGCCTCAACCACTTCCCTGGTTAGAGAATGCCAAACATTCACTACTCTCTGGGAAAAAACTATTTTTCCTCATCTCTGTCCTAAATCTACTCCCCTGAATCTTGAGACTATGTCCTCTCATTTTAGTTTCCCCGGCCAGCTCAAAAAACCTTCCTACATCTATCCTATCCATACCCTTTATAATCCTATATTTTTCTATAAGATCTCCTCTCATTCTTCTGAACTCGAGCGAATACAATCTTAGACGATTTAATCTTTCATCATAAGTCAGCCCCTTCATCCCAGGGATCAACCTAGTAAACCTCCTCTGGACCATCTCCAAAGCCAGTATATCCTTCCTCAAATAGGGAGACCAGAACTGGACACAGTACTCCAGGTGCGGTCTCACCAGTACCTTATACCTCCCTACTCCTGAATTCAAATCCTTTAGCGATGAAGGCCAACATTCTATTTGCCTTCTTAATAACCTGCTGCACCTGCAACCTAACTTTTTGCAATTCATGCACAAGCACTCCCAAGTCCCTCTGCACAACAGCATGCTGTAGTTTTTCACCCTTTAAATAATATTCAGCTCTTTTATTTTTCTTTCCAAAGTGGATAACCTCACACTTACTAACATTGTACTCCATCTGCCAGACCTTTGCCCACTCATCCAGCTTAACTATATCCCTCTGCAGACTCTCCACATCCTCATTACAATTTGCTCTTCCACTCAATTTGGTGTCATCCGCAAACTTGGCTACACTACATTTTGTGTCCTCCTCCAGGTCATCAACGTAAATGATGAACAGTTGTGGGCCTAACACTGACCCCTGCGGCACCCCACTTACCACTCTCTGCCAACCTGAAAAACTCCCATTTATCCTGACTCTCTGCCTCCTGTCAGACAACCAATTTTCAATCCAGGCCAAAATACTTCCCTGGACTCTACTTTCCTGTAAATTACTGATAAGTCTCTTGTGCGGCACCTGATCAAATGCTTTCTGGAAATCCAAATATACAACATCAACCTGTTCCCCTCTATCCACCGCACCCATTATATCCTCAAAGAATCCTAACATTTGTCAAACAAGATCTTCCCTTTCTAAAACCAGGCTGCGTCTGCTTGATTGAACCCTTACGTTCCAAAAGTTTCACTATTTCATCTTTAATGACGGCTTCAAGCATTTTTCCAACTACAGCCATCAAGCTAATTGGCTGATAATTTTCAATCTTCTGCCTACATCCCTTCTTAAAATGTGGTGTGACATTTGATGTCTTCCAGTCTGCCGGGACCTGCCCAGAATCCAAGGAATTTTGGTATATGACCACCAATGCATCAACTATAACTTCTGCCATTTCCTTCAGAACCCTTGGATGCATATCATCAGGACCAGGTGATTTGTCTGGCTTTAGTCCCATTAGTTTCTCCATCACTACTTCCTTTGTAACAACTATTTTATCAAGGCCCTCCCCAACATTCGCATCCTTAACTCCACACTTGGTCATGCTGGACGTGTCTTCCACCATGAAGACTGACACAAAATATTTGTTTAATGCCTCGGCCATTTCCTCATTTTTTGTTACCAGTTTTCCTTTCTCATCCTCCAATGGTCCTATGTTAACTCTGGCCACCCTCTTCTGTTTTATATATTTATAAAATTTTTTGCTTTCTGTTTTTGTATTTTGTGCCAATTTACTTTCATAACCTTTTTTCCCATTTCTTACTACCCGCTTTGTAACCCCTTGTTGTCTCTTAAAGTTTTCCCAATCTTCCAGTTTCCCACTGCTCTTTGCAGCTTTGTACACCTGCGCCTTCAATTTTATACTCTCCTTTATTTCCTTTGTTAACCACGGTTGATTTTTCCCTCCCTTTTTCCTGACCAGAATATATTTTTGTTGAGCATTACAAAATATTTCTTTGAAAATCTTCCACTGTTCCGCAATTATTTCATCAATTAGTCTGTGCTCCCAGTCCACTCTGCCCCATTCCTCCCTCATCCTATGGTAGTCACCCCTGTTTAAGCATAATATATTAGTTTTAGATCGAACTATTTCCCCTTCCATCTGAATGAGAAATTCAATCATGCTATGATCGCTATTTCCCAGATGGTCTCTGACTATTACATCATTTACTCTACCTATCTCATTGCACAACACTAGATCCAGGAGAGCATTTTCTCTTGTGGGTTCCTTAACATGCTGCTCAAGAAAGCTATCGCAGATGCATTCTATGAAGTCCTCTTCCAGACTCCCACGACCAAACTGATTTTCCCAATCTATGTGGAAGTTAAAGTCCCCCATGACTACTGCCGTATCATTATTACATGCCTCACTTATCTCTCTATTTATTTCCTGTGCCACTAAACTATTGTACACCCACCAATAATTTTTTCCCTTTGTAATTCTTTATCTCTACCCAAATGGATTCAACATTATGCTCTTTAGATCTTATATCATCCCTCACTACTGCCTGGAGCTCATCTTTGATTAAGAGTGCAACTCCACCTCCCTTACCATCCTGTCTATCTCTTTTAAAATAGTCATGTAAATCAACTAGTATACAAATTCAGTTACTTAAGTTGCACTGGAAAGAAAGTGAAATGTTTCTTTATCTTGAGAAGGAGGAATGTTATATAGTCAGCATAATGTGAACTATTTTGTAACTGTGTAAGAATACACCCTTCTCACTGTAGTGCACCACTGTGTGAACAGTTTCCTGAGATGGTTAAAGACATCAGTAAGTAAAGTTTCTTTTGTTATTTGAATCTTGCCTCTGGAAGTTATTTAAGAAGCCTCCCAAGTAACACAGAGACATAATCTCTGTTTAAATCTCGTGAGATTTAACGGACTGTGATGTCCTCATTCATGAACTTTGGAGTCCAGGGGCAGCTGAGAGTACCTGTCATTCATTCCCTCAACTTGCAGTCTGGCCTAGGTAGGTAGGTAGGTAGGTGTGTGTGTGTGTGTACTGAAGTCTGCTGGCAATATGGTTGAAGTGAAGACAGTGTTAGAGAAACTCAGCAGGTCAAACAGTGTAGCGAAGATAAAGATATATAACTAACGTTTCACACTAACCCTTCATTAAGGTACCTTGATAAAGGGCTGGACCCCGAAACATTGGATATGTATCCTTATCTCAATCGATGATCCTTGTTTTTTGACGGAGCGCTGGCACCCTGAAACCCAGTCAGGCAGGCACATGTTGTGAGGCCAGTCCCCACCCCATTGTTGCACGAACTGCACCTGGGAATATTTCCCCGTCCTTTCAACGCTCATGATCTTGTTCAGTTCTCAGCCACGCCACTAATCTCAGGACTGGTCTGTCTGATCGTCAAAGCGATGCTGGTCCCCGTCCTTCATCGTGCACGCCATCACGCTCCCAGCTCCGCTGATGTCCTCGCCCCCACATCTCACATGGCTTCGGGGGGTCCCGCATCGTGAGGGCGCACAGCCCCATCTTTGGGGGGGGAGGGAGGAATAGACTTTATTTACACATGCACATCATTGCACAAATATACTGGAGTCAAATGACTAGACACAAACACACAAGTTATATTAAAATACTGCCATCCCTGGCAAGAAGTCTGGGCATCCGACATGGGCCAGGACAACTCCCACCCAAGCCATTCTCGTGCCGAAAGTTTCGGAGAAGGGCAAAACAAGTTGGAACTGAACCATTTACGCAGACAGAAGCGACCTTGGGTAAAATTGCAGACTGGCTATATTTGACATTGTTCCATTTCCAGCCCTTGTGCCGAGCAGCGGGGCAAGGGCAGCTTCTTCCCCGCGGAACGACCACTCTTCCCCGCCACAGACTCTGCCTTAACTTGGACCTTTCCTGCATGGATTGTTGGAAGGTGGTTCACATGAATGTGCAGACAATAAATGCTGACGCAAGTTTAATTAATTTCACTGAGAGTGAAAGCACAATGTTGGAGAAACTCGACTGGTCCAACAGTGTTCTTGATAGCGCCAAGATGCATAACCAACTGGGAATTAAAGCTTTCATGCCCTTCACCCAATAGGTCAGCGAAAGGTGCTGGGGAAAGGAGTTTATTGCAACAGTGTGCAGGTTTAAATCGCTTCCGTCAGACAGGCGTCTCTCACTGAGATTTTTAAGCCTATTATGAATGACTTGTATGCGGGGATTAGCGCTTGCTGGTCCGAGAAAGGGTTCTGCAGCGGACGGGCAAAGAGTGCGGGCACCGACGGGACCACAGGCACCGTTGCCCGCCGGCCAGCCAGCTCCGGGCCAGCCGCGCTGCCCTGCGGACAGAGATGGCCCCAGGCAGCGCTTCCCCTTTCCTCAAGCCCTTCGCCCTGAGGTACACGGAGGCTTCGAGCCCTGGCGGCCGGAGACGCCACACGCTGCCGGCCAGCGAGTTCCGCAACCTCAGCCTGAAGGATGCGCTGAGCGTGTTCGAGATCGAGAGGGAAGGTGGGCAAGCAGGCGCGCCCAGTGCCAGGCAGGCAACTTGTCCCCCCTCCCCGCCACCTTCATCCTTCAAAGCAGCCGACTGCAGCCCTTCCCAATAATGCATGTAAAATTATACCCGATATGCTGGTTTTAGCAAAGAGTGGCAGCGTCTGTGGAGGGATCATGAGTCCAGGTTTCACCATTTATTCCTAGTGATAACCCGGTGTCTAGGGATGCAGGTGGCCCTCTTGCAGGGGGAGGGAGGCGAGGAGAAGATGCTAATGCAGGCAGATGAGATTACAGTGGGGAAAGGTGGGCTGAAGGGCTATGGCGAGCTCTCCACTGGCCACCTTGACAGAGGTGCACCAAAGAAAAGGTACAAGGACTGCCTAAAGAAATCTCTTGGTGCCTGCCACATTGTCCACCGCCAGTGGGCTGATAACGCCTCAAACCGTGCATCTTGGCGCCTCACAGTTTGGCAGGCAGCAACCTCCTTTGAAGAAGACCGCAGAGCCCACCTCACTGACAAAAGGCAAAGGAGGAAAAACCCAACACCCAACCCCAACCAACCAATTTTCCCCTGCAACCGCTGCAATCATGTCTGCCTGTCCCGCATCGGACTTGTCAGCCACAAACGAGCCTGCAGCTGACGTGGACTTTTTACCCCCTCCATAAATCTTCGTCCGCGAAGCCAAGCCAAAGAAAGAACTCTGAGAGAACGTGTATGCGAAAAAAAATGCTGCATTTTATAATACTTCTAGTGAAAAATCTAAAGGCATTTCTGTTCTCTGACCCTTCAGCCTTCATTTCTGTCTCTGGAGAGTGCCCTTTGCACATGGACGGAGTGAGACACTTCCTGGAACTGTGCCCCGAGCTCTCGTTGGGCTGGTTCGAAGAGGGGAGGCTCGTAGCCTTTGTCATTGGTTCGGGATGGAACAAGGACAAACTCTCGCAGGTCAGATGGGCGCATTTTAAAAAAAATAAGAATATACCTCTGTACTAAATGTTGACCAATATTGTTTGTTTGTTTTTTTAATGTATCCAAGCGAAAAATGTTAGAACTATTCAAACTTGGAGAAAGAGAGGGAAAGACTTAAAAATATAACGACCGGTTGTCATCTGGGAAAGAGTGAATCTGTAGGTCTGATATTAGCATAGAATGGGGGTGGAAATGCGGGAACTGGATGGGGTTAAGGGGCTGTGAAATTCATCCGTTTGGTGCAAGTGAGCAAATGCAAAGTTGCGGGAGCTCAGGCTTTTCCGAGAGGGGAGGTCCAGGAACAAGATGCACCAAACATCTCTCTTCTCCCCCGCCCCATGAATTGCTGGCGGACCCTGCCGTGTTGTTTCGGATTTGCGACAATTGGGGGGTTCGCTAATTTTTAGTTTGCATTTTCGAGCTCTTTTTACTTTAATTTTAGTTCCAAGTATGGACCAAAACTAAGTTCGTTTTGTTATAGATAGAGAATTTGGGTTAAAAAGGGTTTAAGTTAAAATGTGATGATTAGTCATAAAAGGGGGCGAACCACTAGAGTTTAGCTGGAAAATGTTACAACAGACTTGCAACAGATTTAACTACAGAGAGACATGCAGGAGCCAAAGATTGATAAAGAGTGAAAAACAGGATTTGGTGTGAGCAGAGGTCATGAATGATCGTGGTGTGGTGACTAACAGTAATCAGGATGATTCTGCAAAAACTAATCAATTAAAGCAGTGTAATGGAGATGCCGAAGGACAAGCAAATTGTATAAAAAAACAACGCACTGTATGTATCGGGGCTCGACTTGGCGAGAAGCCGGTTGAGTCCAACTCTGCAGACTTGCGAATAAAGCTTGTCGTGTCACCGATCTTAAAGAGACTCATTTGTGAGAATTTGTGTTTCTGACACGTTTTTTAAATCTTGGCCCTAGTTTTTTTTGGGGGTGGGGGGGGTGGAAATCACACCATTTTGCATTATGTTCACTTAAAATAACAAGACTACAAAATATCCTTTACTCATAAAACTAGGCTACATCTTCTCTCCTTTTTCATTTCTAGTTGAGCCCCTGTAGAAATTTACACCTGAAATCAAGCTTCGCTCTTTTCTAATCAGTTTGAGTAAGCCACATGAAACAGCATTATAGTTTACCCTGCACATCTTATTCTTCCGCACTGGAAGTTGGAGCTTCCACGATAACCAGTTGTAGAGAACTTGCCAGAAATGGCATATTCACCTTATTAATTGCAGTAGCTTTTCCAAAACAAAATTATTTTTCCTCCATCTTCATTTTTTGAAGATTATAAACTTGCAAAGTAGAGTGTATGTTTTCTTTGAACATGTATGTGTGATGAGCTGACAGTGAAGCCTGCAAGACTAGGCCTGAAATGACTTGTTAAATGGGTATCTTGGAATCAGCGATGGGAAAGATTTCCTTGTTTTCTGCACCTGGTGGGGTTTACCTTTACATAAATCCCCCCCCCCCCAGCTGGTGAACTAATATCCTTTCGACAAGAAAACCTATCCATGCCCCACCCTCACCAAGACCAACTCCCGATTATTGAATTATCTGCTCTAAAATTGGAATTGAAATTTTGTTTCTGGATCATTAACCCAGGTTTCTGGATGACTACTCCAGTAAATAACCACTTCACTATTTCAAAAGTTCTGCTTTCATCTGGACTGGGAAAAATCAAAGGTCCAGATCTGAACTTGCCTAAATTGACCCAATTAAAAAGCAGGCATATTGTGGTCATCCTTTCCAAGTTGAATTTTTTCACTTGGATAAAGCAAAACATCCAGATTTTCCTCGCCACCATTTTTCAATTTACTTAATTATATTGAAGATTGTCCTGTTCAAACACCTGCCCAAACACCAACAATACAGAACATTCAACAGAAATAATGGGAGGGGGGGGGGGGAAGATGAGGATTAAATTTGAGAAATTATTATAAAATGAAACAATGTGATTTTACACCAAATCTTGTTGATGACAATCAAAAATATCATTTATTTAAAAGGCTAATAATTAAGAGTTCAAATAACTAGCTGTGAGTTTTGCAAATGCTGTTGCTGGGTGGGGTGGAAACTACATTGGCAGGAGGGTCAGAATCAAAGTGAAGAGGTGGTTGGTGCAGAACTAGAAGCAGATTGGGCAAAACTGCATCCGTGAGGATGAATGGCCATGCAACAAGGACACAAGCAAAACAAAAAGTGACAAATACGGGGCTTCAGGTTTTGTATTTAAATGCACGCAGCAGAAGAAATAAAGTGGATAACCCTGTAGAATAGCGACAGGTTGACATCTTGGAGTCATTGCTAAAGGATGGATGTCATTGGGAGGTGAATGTCCAAGGATGCACGATGTACCGAAAGGATTAGGCCGGTAAGCAGAGGCGTTGTGTGGCCTTGTTGGTAATAAATAACATCAAACTATTAGAAACACTGCAAGTTGAGTTAAGACATGGCAAGGGTAAAAAGACACTGTTAGCAGTTGTATACAGGACGTCCAAACAGTAGCCAGAATAGGGACAACAATTACAACAGCAAATAGAAGAAAAATCTCAGAAGGGCAATACTATGGTAGACATGGGGGATTTTAACATACATGTCGATTGGGGAAAACCAGATTGGGACTGGATCCCAAGACAGAATTTGTAGAATGGCCATGAGATGGCTTCTTGTAGCTGAGCTGGTCAGGAAAATGGCAATTATGGATTAAATATTGTGTAACGAACCAGAGTCGATCAGAGAGATGACGGTAAGGGAACCTTGGAAGCAATGATCATAACATAATAGAATTTGCTCTGCAATTTGAGAGGGAGCAACTAAAATAAGAGGTGTCTGACTACCAGTGGAATAAAGGGGGCTACAGAAAGGAACTGAAAAGTTGATGGAGTAGCACACTGGCTGGAAGAATGGCACAGGATGATTGGAGTTTATACGAGAAAAAAGGAAAGTGCAGAAAAAAAAATTTGAATGGAATGTGGCTGACGAGTTAAGTTTAAGCCAAAGTAAAGGCACAAAGGACATACCTAAGGTCTGGGAAGCTTTTAAAACCATACATTTGGAAGGAAAAGATAAACTTTGAGAGGAGGCTCAGTAAATAATATCAAAAAGCTTTGTTAAAAATGTATATTAAGAATAAAAACGAGGCTAGGACTGATAGAAAATGATGCTGGAGAAATTATAATGGGGGACAAGGAGATGGCAGAGGAACTGAATAAATATTTTGCATTAGTCTTCACAGTGGAAGACGTGGGCAGTACACCAGACTTTCAAAGGTATCAGGGAAGAGAAGTGAGTTTAGTCACATTCACTGAAGACAAGGTGCCTAGAAAGTTGAAAGATCTAAGTATCGATAAGTCTCCTAAACCAGATGGATTGCACCCTTGGGTTCTTAAAGTGGCTGCAGAGATTGTAGAGGCACGTGGAATGAACTTCCAAGAATCAGTTGATTCTGGCATAATTCTGAAAGATTGGAATATTGCAAAGGTTACTCCACTATTGAGTAAGGAAGAGAGGCAGCAGAAAGGAAATTATAGGCCTGTTAGCCTAACAGGTGATTGGGAAGTTGTTAGAGTCAATTGTCAAGGATGAGGTTATGGAGTTTGTGGATGACAAGATAGACTAAAGTCAGTATGGATTCCTTCAGAGAAATTCTTCCCTGACAAATCTACTGCAATTATTTGAGGAAATCACAAGTAAGTGAGACAAAGGACACGCTGTAAAAGAATGTATAAAGTCACACATCAAGGAAAGGAGCCATTGCTTTATGTTGACTGATAAAAGATTTGTTGGCCTAACAATTACCATTAATATAAACAGAAAGGAGCCATTCCTTTATGCAAGTGGATAAAAGATTTGTTAGTCTTACAGATAGACAATTACCATTCATATACATGAATGCAGAAATATCACACAGGAATGTCAAACGTTAAGGAAATTCCTTTGCTTTGGGTGTTAAAGATTTGATTTACCCTGCAGAAAAATATTTAGCATTGGAAAATGACATCGAAACTAAAGCTACACAAAAACAAAAGTGTTTGATACATATTAGAAACAAGCCCTCAAGATATCACCTTAAATATGCAAGGACCAAAACTTAAACGGGATATTAACTGTTAACATGATTAACTGTTTGACGTCAGTAATTTACATTCCTAATAAGGAAAAAAACAAAAAGACAGATCCTAATAAGAAACTGGAATAATCAATTTTAAAACAACCTGTTTAACAACTTGTCAAAAATGCACTGCCAAAAATGAACCATACAAGGTTTACCAAAATGCTGTGTACTTTGAGTAAGGTTCAGTGCAGAGAACAGGTGACATCATCTAGTCTTTGCGTTCCTTACTTCCGCGGCGTAATATAATAAATTTGGTTGTACACTCTGCAGTTCTTTGTGTGTGTTCTGTTGTTACTGTATGGGCCTTTTATCACAATGCAGTGCATGTTAAAATTTGGACTTTCAAAAGGCTTTCACAAGGCGTCACAAACGAGGCTGCTTTACAAATTGAGAGCCCATGGAATTGCAGAAAAGATAGATGCATGGGTAGAGCATTGGCTGATTGACAGCCAACCAGTTACCAGTGGTGTCCCACAAGGATAAGTGCTGTGGTCACTTCTTTTTATGTTAATGATTTAGACTTTGGTTGAGTTTTCAGATGATAGAAAGATAGATAGAGGGGCAAGTCACAGGGCCATCCAGCAAACACGCGCTGTGAAGCACGGAAAGGGCATCCATCGCATCGAAGTTTGGTCTGGCCATTCAATACTACAGAACTTCTCCCAACTATCTTGGACCTCACCATGCCACTGGATCCAGGAGGGGATGCCGTGAGGGTGCGTCTGGACCTGTGCAACCCCCTACTCACCTAAAATCCATTCACAAACATGCTTCTCCTATCTGAGGTGAGGGGTATAAGGAAAGGAACCATCATCAACCCAAGGGATGGATAGCCAGAATGAGGGGCAGGTAGTGTGGAGGAAACACAGGGGCTACAGAGGGAGAATGGGCAAAGAGGTGGCCAAATGAAATACAATGTTGGAACGTGTATTGTCATGCTCTTTGGTAGAAGATATAATTGAGCAGACTATTATTTGGATGGGAAGAAAATTCAAAATACAAGGGAACCAGGAATCCCCTGTAGGATAGCCTAAAGATTAACCTAAGGTTGAGTCAGTGGTGAAAAACATGAATGTAATGTTGACATTTATATCTAGAGCAAGAGCAGGGATGTGATGTTGAGGCTTTACAAAGGCACTGGTGAGGCCACACTTGGAGTATGGGGTACAGTTTTGGGTTCCTTATTTAAGGAATGATGTGCTGGCATTAGAAAGAAAAGATTTACAAGAATTATGGGATTAGAATATGAGGAGTGAAGGTGTCTCTTGACTGTATTTCAAATGTGAGAAGGCCTGGACTGAGTAAATGTGGCAAAATTGTTTTCCATGATAAAGGACAAGAGGACACAACTTTAGGGGCCCATTTAAAACAGAGATAAGGAGGAATTTCTTTCGCCAGAGAGTGGCACGCCTCTGGAATTTGCTGCCATGGGCAGCTGTGGAGACCAGGTCATTTGTTATATTTTAGACAGAGATTGCTAGGTGTCAGAATAGTCAGGGGTCAATGGTTATGGGGAGAAGGCAGGGTAGTGAGAGAATTGATTGGCTCATGATAGAATGGCAGAGTGGACTTGACTGACCAAATGGCTAACTTGTGTATGAAGGGTTCATACCACTAGCTATTTAATTTTGACTCTGGATGTCCTTCAACATTAAAAGATCATGATTGAAGCATTTCATGTTTAAAACACTGACAGTTGAGTTTTTGGAAACTTGAACCATGGGGGGTGGGAGGGGATGGTTGAGGATTCTGTGTGTTGCTTTTTGACTGTACATTTCTAATGTCACAAAGTTGAGCAATTTTAACAGTCCTCCAACTGAGAGAATGCATGGACTCACAGAGGGCACAGGTGCACTTTGTTGACATGTTTCTGTTCCATTTTTATTTCTCTCCTTCATCCTGCTAAGCTAGCTAATCTTTGCTTCCAACCTTCCATTGATGGCCACATTACCATCAGGAATTCATGTTTCCCGGGATTTCTGGGGTATGAGGCTCATACCTTTCATTCAGTGGATCACCTGGTTCAGAAACAATGCCATCCTCTAGATTTTGTAATTTGACTTTCAGACTGATAAACAAAATACTTTCTACACTTCTTTCCACATGAAAAATAGTGTCCATTGCAAAAGCACTGGGTTTTCTTGTGACATTAGATGTGTCTGTTGTGTCTGAGAAGACAGATTTGATGGGTCTCAAAAACATGGACTTTGAGCACAGTCTACTGGTAAATTTTATTAATAGAAGAAGCATGTGGAAAAATCGTAATGGGAATAAAACACATGTGCAAAATTTACAGAAGACAAGCATCGGAAAATCATGCATAATTTAGTATAAATAAGTGTGGGAAAAATCGCAACAGGGATAAAAAACACACACACACACACAATGATCTTGGTACATAAAATCAAGAAAAAAACAATACAATGCCTGGCACCCCTTGACTCAGTGCAGTATATTTCTCAGGACAATAAAACTATCCGAACCCTTAAACAATGCATATCTCACCATCGATTTCTCCAGCGCTGTTCCATGGTACTTGGCCTGGAGTGAAATAAGGTGGTCCTTCGAAGATGGCAGAGAAAGAACCGAGCACTTGTGGCACCCTTTATAGTGCTGGAGGGCTGGGGAGGGGTCCAGCCCAGGTCATTTACGGGGTTAGTGACAGCAATGTCTGATCGATTACAGTGGCCAATTGCCCAATCCCAGGTAATTTACATGGGTACAATGGCTTGGCACCAGCAAGTCTAGTCAATTACAAAGGCCAATGACCCAAGGTAGTTAAAGGGGCCAATGGTCAGGTGTTCAGTAATGGGTAGGGCAGGGCCAAACCTTGATTGTCAGGTTGTATGTCTTCTGTCCAGGTAGTTGTCAGTGCTGTCATGTGACAACCAAGACCCTCCACAATACAGTGTCAGCATCCAGAAATCCGATGTTTGTGCATGCTTCTGGTTGGTTGTCATTGTAGAAATTACTGTTTGTGTTTCATTACATGCAGGATGCCATGACAATTCATGTTCCAGGAGGTTCCACCGTCCATATCCACGTGCTGGCTGTTCACCACAGATGTCGCCAGCAAGGCAAAGGTTCAATAATTTTATGGAGATACCTGCAATATCTACGTTGTCTTCCCATGGTTAAAAGAGCTGTCCTCATGTGTGAAGACTTCTTGGTTACTTTCTACCAGAAAGCAGGCTTTACAAAGATTGGACCTTCTTGTATCACCGTGGGCTCCCTCACATTTATGGAAATGGAATATGTTCTTGGAGGTGGTGCTTACTTGCGAAGAAACAGTGGTTTCTGAGTTCAGTCATGTTGAGTGAGATTGATGTTACTTTAAAAGTCTTGATTTTCTCCATGCTACTATCCGTGTTCAAATTAAACTTCACACTGTGATGTTTCAACAGTCGGTATCCAGTTTATTTTAGATGTATTAAAAATGCAAAGATTTCAATGAAATAAAATTTTCTCTCTGAAATATTTGTTCCTTCCCCAAATTATAAAGTTGTATCTGCCTTACAGGGCACTGGCTGTGTCGTCCATAAAAATAGTATTGACTTTAAAAAGAATATAGTGTAAATTTACATACATCCTTGGCCAACCAATTTTAAATATTGTTGTGACCCATCAAACTGGGTGAATAAATTGGTTCAGGGTTTTATACATTAAACATTGCATCATCTGGTATTGCAACCAGTGTGCATTTATTGTTCTTAATTTTTTATGAAAACTTTATTTATTTAAGAAATTTATTTAAGAAAATCATTAATAGAAAAATATACAATCCTATAAATATATATATAAATATATATATATATATATAAATATATAAATATAAATAAATAAATGTATAAATATATATATATATATATATAAATAAATATAAACACAAAGAGAAAAAAAATTATACCCCTCCCACCCCATCAGCCAGCTCTCTTAAGGAGAGCTAAGGAAAAATATAATACATCAAAGTACATCTAAATGCATATACTCCAAATACTTATTGATGAAAAAATAATTATTATCATGCAAATTATATGTAATTTTTTCCATAACAATACAAACTTTCAATTCATTATGCCATCACATTATATTAATCACTGTGTTATCTTTCCATGTACTTGCTACACATTTTCGAGCTACAGACAGTACTAAACATTCAAATGCAATTTGAAACTTATCCAGCCCTAATCCCTTTAAAGAAACCATGTAACCCATTAAAAAAAGATGGATCTAATGGTAACCTAATGTTATATAGTTTTTCCAAAATTAACCTAATTTCTTCCCAAAATGGTTACATAAACACAAGACCAAACAGAATGTAGAAAAATACCACTACATACACATCTAAAACAAGAATCCGAGTTACTAAAATCATATTTTTTCAATTTCTCTGGAGTTAAATATAACTGATGTAAAAAATTATAATTAACATTCCATACTGTACATTTGTCAATTTAGTTACACTATTGTAGCACATATCTGGCCAATAATCTTCAGGAAAAACAAAAGCTAAATCATTTTCCCACTTAAGCTTAGACTTCTCCCATTCCGGTTTATTCAATATTGTCTTGTAACGCTTGATACATAACAGAAATATATCCCTTTTTTGGAATAGAAGAAATCAAAGATTCAAATTCTGTCAATACAGGTAAAGTCATTTCTCTACCATACATGTCTTTCACCAAAGCTCGAAGTTGATAATAAACAAACAAAAAATTTTCAGAAATATCAAAACATTCCTGCAATGTCTTTATACCCTTAAAATCCCAACTCTTTAAATAATTCTTAAATATTGAAAAAGAAATAAGTTGATTATTATATAATTGGGTTAAAATTGACAATTTACATTTTGATCCTAAAATCTTATTTCTTTTAGTCCACACCTTTAATAAATGCTTTAATATCAGCATATTATATTCCTGCAATAAATTTATATTCCATCGATATAAATTGATGCACCTCAATTTCAGAAATGCAAGCCATCTCAACTTTTGCCCAACTTGGGGGTTGGTCCAAATCCATCAATCTACTAATAAATTTCAACTGGGCTGCTTCATAATAATTTTGAAAATGAGGTAATTGAAGCCCACCTAACGCATACTTCCAAGTAAGTTTATATAATGCTACCCGCGATAATTTACATTTCCATAAAAATTATCTCACAGCTTTATTTAAATCCTGAAAAAATCCCTTTAAAAGAAGACACTGTATTGATTGAAATAAATATTGAATTTGAGGAAAAATATTCATCTTAATACAATTTACTCGACTAATCAAAGTTAATGGGAGATCTTTCCATTTAATTAAATTTGCTTTAATCTTTTTAGTGAAGGAACATAATTTAACTTATATAAAGATTAATAATCAGCATTTACAATTATTCCTAAATATTTAATTTTATCAGACCATTTCAATTTTATAATATCTTTATATTCTGAATAATCTCCTTCTCCAACTGGCAAAATTTCACTCTTATTCCAATTAACCTTATATCCAGATAATGTTCCATATTGCAATTAACATTCCTCCAGATGTGGCAATGATTGTTCTGGGACTGTCAAATATATCAAAACATCATCTGCAATTAAGTTAATCTTATATTCTTCATCCATAACTCTCATCCCTCTTATCTGTTCATTCTGTCTTATTGTTTGAGCTTATAGTTCAATAGCCAATGCAAACAAGGCTGGCGACAATGGACACCCTTGTCTAGTCGAACGCATCACTTTGAACGGTAATGAAACTTAACCATTTGTCACCACCCTGTTAATCGGGTTTGTATATAAAGCTTTAACTCAACCAAGAAAAAAAAGGGCCAAATTTAAACTTCTCCAACACCTTAAATAAAAATTCCCATTCAACCTTGTCAAAGGCTTTTTCCACATCAAGCACAACCACCATTGGATGGTTGGGCTGCTGTCGATATGCATTGACCAAAGTAATCAATCAAAGAATATTATCTGATACGTTTCTAATATTAATAAAACCTGTTTGGTCAATATGTATCAATTTAGGTAAATATTTAGCAAGTCGATTTGCTAACACTTTTGCTATAATTTTATAGTCTACATTCAGTAGAGAAATAGGTCTATATGAAGACGCTTGCAACGGATCTCGATCTTTTTTCAGAATTACAGTAATTAAAGCAATGGAGCAAGATTCCTGCAGCTCAGTTACTTGTTGTAATACATCCTCAAACACAGAGGATAAATTTTCATTAAAATTTGTAAAATTCCACAGAAAATCCATCGTCCCCCGGTGACTTACAATTTGGCATCTCCTGTATAGCTTCCTTAATCTCAAATTCTGTAAACGGAGATTCCAATTCCACAACATTCTCCTCCTTTAATGCTGGTAATGTTAATTTAGATAAATAAGATTCAATAACACCATTATCCTGTTTCCCCTCAGAAGTATATAATTTTTGATAAAATGAATAAAACTGGTCATTAATTTCCTGAAGTTTATAGGTAAATATTGAATTCTTTTTAACAGCATTAATAATCTGTGAAGCCTGTTCCATCTTTAACTGCCATGCAAGTACCTTATGGGCTCTCTCACCCAACTCGTAATAACGCTGCTTAGATTGATTAATTAAATGCTCAAATTGATAAGTTTGCAATGTATTATAACGTACCAACCTGCGCAACCTCATCCAACGTACCCCTACAGCCGACAAGGTTGTCATCCTGGGCGACTTCAACGCTCGTGTCGGCAAAGACTCAGAAACCTGGCCAGGAATCCTGGGCAAGCATGGCGTCGGCAAGTGCAACGACAATGGGCGCCTCCTGTTGGAGCTCTGCGCAGAACAGCGGCTTGTCATTACAAACACCCTTTTTCAGCAGAGGGACAGCCTTAAGACCACCTGGATGCATCCCCGATCCAAACACTGGCACCTCCTGGACTACATCCTGGTGCGAGAAAGTGACAAACAAGATGTGCTCCACACCAGGGTCATGCCTAGCGCGGAATGCCACACTGACCACCGGCTGGTTCGCTGCAAGCTCAACCTTCACTTCAAGCCAAAGCCCAGGAACAATAAAGCCCCCAGAAAGAGGTTCAATGTTGGAAAACTGCAGTCAGACGAAGCGAGAGGAAACTTCCAGGCAAACCTCAAAGCAAAGCTCGACGTTGCAACCCGCCTCACGGACCCGTCCCCTGAAACCCTCTGGGATCAGTTGAAGACTACCATACTGCAATCCACTGAAGAGGTACTGGGCTTCTCCTCCAGGAAAAACAAGGACTGGTTTGACGAAAACAGCCAGGAAATCCAGGAGCTGCTGGCAAAGAAGCGAGCTGCCCACCAGGCTCACCTTACAAAGCCGTCCTGTCCAGAGAAGAAACAAGCCTTCCGTCGCGCATGCAGCCATCTTCAGCGCAAACTCCGGGAGATCCAAAATGAGTGGTGGACTAGCCTCGCCAAACGAACACAGCTCAGCGCGGACATTGGCGACTTCAGGGGTTTCTACGAGGCTCTAAAGGCTGTGTACGGCCCCTCACCCCAAGTCCAAAGCCCGCTGCGCAGCTCAGATGGCAAAGTCCTCCTCAGCGACAAGATCTCCATCCTCAACCGATGGTCAGAACACTTCCAATCTCTTTTCAGTACCAACCGCTCAGTCCAAGATTCCGCCCTGCTCCAGCTCCCTCAACAGCCCCTAAGGCTAGAGCTGGATGAGGTTCCCACCCTGGATGAGACATATAAGGCAATCGAACAACTGAAAAGTGGCAAAGCAGCAGGTATGGATGGAATCCCCCCAGAAGTCTGGAAGGCTGGCGGCAAAACTCTGCATGCCAAACTGCATGAGTTTTTCAAGCTTTGTTGGGACCAAGGTAAACTGCCTCAGGATCTTCGTGATGCCACCATCATCACCCTGTACAAAAACAAAGGCGAGAAATCAGACTGCTCAAACTACAGGGGAATCACGTTGCTCTCCATTGCAGGCAAAATCTTCGCTAGGATTCTACTAAATAGAATAATACCTAGTGTCGCTGAGAATATTCTCCCAGAATCACAGTGCGGCTTTCGCGCTAACAGAGGAACCACTGACATGGTCTTTGCCCTCAGACAGCTCCAAGAAAAGTGTAGAGAACAAAACAAAGGACTCTACATCACCTTTGTTGACCTCACCAAAGCCTTCGACACCGTGAGCAGGAAAGGGCTTTGGCAAATACTAGAGCGCATCGGATGTCCCCCAAAGTTCCTCAACATGATTATCCAACTGCACGAAAACCAACAAGGTCGGGTCAGATACAGCAATGAGCTCTCTGAACCCTTCTCCATTAACAATGGCGTGAAGCAAGGCTGTGTTCTCGCACCAACCCTCTTTTCAATCTTCTTCAGCATGATGCTGAACCAAGCCATGAAAGACCCCAACAATGAAGACGCTGTTTACATCCGGTACCGCACGGATGGCAGTCTCTTCAATCTGAGGCGCCTGCAAGCTCACACCAAGACACAAGAGAAACTTGTCCGTGAACTACTCTTTGCAGATGATGCCGCTTTAGTTGCCCATTCAGAGCCAGCTCTTCAGCGCTTGACGTCCTGCTTTGCGGAAACTGCCAAAATGTTTGGCCTGGAAGTCAGCCTGAAGAAAACTGAGGTCCTCCATCAGCCAGCTCCCCACCATGACTACCAGCCCCCCCACATCTCCATCGGGCACACAAAACTCAAAACGGTCAACCAGTTTACCTATCTCGGCTGCACCATTTCATCAGATGCAAGGATCGACAATGAGATAGACAACAGACTCGCCAAGGCAAATAGCGCCTTTGGAAGACTACACAAAAGAGTCTGGAAAAACAACCAACTGAAAAACCTCACAAAGATAAGCGTATACAGAGCCGTTGTCATACCCACACTCCTGTTCGGCTCCGAATCATGGGTCCTCTACCGGCACCACCTACGGCTCCTAGAACGCTTCCACCAGCGTTGTCTCCGCTCCATCCTCAACATCCATTGGAGCGCTCACACCCCTAACATCGAGGTACTCGAGATGGCAGAGGTCGACAGCATCGAGTCCACGCTGCTGAAGATCCAGCTGCGCTGGATGGGTCACGTCTCCAGAATGGAGGACCATCGCCTTCCCAAGATCGTATTATATGGCGAGCTCTCCACTGGCCACCGTGACAGAGGTGCACCAAAGAAAAGGTACAAGGACTGCCTAAAGAAATCTCTTGGTGCCTGCCACATTGACCACCGCCAGTGGGCTGATAACGCCTCAAACCGTGCATCTTGGCGCCTCACAGTTTGGCGGGCAGCAGCCTCCTTTGAAGAAGACCGCAGAGCCCACCTCACTGACAAAAGGCAAAGGAGGAAAAACCCAACACCCAACCCCAACCAACCAATTTTCCCTTGCAACCGCTGCAATCGTGTCTGCCTGTCCCGCATCGGACTGGTCAGCCACAAACGAGCCTGCAGCTGACGTGGACTTTTTACCCCCTCCATAAATCTTCGTCCGCGAAGCCAAGCCAAAGAATAACGTAGTTTCAAATGAGCCAAAACCACTTTTTTTTATCTTCTGTCACATCTTTCTGAAATTCCTTCTCCAATTCAGCAATTTGCTTCTCCAGTTCTAAACTCTCTGCCATATACTGTTTCTTAACTTTAGTGGTATAACTAATAATCTGCCCTCTTAAATAAGCTTTTAGGGCATCCCATAACTCAAAATGACTATCTACAGAATTATCATTCTCAGTTAAGAACAAAGTGATCTGTTCTTTAATAAAGGTAACAAACTCTGTTTTTTTCAACAATGTGTTAAATCTCCATCTATAAGATGAGTGTACCACTTCTGAACTTACACAAGACAAAAATAATAAAAAAAAATTGGCAGTGGTGAACCTCACTAGTGGTAGATGACTATCAAAGGTTTCAGTGCCATCCACCCACCCCCCCAGCCAGAAATACATTATTCACATCAACATAATCAAATATAATCAATATATTCAACCCATTGACTCCAATCCCAATTATTGTTCCGGGACTTCAATGTCAATAAGACTTTGAATTACCACTTCTTTCTTTCCATTTCTCAAATTCTTCCCATTCCCATTTCCATTTCCATTTGTTTTCCTTTTAGGCAACGGCGGTGAAAATCGACCATTTCCTCGCAACTCTGGTAGTGAATTAGCAAAGATTAATGCATCATGGTCATTTAAAAAAAATTGAGATTAAAAATTACCATAAAAGACTTTTAACACTGCAGGATAACGAAAAGCAAATTTGTAACTCTTCCACCACAACACTTCTTTAGCCGAATTGAATTCCCGATGTCGCCTAATAATCTCTGGACTCAGATCTGCATTAAAAAATTATTATTTTGAATCATCGTTGGAGTTTGACTTTGTCGTGCTTTCTGCACCGCCAACCGTAGTATCATTTCTCTATCCTGATATTTCAGACAACGGATTAAAACCGCCCTTGGCGGTTGTCCCGGAAGCAGTTTCTTCCGCAACGCTATGTGTGCCCGGTCCAACTCTAGGCCTTCTGAAAAAAACTCCTTGCCCAACATCTCGAGAATCAATTTCTTAAAAAAATTATTGAATCGGAATCTTCAATACCTTCTGGAAGACCCACAATCTTCACATTATTTCTTCGACTTTGATTTTCCAGTGAATCAATTTTCTTAAATAATTCCTTCTTCTGAATTCCCCAATCCACAAAAGAATCTTTCACTTTGTCCATTTTTTCCTTATTACGTTCAAACTGATTTTTACAGTCAAAAAAGCTGTTTCAATTAAAAAAAAATTCTTGCACTGTATCCACTGATTTGATGCATTTATTAACATCACTCAATTGCAGTCATATCTTCAGACATAGTATTCATTTTAGTTGTCACTTCCAAAAATCCTTTAGTCATTTGTTTAAATATATTATCCATTTGATAAGCAATCCCTTCCAAAACAGCACACATAGACTCCATTCCAGATTCCAGTGCCTCTTTTTGAGGCCTACCTTCTCTAGTCTCCACTTCCAGTTGCTTCTGCATGCTGCCCAGTAAAGGTAAGTCTTCTTCCTCTTCAGATGTCGTCGGTCCACTTCTGGTGTGGCTGCGGGTCTGAACACCCGATGACAGGACACCGCCGCTCGGGCCCCCCAACAGCCCACACCCAATCCAGCAACTCCCGAACCCTAGAGGCACTGCGCATGCCCGGTAAGACCAGGGACTGCGCAGGTGCAGCTTCCAACGCCACTCTGTGCATCTCCGGCCCACCCAACGGCAGCGCTGGCCCACGGGCTCCTTTCTCGGCCGGATCACCTGCGCGCCCAACATCACGGGCGCGCAGTTCAGCACCAACCGAGCTCGTCGTCGAGCCGGCGCCATCTTGCAAAGGCAGGATTAGCGCTGGCATCATACTCAGCCGGGCCGGGGTCCTCTGTGCCTTAGGAACTCCCAAAATCGACTCTGTGGCTTCAATTAAGCAGGTAGGCCTCAATCCTTCAGCACTCTTAAAAGGTAGTTTCTTCTGCAATTGAGTTTTCATTTTTTTTTTACATGAGTAGCCATTGTAACCCATTAATGTTCCAGAAAATAAAAATACAATTTTTAATCATTTTTATAAACTTTAAAAATGGGTACTTAAAAAACTAGCCGAGGAATGGTGGGATAGCACATCTGTCCTCTACGCCATTTTGAAAGAAACCGAGAAACTCTAACCATCACAATATTTCATAATGATGCTTAATATCTTCTACTCTGAGATCCTTCCTCCAGTATTCATTAAAATAATGTTCCAGACAACATACTAACTTCATGTATTTCATATCCTTCCCCAAGCTGCAGTCTTATTTGCAACAGGCTTCTTTATAATAAAATGCGCTCCATCGAGGGCATCTACAAGAGGTAGTGCCCTAAGAAAGTAGCCTGTTGTCAAGGACCCTCAACATCCATGCCACACCCACTTCACGCTGCTCCCATCAGAAAGGAGGTACAGGAGCTGAAAGAAGAAAGCCCAGCAGCACAGAAACAACTCTGCTATCAGATTTATGAATGGACAATGAACCACAGACACTAACTCACCTTCTTGTTATTTTTCCCACTAATTTTAAAAATGTAATTTATAGTAATATTTGCACCTGTAATGTTGCCACCAAACAATGAATTTCGTGACGTGTTCATGAGAATAAATTCTGATTCTGAAATGTTCAACGACTTCTGGTTTAGGAAGGCAATAGAGTTATTCTAATCCTGCCCAATCGAGCATGAAATGCTCAAGATTATTAGCCAGCCATTTTCTTGCTTACCTCACTCAGAATGACATGGTATAATCATTCGATATTTAGAATGTGTAATTTGCCTTGATTCAGCTGAGTTAAGCAGCATATTGACAAAATCTAAAGTTCTTAATTTTATTTCGATCCGAGATACACTATTTCATCTGTGATATATTCTACATTAGTCAATCAGTATTATCTGTGCTCATATGATTTTCAATGCAACTGTGAGAACACTGCCAGATTAGATACTTCACCACCAGCCCTTCTTTCTTTCCACTTTATAGAAGAACATGTAGACAAAAAACTACATGTATCATCCCTCTAGACTGCTGAGTTGTGGTGAATTAATACCACCCTGTGTCACAAGATCACTTGATCTCTATTGCCCAATCAGCTTTCTGCTGATGTATGCTTTTCCAATCCAACTACCTGAGTCACCGAACTCCAATTGCCAGCTGCTGCCTTCAGATAAAATCCCTGTTGAAGTCTTCTGCAACCATCATTTAACAAAAATCATGAAATGTTAGATAATAGATCAAAGTGTTTAGATCTAAATTTAACACTGGAGCAAAATTTAAAAACAAGTAGCCAAAATGAGGCATAAGCTATGCGTTTCAATAACACAAAGTTTCTGATAAATTGCAACTTTTATTTCAGCCATTTTACCAAGGACCATTTTTCCAATTCTAGACTAATACAAAATATTCCACTTCAAACCTGACTTAACTTATTTTGGGGGATGTAAAAAAAAATGTTAAAACTCCTTCCCTGAGTTGGTTCAATATTTAGATTTCAAATAATTTAATCGTTGCCTTGAAGTTCAAACCATTGATTGATAAAGATCACCTCAAAGAATAGTAAATTCATGATTTCTACTTCAAAACTTTCAGAGCAAGAACATGTCTAGGACAGGACTGCAGGGTCACTCTGTTTGTCAACATAAAAGGGGACAGAGTCATGGAAAGTCATACAGCATGGAAACAGGTCCTTCAAACTCTTCCAACCTGATAGTTCCCTGTGTTCCATATCCCACCAAATTTTTCCTATGCAGCTGTCCAAATGCAACTTAAACTGCATAGAAATTGATACAGAAAAACTTGTACATATTCCATGAAGCCATCTTGTATCAAGTAGCTCATTATGAATAAAATAATTCATATGTAGATTGAAGGCTCCCTTAATTGTTCTCCCTGCCACCCTTACCTTTAATTTCCTGATCCATGCCACCTCCAGTATTATAACTACATTTTGGTGGCTGATTATTAACTCCTCCTTCCTGTTTCTACTGACCCCACCCTGTCGTCTCCCTTTCAGCTCATTGTCCACAAATTCTTGCCTCATCCGACCTGGCGTGCTATGTTATCACACCTATCCCCACATTGCTCTGTCCACTAGCAAACACCCTCTCCTCCCTGCAGTTGCACACTCCTGGGTTAGTGTCCGCCAACTCTGCTCAGGATTTGGTACACACAGTCCCCTGTCAACTGGGTGAAGCAGAATGAGTGGGGAGTTTGGCACTGGACTGGGCATTATGAGACCTGAACACTGAGGAGCCAACGCGTCAGAAATGGTTAAGCTAGGACCAGCAGGGAAGATGAACGTCAAGCAGACCTGAAGGAAACATGACAACGTGGAACTGAAAGGGTCAAGGCTCTGCAGAAAGTGTAGGGCAGTGGTTCTCAACCTCCCCCCCCCCCCACACTTGCATACCCCTACCACAGATCATCTATGGCATAGCAGTTCCTCACATGGTCCCAAACATCTTGCTCTCTCTGCCAGATGCCGCCATCCATGGGGGGGGGGGGTGCGCATTCCTTGTTTAGTTTCCTTTATCTGTTGTTCTACCACACCCTTAACCCCTCCCCACACCTCCCCTGATTCACCCTACAGGAGCACAGCATTATTGTGTTCCTTTCAGGTCCGCTTGAGCACCATACTGCCATCTCCCTGCTGCTGTACGTGAAACTATTCCTGCTGATCCACTCCTCTCCTGTGGATCCTCACAGCCCCTCTCTCTGATTCCCAGCAGCCGTTACCATCACCCATTTGATGGTGACTTTCCTCGACGCTCAGTCCATCCCATTTCTTGGTTCACCAAACAAGGTCCATGCTCCCAGTGCCTTTACAGCTCCTCATCAACTGAACCAAAGGGCAGCATGTGGGCCTGCAGGGTGATCCTACAAAAGGGTCGGAAAAAAGAAACAAAAAAAAACTACAGACGCTGGAGTGCTGGGCGGACAAGCAGGGCTGCAGGAGGAACCCGGTGAGTCAGGCGTGGAGAGGAATGGTCAGTCCTTCCATGAAGGGGTTTGCACTAAAAGCCTTGACAGACCATTTCTACCCATGGCTAAATGACCGGCTGAGTCTCTCCATCAGCTCACAGACGGAAAAGGAAGTTGGCAATGAGGTGAAAGAGTGCCGACCCAGCGGGCCATGTTGAGTGTAGTGTGACCAAAATTCACCCTTGCCGTGGTTCTCAACATTTTTCTTTCTACTCGCATGCCACCTTAAGTAATCCATTACTAACCATAGAGCAACTATAGCATAGGATGCCAGCACCAGGTTGCTGTCTCCCTCCATGTCTTTGTTAGCCTCCAACTGCTGAACCTGATGGATTCACCATCAGTTACTCAAACTACTGTTGTTGAGAAACCAATAGGCTTTTATTCAGTGAAGAACAAAGGCGCATCCATGCTGCTTGACTGACCTGCACTGAGAAGGGGGCTGTGGAACAGTCATCTTTATCCAGGAAGGGCCGCAGGGTACAGTCGGCCAATGGGTGTGCCTGACCAGACTATTATATGCAAACAGTGGTTTACCATACTTACACGATGCACTGGCTTGTCCTGATAATGTCTGGTCAACAACCAAACAACCCCAACACCCCCCCCCCCCCCAATTGCCCTGCTTCCCCTGGCGGCCACTACGTCTGGGCATTGCTGAGTGAGATGCTCCATCGCTCTGTCCATCCTACACGGTTTACCTGAGTTCTCCCCTCCCCCCTCATTGCCCGAGTTCCCTGTTGCCATGATCCTTTGAGGTCTGTCTGAGCGCATGCTGCTTCCCTGATCTACATTACTGATGCATTCCCTGCTCAGGTTGCTTCATCCAGAGGGCCTTACTGTATTGCATGGTTAAATCCCCCCCTCTGTCCAGCTGATTCACTATACCCAGTCTGCTTGAGCTCTACGCCACTCTTTCCCTTACAGGACTTAATCCCAGTTGATGTTCAAAGGAAGAGGGGAAGTAGAGGGCAAGCAGATCAACAATGGATGCCTCTGCAAACCATGTAGGGTGAACAGGTAACAAGCTCCTCCAAGTCCCCTTGAGCACCATCCTGTGCATCCTGCTGCACTTCCTGCCCATTACTGTTGCTGAGTCAGTTTCTGCTACGCTCAGTCCAGGGCCCTCTCACAGGTCCTAAGAAGCAAAGACCTCACAATTGTATTCTTGTGAAGTTCCTTCAGAAGTCTGATAAGAGCTGAAACTAAATTCCCCTTGAATCTGGTGGCAATTGTGCTCACACTTGTGCATCTTTTGTCAGACAGGTTTGTGACCACAGTGGATGTCTTTTAAAAATGGCGGCTGCTTTTCCAAGGCAGCAGGAAGTACACGTGGAGTCATCAGAGAAGGGGAGGGTTGGCATAATGGTCTGAGCTTTCACAACCCTCTGCTCTGTGATCTTAGGCAGAGCAGTTCCCGTACCATGGGATAATGCATTCTGATAGGATACTTTCAATAGTGCAACTGTAAAAGCTGTTGTGGGATGCCCGTGACATGCCAAATTTCTTAGACTTCTGTGGAAATAGGAGCATTAGTGCGGTTTGGGTGGGGGGGGGGGAGCATTGCTTTACCAATACTGGACTAGGACAGTTTGCTGGAGAGGTTTACTCCTAGGAACGTGAACTTGTCAACCATCTGTACCTCCATACAGTTGATGAGGGCATGAGACTAGTGACTTGCTGGTGGAATTTTGCTGGCATGCTCTTCAAATTGGCATAAGTTGAAATCCTGCTCCTCAAAAAATACCTATATTTTAAACGAGCACATCCATCTCATGTTAACACCACACAGGAGTACTACATACAGGTTCACACCACTCTTATGCTCCAGAACAAAAACAAATTCCAAATCTAAATTGAAACCCAACTTTGTTTAATTTCTTGGCGAAGGGCTATGGCCTGAAACACTGACCATCTCCTGCTCGCCACATTTGCTGCTGAGTTCCTCTGGCATTGTGGGTCTTACTCCGGGCTTGCTGCATCTGCACCGTCTCTCGTTTACCTGCGATTAAAATCTTGGAAGCACGTTGGTCCCTAATTTTCTGATGCTGCTGTTCCACCAAAATAAGCGCATGATAGCAGAAACATATTCATCCCTTCCCAACTTCAACATGGTTGACATCAAATTGATTTGTTATTATCGGCAAAACAAACAAAACAAAAACATTAAATTGACTGCAAAGGAGTCAACTATCTGTTCTTACCTGTGGTTGGCAGTTGGTTATGGTGCTGTTTTGAGCCAGCATTGGGAGACAAAATACTCCCTCTATTTAAACACAATTTATGCTCAATATTTCAGCTGATTACCTTTGATTGTTGATGGGTTGCAGGGGTGGTAGATGGTTAAAGAGCATCCCAATTTAAAGATGGTGCATGCAAGATATTAATAATCCATTTTAAACATGGTATCCTGCTCCTTTAAAAAAAAAACCTATATTTTAAATTAGCACATCCATCTCATGTTAGCACCACATAGGAGGACTATGACATGCAGGTTTACATTACTCTTATACTCCAAAAACAAATTCCAATGTACTCCCAAACCCCATGCTCACACAATTGGAGCTACATAGGTTTCAACTATACAAGCTTAAAATGGAGCCTTGAAAATAGAGAGCTTGAACAATCGAACATACAGTAAATTATTAAATGTCATTCGCTTCTGTGTCAAAGTAATTTATTGATGCTATTTTGAAAAAGTTAAAAAATTTAAGTTAAATCTATTACCAGAAAAATGCGAGGCAACAAAGAAAAGTTACGTGACAAATAGGGAGGTTTCAGTAAAATTAATACATGTGAATTAGTGTTTCCTAATTAGATGGAAAATGGATGAAGATTTTAACTACCTTCTGGTTCATTGACATTCCCAGTTCACTGAACTACCTATTTGCCTCGTGTTTCCATGGTGATTTCTGACCAAGCAACCTTGTCACTAGGAGAACAGTAACACGATTGATCACTATTCCACCCAGTTTATCGCCTTGCTTTTGGTTTCTTGAGAGGGGCCAAGAACCTACATGATGGAGGTCCCAAAACCTGTAGAACTCCTCCCCCCTCCCCCCTCATCGGAAGGCGTCCATTTGGTGTGGTGGAGAGAAGAAAGTGGAATCAAAACCACAAGCCATACATACAAGATAGCCACTAAGCAAGGAATTCAGGAGAAACATTTTGCTCCAAGTGGTGGGTTGCAAAACTTGGTTCCGTACAGTGAGTTGAGATAAAAACTTCTTAACTGCATCCAGAGGACAAGTGCACAAGAGCAGGTATTCCATGCTGCTAAACTGAGAGCAAGTCATATGGCAGCAGGCTCACATGGGGCCAACAAACAGTGCAAGAGATGCTTTTGGGCCATGTTATAAATACAATAATCACAGATGAGTACATTTCTGTTTCAATTAAAAATATTGAACTTTTCAATGGCTATTCATAAAACAATTTCAGGAGATTCCTCGTGGGAAATGTACAACTACAACACAATAATATGTCTGGGTAATTTCTAGAGTCGGATGCAGGGAACAATAACAGTGTACATACTGTCGGTGTAGATTTGTTGATATGAGCCGATCTTGAAAAATCACACTAAAAAGCCAAGTCAAATTCAAGTTTTGTGTCATAACATTTAAAAGTTTGCACGGAAGATGGAAACAAAACCTTAGAATGACTATCTAAGAATCTCACTTCCTTCCATTATTTAAACCTGCAAAGTTAATGTTTGAAGATCACTTCTGAGTTTAGGGTAGATATACAGAATGTTCTTTCACAATTGTATCATACACAAATTGTGCAAATGAAACAAACCTTCAATGATTTTTGTATTTCATTGATAAAGCTGTTTGGCTTTTAAAAAAAAACTTGATTTTGTTTGTTTGACTTGTTCTAATGTACCCGAGGTGATGCCACGCTGAGCCAGGAACCACTGCCACCATGCCTATCCTGTAGCCACTCCACGAGGGTGAGCTGAGATGTGGACGTTGGGGTTTTCACCCCAAAGACTTCAGCATTGCCAGTGAGCTGTGGTGTGGCGTTCCTATGCAGATAGTTACACAGCAACAAAATGGGTCCCAGAGGCCACCACCCCAGACAGACCAACCACACGTTGACACTAACCCGAACCCCCCCTCATATCATTCTCATAAACTCCCACAGATTCCACATGCTAGGTGCCAACGAGCTCACCAAATTGCACACCTTTGGGATCTGGGAGTTAAAGAGTGCATGAAGAGGCAAAGCACAGACTCACAGAGACAACATCCAAACTTCCCACAGACAACATCAGAGATCAAAATTGAACCTGGGTCACCAGAACCGTGGGGCAGCAGCTCGTCCAAATCACAGAGCAGCTCCTGTATTTGCACCAGTGATCACCATCTCTGATGCAAGGGAGGCGCTCCACTTGGACTTGGTGATTTATGGATGTGGGTCTTGCTTTTGGTGAGATTCAATGACAAAATGAACCTTGGAAATGTACTGACTTTCATTACATTTCTTGATAATCTCTGGAATATTAAAAAAATAACTGATTTACAAACCGTCACACTTCGATACACATCACTGAAGCAGGACCTTATACTGTGGTTTGTAACAATAACCCACCAAATAAAACAGCCAATGGATTTTTATTGTTGTCAGAAACAAGGTTAGTGTTTATAAACTGTCAATTTTAATCACAGATCCAATTTCCGTTGCTTGCAGAAAATGTATTCTCTCAAAATATATCATGAACAAAATGGAAAATAAGAGACAATAATTCAGCTCTGGCTTGGGGTGTTTTTTTTAAATTCCATTGTTCTGATATTGGATGTGAGCATTAATGTAATTCCCATCCACCTAGGTTTGAAATTCCATGCCTGTGACAAACCAGCAGTACAATTATTTAAAAAAAATTCTATAAATGGCAAACTTCACAATCAATGGGGAGCATGGTGGAGAGCGCACAAGAAATAAATTTCCTTGAAATTGTCATTCTAAAGGTAAATTTCTGTCCTTGGGATCTTATAATCGTGATCGTATTGTTTCAAGAGCAAGCCGAGGGAAAGATGACAACAACATTCTACTTTAAAACTGAAGTCTCAGTTAGGCTTCTATAACGTATTCTGCAAACTTGCAGTCAGTCAAACGGTAGCTAAAACACTACCTGCAATTCATCACCACTTTAGCAGTAGTAAACAATACAAGATTTGATTTAGTGCTAAAACTAGTGTAATACAAAATTGGCAGCACAAAACGTTGGTTCAAAAATAATGGGGAAGGCACATAGGTCATACTTGGAGATGGTGTCCATTGTCCCAAGATGCAAATCGAGCATCAAATGTGAAATTTTTGAATTTTTAAAAAAGGACTTCAAGTGAGGAGGATCTGGAGGATTACTTGAATATCACCGTCAACGTTTTGATAGAGCAAGATCAGAGACTCCATGATGTAGATACAGCTGAGAACCAAATCTGTAACATTGATTGATGTGCCTTGCCAGGCTGATTAATGTAGATGTGCGTTGAGGTCATATTTTTCACAGAACTTATCCGTGAAGGGAATACAAGTCAGATATTCACACCATTCACAAGTTATTGGGTAGACGTAGAACAAGACTACCAGCCCTGCAAACAGTCCTACAAAGGTGACAATGAAGATCATTATCTGACATCGCTTGCGGTACAAGTCAAACCTCCCAAAGCTGATGTATGGGAGGAACGCAAACGATAAGAAGAATCCACTGATGAAGCCTGAAATGTGGGCAAAATTGTCAATCCACGGGAGGAGGCCAAAGGCAAAGAGGAAGAGGACAAGAGCCACGAGTTTGACAAATGCTTTCCAAGGCCTGGCGAGGATCTGCCAACTCTGGAAGAGCTCCACAAAAAGGCAAGCCAGGATCCCAAACTGTGATCCGGCGGGTCCAACCTTAAAGAGAAGATAAAACATTGTTAACTTACCACATTGTTAACTTAATGCCCAGGGTGCATCTTCCCAACTCAATACGACTGCCCCCTTACAATTCTCAATGGCTTACTTTGGGTGCCATTTCATTTTCACCTAGCTGCCAGGACAGCTTATATTTTTTCACTGCGGAGAGACCGCAAAGCTAACAATGTGTGGTCCTAAATATGCGAGTGGTTGCTAAAGAAATCTTTACCTACTGGGGACAATCCATCACTTCAACCAAGGTACTGAGGCTGCATAATCCTGACAAAAATCAAAATGGAAAGACCTCTTGCTTGACATTGTTCCCATCCGTTAGATTCTGCTTTGCGAACTAAAATAATGATACTGAATTTGAAGGACTCGGAGGAATATCCATGTATCTATTGTGCAAACAACCTACATGTTAAGATCTGGACCAGGCAAGTAGGATGTGTTAAGTTTTCCATGGGCTTGATGCATCACTGCATATATGCTATAGTTTGATTTCATTAATGAAGTTGAAGCTTGGAAATGTTCTCTCGTATTTATTGTTTAATAAAGTGAAAGGAAACTCTTTGTTGGGTGCATAATTTGACATCTAATTGACATATTAAAAACAAATTAGTCTTATATTGGATGACTCTCTAAATCTATGAACCTCTTTGTTTACAACTATATTCTTTTGAAAGTTGGCATCAATTCCTGTTTTTTTTTGTATCCAAAGTCCCTGAGTTTGATGATTTGGGATCATTCATTTACGCACAGCAGAAATTTGATTCAAGACTAATTAGTTTTTAATACGTCAATTAGATGTTAAATTGCGCACCCAACAAAGAGTTTCCTTTCACTTTATTAAACAATAAGTTGCAGAGCCCCATGATATGAGAGAACATTTCCAAGCTTCAACTTCATTAATGTGATCACCTGGCATCCTGGCAAATTGGCAATGTTTTGAGGAAAGTGTTGTGGATCAGCGGAGGGATGAAATCTTCTAGTCCATGAATATAAGATGGGTGTGAAAAATCATTCAAGGATAAACATTTCAACTTCCAGGTGCCACTTAGCGCCTGGAAGGCTACTTGTTTACTAGCTTGGAAAGTACCACTCCAATCCATAAATGTTTTGAAATCAAAGCTCATTACGCTGTTACATATTAGAAAAAAAAAATTATGACTCACCTATCTTTACCAGTGGGGACTGCAATAAAGGTCTAAATTTACAGGCCAGAGAATTTTTTTCTTTAATTTTATTTTTGTAATAATGTCAGTTTCATTTCGTAAAATTGCTGTGGGGATAAACTAAATTATACAAAGCAACAAACTTATTTCAGACTGGTTCTTCAACCTCAGCAGCCTTTGGCACAATCTAACAGCTATTACAAAAACACATGAATGGATGCAGATAAGTAGTGGTGATAAAATTGCAGGGCATTGCTTTAAAAATTGCTCAGACTATCTCTGCCTTGTACAAATTGAGGTTTATTTCAAAGCTTTGCCAGCAATTTGCTCCTCCATGCTTAAATAAGAGATATTTTGCCATTTGGGACCAGTAAAAGGGATCCATAAAAAGTGACTTTGCATGCTTTTTAGTCCTCTTCAATACTTTCCATTGAATACAGGCAGTAGCAAGAAATTGCAGAACACTTGTATCAAAGAGTTGCCTTGTAGCAGGAGTGGTCTCTAGGCTCCCAAATAGTTCTCGGAACACGGAGGAGCAGATAAGCATGCAAGATTTTGGATTTTGTAGTTATGGGCAACTTCAACTTCCCTAATATTGACTGTCACTTCTTAACTGCGAAAGAAATAGTCAGGCCAGAATTTTTCAGGTGTGTTCACGAAGGACTCCCAATACGGTATGTGGACTGGCGGATGAGAGTGGCCATACTGAATCTAATTCTGGGTAATGAACCTGGTCAGGTGGCAGACCTCTCAGTTGGGGAGCATTTTGGTGAGAGTGACCACAACTTTCCGAGCTTTAGCATAGCTAAGGATAAAGCAGACAAAATGGAGAAGATTTTAATTGGGGGAAGGGCTAATTATGATGGGATGAGGCAGGAACTAGGAGGAGTAAATTGGAAACAGATATTTAAAGGTGAAAGTACAGACTAATGTAGAAGAAGTTTAGGGACCACTTGTGTTGGGTTCAAGATAGGTTTGTCCCACTGGGACAGGGAAAGGTTGGTAGGAAAAGGGAACTGTGGTTGATGAAGCTAGTTAAGAGGAGGAAGGAAGCAGATATTAGATACAGGAAGCAGGAAACAGGAAGGGCTCATGAGAAGTATATGATAGCCAGCAAGGAGCTTAAGAAAGGACTTAGGAGAGCTCGAAAGCAGCATGAGAAGGCCTTGGCATGTAGGATTAAGGAGAACCCCAAGGGATTTTATGTATATGTGGAGGATGACGAAAATGAAGGTGGGGCTAAAGATAAAGGAGGCACAGGAGGTTGAGGGGGCCCTAAATGAATACTTTGCTTCTGTATTCACAAGATGACATTGATCAGGATGAGGCCAGAATAGAACAGGCTTTTACGCTGAAGAATGTAGAGATTAAGGAAGAGGAAGTGTTGGATCTTTTAAAAACATCAAGATTGATGTCCCCGGGGCCAGACACGATACACCCAAGGTTACTGTGGGAAGTGAGGGAAGAAACAGCTGGAGCAGTAGCTATGAATTATAAGTCCTCTTTGGCCACAGGGGAGGTGCCAGAAGAATTAGGGAATGGCAAATGTAGTCCCCTTGTTTAAAAATGGTAATAGGGAGAATCCATGAGACTTACATCAGTGGTGTGCAAACTATTGGAGAGGATTAAGAATAGGATTTATGAGCATTTGAGGAGGTGACAAAAGAAATTGATGAGGGTAGGGCAGTAGCTGTGGTCTACATGGAATTTAGTAAGGCATGGTTACCAGAGGGAAGTAATTTTGAATATATGATTACAGACACAATGATAATCAAAAAATTTGTAACAAACATGTATATTAAACTACAAGAAAAGGAGAATGAGGAAAAAAATGGTAAAACTAAACGAAAATGGGAACAAGATCTAAACATAAAGAATGAAACAAGGGAGAAGTTATGCTCAGGAACTATGAGAAATACAATAAATACGAGGTTACGTATGATACAATATAACTGGATACACAGGCTATACATTACACTTCAAAAGTTAAATAAATGGGACCCAACAGTATCTGACAGATGCTTTCGCTGTAAAAAGGAAATGGGAACAACAATTCATGCAATTTGGACATGTGAGAAAGTGAAAAAATTTTGGGAAGATCACAAAAAGCAATATACCAAAAAACCCAGAGATCTTCCTCCTAAGTAACATAAAAAACAAAGAATTTGGACTCGATTTGGATGGTGCACAAAAAAGATTTGTTATGATAGCCCTAGCTGTAGCAAAAAAATGTATTATGTCAGCCTGGAAATTAGAAGATAACTTGAGAATACAACAATGGTATATAGAAATGAATAAATGTATTCCATTAGAAAAAATAACATATAATGTAAGAAATAACATTACAATATTTGAACAAATATGGGAGCCATACATGAAACATAATAGAGAAAACCTTCCGTGGACATCAACCACTTAAAATGACAGAAGGAGAAGAGAATGAAAAGAACTGACTCAGTGGAATTTCTTGTTTATTTTTATTGAGTGACAACATTGTTTGACGGGTTTAATGTATCTTATTTTCTGAACTTTAAATAAATGGGAGGGGAGGTAGGGAGGGAGGGAGGGGAGGAGGAAAGTGGGGGAGAAAACGACACTGTATATATTTAAGAAGGAAAATGTATGTATCTTGATCTATATGGTTTATAGTGTGAAAAATAAAAAAATTTAAAAAAAAAGAATTTAGTAAGGCATTTGACAAGGTCTCCCATGAGAGAGATTCATTAAGTGATGAGGTGTGGGATACATGGAACTTTGGCTGCGTGCATAAAAAAATTGGCTTGCAGTTCGAAGGCAGAAAGCAGTAGTGGAAGGAAAGTATTCTGCCTGGAGATCAGTGACTAGTGAAGTACTGCAAGGATCTGTACTGGGACCCCTGCTCTGTGATTTTTATAAATGACTTGGATAAAGAGGTGGAAGGATGGGTCAGCAAGTTTGCAGATGATACAAAGGTTGGAGGAGTTGAAGGTTGTCGAAGGTTACAAGAGAACATAGACAGGATGTAGAGTAGGGCAGGGAAGTGGCAAAGTTCAATCCAGATAAGTGTGAGGTGATGCATTTTGGAAGGACAAACGAGAAGGCTGAGGGCAGGGCTAATGATTGGTTACCTAAGAGTGTGTATAAACAGAGGGACCTTGGGATCCAAATCCACGCATCCCTCAAGGTCTCTGCACAGGTTGATAAGTAAGAAGGCCCATGGGATGCTGGGTTTCATTCATAGGGAGATTGAGTTTAAGAGTAGGGAGGTCATGTTACAACTCTACAAATCTCTGGTGAGACCACACTGAGAGTATTGTGTTCAGTTTTGCTCAGCTAATTATTGGAAGTATGTGGAAGCTATGGAGAGGGTGCAGAGAAGATTTACCAGTATGTTACCTGGATTGGAAAACAAGTCTTATGATGCAAGGTTAGCAGAGCTGGGACTTTTCTCTTTGGTGCATAGATGAGAGGAGACTTAATAAAGATCTACAAGATAATGAGAGGCATAGATAGGGTGGGCAGCCAGCACTTTTTTCCCAGGGCAGGAATAGCAAACACATATGTACAAAGTGAAGGGAGACATCAGAGTTTTGGGTGCCTGGAATGCCTTGCTGGGGATGGTGGTGGAGGCTGAAACTTTAGGGGCACTTAAGAGACTCTTGGACAGGAACATGGATGGATGGAAGAAAAATAAGGTTTTACAGGGTAAAAGGTGGGGGGGGAGGGTAGTACTTTTTTTAGGTCAGCACAACATTGAGGGCCGAAAGGCCTGTACTGTGCTATAGTGTTCTAAGTCATCTTTAAAGATTTTTGTTCTTGGGCTAAGAGAATAATTATGAGGAGAGACTGGCAGATAATGAAGTTGGAACTTTGTGCTAGTGCACAACTCTGTGCAATCTCTGATATGAGAAAGTTGCTTTTCCTTCCTTCAGGATGAGGGATTAACTCATTTCCTGTGAGCATGTATTTTATCCCTGAGAAGTTAGCAATGAGGCCCCATGCCTTAAAAAAAAAACAAGTTATTTCATTGAATAAAAATACCAATCTCTAATATTTGATTTTTAAAATTTGGGTGGTTAAATGCCACCTGAAGCCTGCAGCTGTGTTGTATAAATCTCATCCATTCCACTTCAGCTGTTTATGAGAACCACATTCCTTAGAAATTCATTGCAGCAAGGATTTTTACCTTACCTCAGCACGATAAGGCAAGAATATGGCACTGGCCAGGTTTCCTGTGATCCCACTCAGGATGTAAATGATAGAAATTCGAAGCCACCCTGCCAATTTTTCCAGGTCCCTAAGGATTGTCATTTGGAAGCAGATGGACACAAAGCAGTGCAGAATCCTGTGGGTCATCAAAACAAAGAGGCGTGATCAGCAAATTATACTTTTTAGAACACTACAGCATAGAAACAGGCCCCTTCAGACCTTCTAGTCTATGCCAAACTATTTTTTTGCCTAGTCCCACTGAACTGCACCCAGCCCATAGACCTCCATACCGCTCCCATCCATGTATCCATCCAAATTCTTCTTAAATGTTAAAATTGAGCCCGCATTCACCACTTCAGTTGGCAGCTCACCCTACACTCCCATCACTCTGTGGGTGAAGAAGTTCCCCCTCACTTTTCCCCTTTAACTCTTGACCCATGTCTTCTGGTTTGTATCTCACCTACCCCTAGAAGAAAAAGCTTATCTGCATTTACTCTGTCTAACCCCTCATAATTTTAAACAACTATATCAAATCTCCTCTCATTCTTCTACGCTCCAGGGAATAAAGTCCTAACCTGTTTAACTGTTCCCTGTAACTCGGTTCCTGAAGTTCAGGCATCATCCTGGTAAATCTTCTCTGCACTCTTTCTATCTTATTGATATCTTTTCTGTAGTTAGATGATCAAAACTTCACACAATACTCCAAATTTGGCCTCACCAATGTCTTATAAAACTTTATCATGACATTCCAGCTCTTATACGTACTTTGATTTATGAAGGCCAATATGCCAAAAGCTCTCTTTACAACCCTATCCACCTGTTATGCCACTTTCAGGAAATTATGTATTTGTATTCCAAGGTCCCTCTATTCTTCTGCACTCTTCAGTGCCCTTCCATTCACCATGTAGATCCTTTCTTGGTTTATCCTTCCAAAATGCAACACCTCACACTTGTCTGCATTAAATTCCAGCTGCTATTTTCAGCCCATTTTTATAGCTGTTCCACATCCCTCTGCAAGGTTTGAAAACATTCTTCGCTGTCCACAAACCTCCAATCTTAGTGTCAAATGCAAACTTGCTGATCCAATTTTTCACATTATAATCCAGATCATTGATATAGATGACAAACAACTGTGGTCCCAGCACTGTTCCCTGAGGCACACCAGTAGTCACAGGCCTCCAGTCTGAGAAGCAATCATCTACCACTACTCTCTAGCTTCTCCCGTCCAAGCATTGTTGAATCCAGTTCACTACTTCACCGCTCTTCAAGGGGACCAATTTTGTCCCTTACTATCCTTTTGCTCTTAATGTACCTATAGAAACCGTAGAGGATTTTCCTTCACATTGCCTGCTAAAGCAACCTCATGTCTTTCTTTTTGCCTTCCTGATTTCTTTCTTGAGATTTTTCTTGCAATTTTTAAACTCATCAAGAACCTCATTTGCTCAACGTTGCCCATACCTGCTTTACACCTCTCTCTTCTTCCAAACCAGATCCTCAATAGCCTTCAAAAAACCAAGGTTCCCTATACCTCCTAACCTTGCCTTTACTTACTCCTGACAGGAACATAAATACTCTGTACTCTCAAAATTTCACCTTTGAAGGCTCTCCACTTACCTTGCACATCCTTGCCTGAAAACAACATCCCATTCTAGATCCTTTCTCATTTCCTCAAAATCAATTTAGAATCTCAATTTAGAATCTCAACTCGAGATCTAGTCCTATCCCTCTCCGTACTTAACTTGAAACTAATGACATTATGATCACTGGACCCAAAATGTTCCCCTACGCATACTTCTGTCACCTGTCCTGTCTCATTCCCCAATAGGAAACCCTGCATTGTATTCTCTCTAGTTGGTACCTCTATATATTGATCTAGAAAACTTTCCTGAACACATTTGACAAACTATTTAAAAGGAATTTTATTCTTGCCGCTCAAAATCATGACAGTTTGTGTACATGGTGCGCACTCACTGGCTACAATCGTTACTTCCTGTTACATATTTAGTACAATTAAAAATTCTTGATGGTGTCAATATCAAGGCTTTGTTAATTGTTCATTGGTGATTTACATCATTTAAGCAATCGGCAAAAAAAATTAAGGAAAATAAATAAATAAAAATTAAAATAAGTAAGAATAAAATAATAGATAAAAATAATCAAGTTTAAAATTGTAAAGGTCAATATTCTCTGAAGTTACACGTAAACCTTTGGCAAAGATGGGAACAAATATTCAGCCAGCGGAGAGCCTTGGTCGTGCTTTGCTCGTAGCAGCTGTTTGAATAAAGTTGTGTGAAACAGCGATGGCGTCGCCCAGGATGAGCTGGTTGATGCCGTTCACCATTGGGGTGAACTTAAAGTGTCTCCTTATCTCTGCTTAGTGAGAGCTACCCTGGTTAGTGGCTTTATCTGTAAACTTGGGGGTGGGTTAAATATCTATAATGTTATTGTTTGTCTTTCAGATGGCTCTGTGGAGGGAATGGAACCTGGAGGTGCAGTGACTGTTACATGTTTTCGAAGAATCTGACTAAAAATAAAATAAAATGCTTTAAGGTTTATATATTCCCACAAATGAAGTTTGTTCAGTATAAGTACTGATTAGTGTTTTTGTCTTCTAAATTGTTTATTCTTAATGTAGATGTATTAGGTATTGTAAGAGCAAGTCTCAAGCAACAAGAAAATACACTATTCTGGCATATTCAATCCCCATAGATGCTGGATACCAGGGGTTTTATTGCGTCCAATTTTCTCTAGGAAGGTACCGATTGACCTTCTCTTTGAGCTGCTTTAATTCTTATTGGGACCATGGGATTCCGAAAGTGAAAGGCGGAGAGCTGCAGGAGTTTGGCCACCTTGGTCGATGAATAAGTCACAGTGGTGAGAAAGGCTTGGGAGCTAATTGTTAACCCAATGTGATACTATTCACGCTCATCTCAGTAGTACTGGTTGGGGTGCTCGTATAACGTGGGCGAGTCACTGGAATGCTTCACATAGATCAGTCAAACAGAATGCGCTTGTGGTTAGAGAAGATGCCTCTCTAGTCCAGTGGAATGGGCACTAATCAAGTAGGCCGCCCTGTAGTAGGAGATGTGGAATCTCTAATGTTATGGCAGATGTGTTCCTCCAAGCAGATGGCAGTATTTTAGTGGAAAACCCAAAAGTGCTGGAAATGCTCAGCGTCATGCTGCTTAACGGTTGGGCGGCACAGTTGACATAGAGGTGAGCACAACACCTTTACAACACCAACGATTGGGACCGGGGTTCAAATCCTGCACTGTCTATAAGGAGTTTGTACGTTCTCTCCACATCTGCGTGGGATTTCCCCGCAGGCTCCTGTTTCCACCCACGTTTAAAACCTTCCGGGGTTGTTGGCTAATGGGCTCGTGGGCCAAAAATGAGCAAGCACTTCCAACACTTTGGCTTTTAAATTGCCAATTAAATTGTTTTTGAAGATTGCCTCCAGGTTGCACCCACTGAAGTAGCTTGGAGCAGGAGATGAGCGACACACCCCAGTGTGACTTGTTATTGAGCATCCAGCCTTTCTCCTGTTCTTACACACAGGTACAAAAACAAAATCAGCTCAGGTCAATTCCAGATCAGCGATCAAAGTTAATGAATGTGGACAGTGGTCCCTCAAATTCAGAAGCAGCAGGGTGGGAATGCCATTTCATCTGGCGTAAAATTAAACTCGCCTTTTTTCCCTGAATTATTCTATCAATTGTTTTGGCCATTTTTGTTGGCTTTACAAATTAAAGTGAGGAGATCAATTTTAACTGAAGCCTTTATTTGTAATCATTCAATAGGAAGCCACGATAAGCTCTCTAGTGCCATCCTGCTCCCCATTCACAGGCATATTGACCTCTTTAACAATTACTCCTTAAGGCCCAAGAAGTTTAGCCTCCTGATGTCATTTGCTACATTTTCCCCAAAGGGGCCCGAATCTCTGAGGGAAGCAGTACGAAAGATTTTTTTTTGATAAGACTAACAAATTGGTCAGCAGAATTGGTGTCTCTATCTATTGCAGGATCACCAACCAGGGTTCAAATACGCTGCCTGCAAAGAGGTTGTACGTTCTCCCAGTGTCCATGGGGGTTTTTCTCTGGGCACTCCAGTTTCTTCCAGAGAGGTACAAGCTGGTAGGTTAATTGGTCATGTGGATTTATTTGGGTGGCTCAGGCTAATGGGCTTGAAGCCCAGTGTGCTGTACCTCTAAATTAAACTAAATTTTGTGTTTAACTTTCTGGAGTGAGACATGAATTTACAACCATCTGAGTCAGGGACAATGGCGTTCCCTGCAGAACTGTGGCGAAAACAATGGAAAGCAATTAAAAGCAGAAAATGGAAGGAGATACAGAGCAGGTTTGCGAGCAACAGGGGAGAAAAGGGTTTAAAGTGAGCCATGTGGCAACGTAGATTACAGGAGCGCAGGAGGAGGTGGCAGGATCGATGGACTTCCAATATCTCTGAAGGGACTTCTGTTTCTTTCTCTTCTCAGTAGCGGTGTCGGACTAGTGACCCCTCTGTGTGCCTTTACGGGCAAACAAAAGTCAAGGAACCTTGAGCATCAGTGACATTGCAGTAGTATTTAGTTTACTTCTATTGGTTTCCAAAGTTTTTTGCTTTTATATTAATCTTAAATTCAAAGACCAGCCTAAATTTAAAAGTTTTATTTTCCTCAAGTTATTTTCAGTGATGAATTAGAATGTTGAACATTTTTAAATTGGGGTCATTTAAATGGTACAATAATTGGATTAATAGGGCTTTAAAGTTTCTGTACAATAGGATGTAGGTCAAGTGCTCCAGGTCAGTTCATTGTCTCAATGAGAGTGACGTCAATTTAAATCAAATTGATTATTAAATCAAACACTATTTTCTGTTTGCTGGGATTACTGAAATATTTCTCGACATGCAGCTCAGGTGGAGGACCTAACTTACACGTTATTAGAAACGTAATTTTTTTTCTAATCTTCCTTTCCTTTTAGAAACTGATCGTTTGCAATAATCAGTCTGCCAATAGAAATCTCCCTCATCACCCTGTTCATTTGACAAGGTTGAATGAAGCTACTAACTTACTTTCTTCAAAATTAAAACTGGTTTAAAGCTTGCATTTATTTTGCTGAACTCATAACTATCCCACTGGACAGTGAAGCAGCGAGTGGAATATACTGTAACACCACTTTGGTTGGAACTGCACAGGGCAGATGAAGGAAGAAGCATTGGAGCGCTTGTTGGATTTAGTGTTGAGTTTCCATTTTCCAAAGAGGATAACCTTGCAATAAGCTGCACAAAGCTGATCTTGTTTGTAAGTGCTCAGACACGTGCTAATGAAGCCAATGGAGAAATGCAGGAATTAATAGCCAGGCTGAAGACAGGAATTAGAAACACGCTCTGTGGAAGGCTCGAGCGAATGACCATCCCAGGATTATCGTTACAGTTTTGTAACAAGACTGGGTTCTGGAATGGGAGTGAATCCAGCAATTCCCCTCATTTCGCCCCTAGGTTTTATTTGCACAATCAGTAACAAGAATACTGTCATAACCCATTCTGACTGTACACTTCCCAGATCAAATAAAGGTAGTTTCTTCCATGACAAAAAGAGCTGAAAAAAAAGAGACCCTGTGCTATCCATTTCGGCGCTGCCACTCCATCTATTTTCATTTTATTCTCAACGTTAAAAACAAAAATTAACTTTCATTACTTCTTCTTATTCACTTTGAATGTTTTTCTTTGCCATTCTAATAATTTTGTGTTTGGTTGGGGGGGGGGGGGGAAGCTTTGATATTGGTGCTAAACTTAACACTGCGTTATTTTAAGGGGAGTGCCCTGGTTCTATTGCCAAGCAGAGGCAAGGAGACAAAGGCCAAGGAACTAGCTTCATAGTTGGGGCCCAATGATTACACTGGCAGCTGAGCTTGTATTAAGTTATTACAAAATTTATGCTCGGAACTGATGACCAGACTTACAATTTAGAAGCAAAAGATCAGGTGAGGTAGTGGCATCTTCTCATCATTATGTAACCCAGTCGTACACGAATACATGAAAGTCTGTAGACACCGTGATGGAAGTAAAAATACAATGCTGGAGAAACTCAGCAGTTAAACAGCATCCTTTACATAGCCAAGATAAAGATACATAACCTAGGGTTTTGGGCTTCAGCCCTTCAACAAGGCATGAAAAAATGTCAGCAGGCACCCAAACAAAATGGCTGGGGGTGGGTGGAGAGGCAGGGGGAAGAGCACAATTAGAGAGTAGGCAAGCAGAAACTGGAGGTTGATGTTAATACAATCCGGCTGGAGAATGCCCAAAATGGAAAAACCAAGCGTGGTTCTTCCAATTTGCAGGTGGCTTTCGTGAGATAGTACACGAGGCCACAGACAGACACGTGTGGCACGGAATTGAAGTGGTTGGCCACTGGGAGATTTGTGTTGCTGATGCAGACAGAGCAAAGGTGCTCAGCGAAGCGATCTCCCAGTCTATGCCCAGTGTCTCCAAAGGGAACACTGGATGCAGTAGATCTCTCCCGCGGATGCACGTGTTCCTTCACTTGAAAGAACTGCTTGGGGCCTGTTAGGTCTGCTTTGTTCATGAATGAGTGAGACAAACACCAGGCTGAGTCGAAATCAGGGTTCTTTGTTCTTTATTACCGGATTGTAACACTTGCGACCAACCAGGTTAGTCGGAGAATGCATTCTGCCGTTATCAGCAAAATGGTGATTTTTTATACCCTTGGATATGTGCTTAGAACATCATCATATCATTACTTGTCCAATGACTAAAACTGTTGCTATCCTTTCCCTGCTAGCTTCCTGCCTCTCAATCCATCAATGTCTCTCTTATCTTGTAAGTACAAGGATGCATTCACATCTTGTTACTGCCCCGTACATTCCCATCTCATGATGTTTTACCTAACAGGAGTACAAGGACACCTCCCCTTCTTGTTACAGCCTTGTACAGGGTAACTCCCTACACATTCCCATCTCATGATGTTTTACCTTACAGGCCCCAAATGGTGGTGATGGAAGAGGGGGGGGGCACAAGTGTGGCATTTTCTGTGGCCACACGGGAAGGTGCCAGGGGATGAGTGGAAGAGGGAGTGACAGAGGGAGCAGTCCCTACGGAAGGCGGAGAGAGAGGAAAGCGAAATATGTGTCTAATGGCGTGGAACCTGTGGTAGGTGGCGGAAATTACAGAGGATAATGTGTTGGATGCGAAGGCTAGTGGGGTGGTTATGTATCTTTATCTTTGATACATAAAGTACATTGTTTGACCAGCTGAGTTTCTCTAGTATTGCGTTTGTACTAATAGTACATGGTTATGTTACCAGGTTAGTGATCTAGAGACCTGGATTATTGACCCAGAGGTTCATTGAAATCCAGTTAATAGCAAATAGCTCAATAATACCATTTTAAGGGAAGGAATTTGTCATCCTTCCTAGACTGGCCTAATTGGGACTCCAGTCCTTCAACATGTAGTTGATTCTTAATGGCCTTCTAGCAAGCTATTTAATGCAAGAACAATTAAAAATAAACAATAAGCAATGGCCTAGCACCAACACCCACACAATGGCTGTGATTGCCCCCACGTCCAGTCTTAGATAGCAGCATTTCAACAATTATTTTGCAGCACTTTCCAAACTAGAGGGAAGAGTGAAGAGGCAGTAGCCTGGAGCTCACTGCATCACACAGAGTGTGCCTACCCTGCATGCAGAAAGAGCGAAAGCCAGAGTCTGTAGAACTGATCAGGCACTTCAGGGTTGAGGAATGGTAGAAGTCCACACACATCATCCATACAGTGGACCTGTAAAAAGAAAGTCACAGCACTCTCAGCTCTGGCAAAGCAAAGCAGAATTTACACTGGTCAACAGGCAAAGGTATCGAAGTATGTAGCATGGACAAATGGAATTAGTGCAGAAATGTTGGCTTGAATATGGTGGCTGAAGGGCTCACTTCCGTGCTGTGCTATGAGATGCTGTTCAGAGTCTTATCACTTTTGCCCCTTTTGTCCTTCCATTTCAGCCCTTCACAGAGTTTATCTGTCATTCCTCTCTTGATACCTCAACGAGCCCAGGCATAGAATTCTTGGGGTGGTGACGACACTGAACTAGTAGGGGGTGGTGGCAGTACTGGACTTGGGGTGGGGAGGGCTGGTGGCAGGGGCTAGTGGTGACATTGGGGCTGGGGTGGCAGCACTGGACTGGAGGGGTAGTGGCGCTGGGTAGGGGGGACATGGTGGTTCCGGATGGGGGTTTGTAGTGGCACCAAACCGGGGTGGGGGGGCCTGATACCCCAATTTCCTAACTAAATGGTTGAAGATTTTGCCACTGAAAATGAGGGGCTGCTATGGCAGGCAAATGCCGCATACATTATGATTTACATGGAGATTAAAATTCTACAGTTTGATCCCATTTTGGTACGTTGCCTGTGGATTGGCCACATGCATAGGATCAGTCCGACTGGATTCCCAAGGCTCTGCTCTACATGAGGACCGCAGTTGAAGTGCAAACGCCCCCATTAACTGACTGCCAGGAAGCTGATTAAATAGATCAGGAGGCTTTCAGTAACAAAGATGGTGGGAGGACACGCATTAGTAAAGAAGCTGTAAGTGCAGAACAAAACCTTCTCCAGAATAATGAATAAGGACAGGGGAAAAACAATAAAATTGCTCCAATTTTTTTTCCAAATCACTAGGCTGCCATATTGCTCAATAAACAATGAGGACGGCTGATTTTTCCATATCTACACAAAGGAAAATCCCAGTACCTGCCAGCATTTCTCACGACTAAGATGCAAGTTGTGGGCTAAGACGGTGATTGTTGTCTTCAGAAGGGGAGAGCATTTCGTTGAGTGGGTGGAAGAACCAAGAGATGTAGATGAGGGAGGGAAAGAACTAATCCAGTCAAAATGAAAGAAAAATGACCAAATATCTATCAAGATAAATTCACTGACCCTGGGCTTGATTTATTGCTTTATTTCATTTTCTTAATTGAAAGTGAAGTTAAGCCAAGTGAGATAGACTTCTGTGTACTTGTTTGTCTGTTAAATAAAGTAGCTTAAGATTTCGGTTTAGCCAAACTGCTTTCATTCTGTCTCCTGAGAGATTAATTAAAGAGAGCACATGAGGACATGCGCAATCATCAATTTACACCACCACAGGGGTTATCAGACATTTCATCCCAGCTTGAACCTGGATTATGCAGCTTTCCCAAATATTAATGAATATTTGAAGAGGGACTGAAGTTTCAATCGGAGCTTTAGCACTGAGAGATGTTGCTCAAGCTTAGGCTTTTCCCCCCATCTCACATCACAAAGGTGAACCCCATGTTGGTGAGGGACCTACATAAACAGAGGCAGTTCCAGTTGCCCACCTGCACATCGGGCAGTGCCAGCAAATGAGGTTTGCTGTGCCTGTTACTATGTTGTATATCTAAATGTTAAAGAAAAACTAAAGGAGGTCTTCCACAAATTTATAAATTCTCCTTTCAAACGGCCTTTATCACTCGTCAGAATTCAATCCAATTAAAACAGTACTGTCATTAGCCAAGGCTCTGAAGCAGGAAAACATACACAAGCTGCAGCCATCTCCTTCCTTGGGCACTGAAACTTACTTCAAGGATTTATTCCTTTCTGCGTCCGAGAATAGATGGTCTCTATGGCATGAACGGCAGGAAAACAAATTTAGAACCAAAGGACCTCCTGCCTGATTTTATGAGTTTTAATTCCCCCCACCCCCCCACCCGGGAAATTGATGAGGTTGGCTATTCCTGCCATAGATGAGGAGAAAAATATTCCTGCACACAGTGGGCCTGCACCTCCTGTCACTTTTAGAACATTTTTCTCCTGCTCTTCTTCCACTCTTAACTGCAAAGTATAGTGAACATAGGCAGACAAAGACGTGCTTTGCTGGGAAGCAAAACAATGCTAACAAAATGAGAGAAGTAAAACACCAAGGTCTCCAGACGCCGTGATTAAAGTAGAAAAACACAATGCTGGAAGAACTCAGCAGGTCAAATGCCGTTTCACCACCATTGTGCTATGACTAACAAAGTGAGACCTTGGCGTTGAACATCCTAATGCCTGTTTATTAGTGACCAATCCTTCACAGTGGAGAAGAGCATCTGCATCGCACTGTCGAGTCCATTTACAGAGCTGTGCTTGTTGTGTTTCAATTTAGTGCTTGCAGCTATTGCCAGAATCACAGAAATATCAATAGCAGGAATTAAGTGAAGATTCAGACCTGAGAACAGAGTGTTGCTTCTTCATGGAAATAACCTTTCATGAACTCGCAATATTCCCTTGATGTAATCTCACATCTGCAAAGGAGGAGAAAAACCGAAATGTAACCATGTGGCAGAGCGCACGAAAACGTTTAGTTGCAAAGTAATTTCACACTTGGCGGCCTTGGTATTTGGCGAGAGGTGCGCCAACGTCTGATTTGCCCTGAAGAGTAGTGGTCAAGTAAGTAGGGCCACTTCTGGTGCAGAAAATCCCTCCCTTCAGTGGTACGACTCCAACCGGGGGCTGAAGCGGTCTTGGTGGAAACCTCACCAGTGGTAACAGAAAGGCTGATCTTTTCAGGAGCTAATTGAAGAGTCATCCGGGCATATTCTCCCCAAGCGTTTCTGTCATTTTAAAAGATCTGAGAAATAAAAGGGGATTTCCAGACAAAGAGAGAGGCTTTCCAGATGCCATGTGTATCCATCTTTCTGTGGCATTTATCCAAGCTGCTCAACCCAAAGAGAAAAAGGTTCGGCATCGTCCCCCCCAGATTCTAAAGTGAGTTCAGTTCATCTACTCTCTGTTCTGCTTCAATCATTCCAGTGATGAGGCTAATTATCCTATTTAACCCTTCCCACTAAAATCTCAACAGCATTTAATCATTTCAGCAAGTTACCAATGCCGTTCCGAATCTGATCACTTACTAAGTTTTGTGCAATAAAATAAAGGTTAATGATATTGACCTCACACATCTGGGCTTCCATGTCTGTGCTGACACTCACCTCCCTTTGGTGCCAATGCAGCAGGGCCGGCCTGTGATCACACAGTCCAAGTGTGGAAAGTTGGTGTGGTTTCCAGCAGTACTTTTAGTGCAAATCTGGAAAGAAAACAGAACAATGAGAGAGAAACCTACCCCTCAGTGGTCCCACTATGCAGGATCTTAAGCCCTTTGTCCTAGCATGTCACTCCTTGGGAATGTAATGTTTTCTGTGTGAGTGTTTGGGTATCCCTACAGGCCTCTGATTTCAACAGAAGACATGTAGTTTGTTGGATTTATTGGCTGCTGTCATCTTCCCTTAATGTGTAGGCGACTGGGAGAATTTAGATGAACGATAAGAATGTGGGAAGAATAATATAGAATTGGTGAAAATGGGTGGTCAGCTTTGCAGGACTTGTTTCTATGCTGTTTGCCATCAAGCCAAGTGTCAACTTTGCCTCTCTCACCACAGACACTGTCTTAATTATTGAGTATTTTTATTTCTGATGTATCGACAACCACTTAGAATGGAAATTTAGGTGGAGAGAGCACTTTACAGGGTGTGTCTCAGTCCCAATAATAATGAAATGTTATTTAAACAGGCTGTCACTTAATTACAGTACTATCCTCATTATCCAGAAGTCAAGCAACTGGTAGCCTCAGGCAACCATAAAATTGCAGAAAATAAATAGGTAAAAAATATGAAAGTTTAAAATTGGCCAATTTAAAGTTTGCCAATCTCAAGCAACGGGAAAATTCACTTATCTGGCATCTATCAATCCCCATAGGTGCTGGATATGGGGTTTTACTGTGGTTCCTGTCAGCTAAAGTAATCTTAATTTCCATTTGGCAATATTTCAATTTTCCTTAAAGCAAAAAGAAAATGCAAAATTCGATCGACACAAAAGTTGTGATGATGGTGGTCAATTTCTCCTCGAGGTGGCTCCTGAGGTGAGATCCAAATTTTCCAGGGACTTGCTGTGAATCTTCACTCTTGGAGGACAATAGTAGGGGAGAGGTTGGAAGACAACGTTTGACTCCAAGGCCGACTATCATAGGCTTCAGTGGACAAATCGATGACGGCTCGGAGCTTGATATTGGAGCACGGACAAAAAAAAAGTTGCTGAGTAAGTACTGCCACTCGACTGCTAAGGTTCACGTGCAGTCACCGGAAGCTGAACAACTCGTTACTTCTGAAAAGTAGCTCAACCTCTGCAGGGCAATTGCTGGAGATGCAATGTGGTGGCAAGAATGATTGAGGAAACTGTCAGAGAAATGGTGCAGCCTTGTCTGGTCATCAACTGGCATCATAGAGAATTCTAGCATGTCCCTTCTGTTGTAATATTTCGTCATTTAATTAATTTTCAAATCCTTAGCAACTTTTTTTACTTTGTGTACTGAATGTAAAGAGGAGCTGGCCATGTTGGAATGGGTCAGGATAAATGGATCTTACAAGTACTAACAGGCTGCAGAATAGACAAATGATTGCTTAACAAAGAACATGCCAGGGGAAAAAATTGCATTGACATGAGAAATTATGATTTGGGTCATGAATTTTGCACAATAGGTCTGGAGGAGATATTATTGTCTGGAAATTAGAGAGCACATGCTTGGCCTCCCAGTGCTAAGTTCAAATCAATTCACTCATGTTTGCAACCATTTCCACGTCAAATTGTGCCTTTTGGGAACTGGGACTTCACATTGTGTGATCCTGTAGTGGTATTTTCATGCAAAGAGTCCAGTGATGACATTATTTGCTCTTCAACATTTTGTTAACAAAATCTCCGATGAACTTGGATCACAGACCGACTCGGTTAGCGCAATGCCGTTACAGCGCCAGAGACCAGGGATAGAATCCGGCGCCGTCTGTAAGGAGTTTAACTGTCTCCCAGTGTCTGCATGGGTTTCCTCCGGGTGCTCTGGTTTCCACCCACCCTTCAAAATCGTACCGAGATTGTAGGTCAATGGGTGTAATTGTGCAGCATGGGCTTGTGGGGCGAAAGGGCCTGCTACAGTGTTGTATGCCTAAAAATAAAAGTGAACTGGGAGCACCTGTTATTGGGTATTCCAAAGACAACAAATTTTTTTTAACCCAAAGCAGCACTGACCCTTAACCCTGCACTAAAGTAAACCCCACATCCACTCTATAGCTCAACCCACACTTGCAGCCTTGAACCACAAATCCACCCGTCTTATAATCCCCTGATCCTCAGTGCATCTTTACATTAACCTTCCCTCTTGACTGGTATCATGGAGGCTGGTGTGCTCTAGTTGGTGTATTCAAGCAGGGGACTGACCCTGACCCAACTGCTAACCCTTTCCCCCTGCCAATAGCACAGTCAATGAATCCCCCCCACCCCGGCTCCCACCACACCACTCATGCGCTTGTCTGGCCTGGCCTCAGATCAGAAGATCTGGTTTGACTACTTTTATCATTGATCTCCTCAAGGAAACCCGTATGGAACCCCAAGGAGATTAAGCAAGTCCCAACACTCTGCAATCTCCCAAATGGCCACAGAGATCACAAGGAAGCAACACATTTACAAGCAAGTGCGCAGCTAAGGTCTTAGATCCAACTCAATTATGAGGTGGTGAGAATGAAGAAAAATAGTCCTTTTTTACTGCACCTGGCACCTTTGTGGCCCATCTTGTTAGGTGCACAAGGACAACCAGGCAGATTTCTCTGCAGCTGGGGAAAAAAAAGAGAATAGCGTGAAGGACAAGCTTTAAAATTTACTCATCACTGGTCCTTGATACTGCCCAAGACACCCTTATTCCTCTCACTCAACATAATTAAGTTGTGCCATAATCACAGCAGGCATTGTGTCACAATTAGTACTTGCCACAAATGAGGGTCTAATTTTGATATCTTTTGTACTTACTACAATCAACATTAATTAGAGGAGGATTTGAGTTGTGTTTCTTTGGCATATTGTGTTCAGATCGAGTCTCTCTATTACAAGGATGGGCAGCTGTGATAAAAAGAATGCTAAGATTCATCAGACTAATTCCTGGGGCAATTATTTTACTGCACGAAGAAAGATTAAACTTTTGAGGTTAGAAGAATGAGAGGTGAACTCATTCAGCATTCAAAATTCTAGTGTCATTTGAAGGGGTAGATGTGGATCTGACGTTTTCCAAGGATGGGTTGTCTAGAATCAATAAAGGATTAAACATTCAGGACAGACACGAGGATAGACATGAAGCTTCAACACCAGAGAGGTGTAGAGACTCAGCTGCTCAGAATATTCAAGGCAGATCAAAGACGTTAAGAGAAGAAAGGAACACGGGAATAATACAGGGAAGTGGCTCAAAGGTAAAATATCAACCATAACCATGAACGGCAGAATACATGAGGGGAGCCAAATAGCCCGCCCTTGCTTCCATTTCTTATCTGAGCATGTGACAAGTGTTTGAATCACAATGTCAAAGTGAGAAATAACTGAAGTCCAGGAATAACCAGATCACAATGAATGATCCGCACATTGAGAGAAGATAAACATTCACGGGAAACTTCGGACACGAGCCTTACCGGCCATTTGGTGATGTCATCAGGCCAGACATGAGGAGAAACAGAGCCTGGTTCAACACAAACCCTGAAGAAAGAAGAAAGGAGGGAAGCAAATGTATTAAAGTACATTGTAAGAACACCAATAATGCATTTTCAGTACCATGTTACATTGGTGTGCATCAGGAACGCAGCCCTTTCACAAAGTGATAAATGCCTCATTCCCATCTCGGAGAAACAAAACATCCTTACTACAATTTAATGATTTTGTAACACAATGCATCTCCTTTTGAGATAGTAGTGTTCCAGCTATTGAGGGCAGCTTAAACAGGGGCTTATCCTCGAGGATCCTAGTGCATCAAGTTAATATCAAGTTCTCAGATCCTTAAATGATATTTTACCATCACTTGATATGACCTGTAAAGTGAAGCATACTTAGAAGTCGATTATTTTCCAAGAAAGCAATACACGCCCCAGATCCTTGTACTGATAGAGCTTAGTTGAAAAGAATTAATACATTTTTGAGATGTTCTAAAATTGGACAAAATAAACCACAGTATTCAGAAAGAAAACAACTTAAAGATGTGGTTAAGGTATGATGGGACTGGAATTTCTCAAGGGTCTGCTGTTCCCCAGGGGAAAGTCCCAGGGACTGGCATTGGCCATGCCAGGGTCACAGCTATGCTGGGTCTCTGGCATCTCCTGATCTTCAGATTTGACGTGGAAGTAACGTGCCATCTTCTAGATGTCAATTATCACTTCAGCAGCAGAACCAGGCTCTCCCAAGGAGAGTGCATAGAGTTGTTGATGGGTTCTGAGGCCCCAGGAGGGTGAAACTAGAGCAATGACATCATTGAGTGCAATCAGCAAGTCACTGCCAAGGAAACCAGTGCCACCAAATGACCAGCTGACATCATTCTCTGCTGCTGATCTTCTACCCAACCACGAGCCTGGACCATGAATGCAGATGGGCCTAGTATATCAGGGGAGTTGGGTCATAATCCACCAAGATTCTCAGGTCAGTAATATCCAGCAATTGAACCCAAAGAGCAGACTGGAGCCCTAACCCTAATTATCCTTGCTTTCCTGAGTCACAGCGAGAACGACTGTATTGCCCTGAGTGTTAATTGGATAGGATAAATTAACTCAATGCAGCGTGGGGATCCTTTCATCCCTTGGTCCACCACTCACCTTCCAACCCCCTATGTAACCTCTGTAACTTTGTGGCACACTCCTTCAGTATTAAGAAAGCCTCCGCATTCAGCAGTATTTTTTCAGAGGTTAAGAACACAACCCAATTACCTCGGATCCTGATGGCACACTGAACCGTGATGGCGAAGGGTTCCATCACCCAGTGTTGGAGGGTTGTGCTGCGGCCACTTTACCCACACGGCAAGTGTTGACTGGAAGAAACAATACATTCCATTAGATCTGTGGCTTGCAGCGATCCAAAGCACTAACAGGGTTGTTGGGAGAGTGCTGCCTTCATTATGGTTTGATCATATTGACTTCAGAAACAACCTCATCCACGTAGCCCCTTCTTGGTGCTATCCTCTGTCCTTGGCTGAGAGTTTCTTTTGAGCTGCCGTCCCTCCACCAACATGCATCTAACACAGAAACCAATCTCAGCTGCAAGTCTGGTCAAGTCCGGGTAGTGGAATTGGGGCAATTCAGGGGCGGGGGGGGGGGGGGCGAGTGGGGAAATTCTCAGGTTATGCTCTCTCTCTCTCTCTTTCACAAAGCCTCAGGCCCAGGGTGGAAATGACTAATACAAGGTAAAGAGAGCCTAGAGCAAACTCAGACAAAAGGCCAAATGCTTTTTAATAGGTTACAAACGATTATGCAAGTAGATAATAAATAAGACAGCAACATGGAGAGAGAAAAAATGTGCACGCCCACAGTTTTAGAAAAGTTATTTTCTCTGCTTCCCCCATTAAGAGAGTAGAACAGGAAAAGTATCGCTGGCTGTGCTGTGGACCTTGACCATTTATTACCCAGAAGAATAGAAGTACTTGGGTGCACTGTCTGGGTGACATTTGTGCCCGACAGCAATCCATGTGATCCCCTCTATGAGCCATTGTTTGGGGTATATGTGAGGACAGTGATTGCACATATACTCCTTTCCTTGCTAAGGGAATTATACTTCTAGAGCAACATCACCATTGACAAACATGAAAATAAGATAATGAATCTGCAAATTGAACATCTTACCTGAACATATTGGTCTGGAACTTAAACATTGAGTCAATCATAGTATTAACTGACGTGACTAATAAATGTGAATTAGGTGAAGGTAATCTCTTCTGCAGATGACAATATTTACTGTATAAAACTTCATGATACCATCTTAACTTTCCCAGTGCTTCACCCATCCAGTTTCAGATTTCAAAGGGTTGCATATTCAACAGAGTGAACTTTTACCCTGAAATACTGTTCAATTATTCGGTGACTGCTGTTCGGAGAGTCTCAAAGTCCTTGCTGGGCTATGGTTCATGCATCTCACTGTTGCTCTCTGATAGAATTTATATTGGACTTTTTTTTAAAAAGACAGAACTCAACTACCTCATTAACTACCAAAACAGCACTAGTGACCCTTCTTACCTTGTGCTTTAATAAAACATTCTTTTCCAGAAAACATTTACCTACCGAGCAATCTTTCTCTGAGGTTTGAACGCACCCTGACTTGTCGTTTCGTACACAGCAGGCGGACTTATTTTCCTCTTGTCTCTTCTGGGTGATTAACTCATGCACTTGTGAGTCTTGCCTCATACAGGGAGAGAACTTTGCTCCAAGGTGGATTAAAGCCTCCTGTAACAGGAATAACATGTTACAAATTAATCTTAAGTATGGTATAAAGGAAAATATCGATAGAAGGGTTGCAATGCTCCTGCAGTCATTTCCACCTTCTTCCTCCCTCACCCCATCTATTGATTTTATTCTCCTTTTTGATTGCTTGCACCTATCGCCCATCTGATGCTATTGCCCAGCGCCTGCTAGTCTCCTTTCATCCCTTGGTCCACCACTCACCTACCAACCCCGGTCTCACTGCTCCTCTTTGAACTGGCCATCCTCCCTCTCCACTCTCAGTCCTGAAGTAGGTTCACTTTGTTGAGTTCCTCCAGCAATTTTTTTTCTTCCCCGGGGGGGGGGTTACCAGCGTGGAAATTTGGAGCAGCAGTTTAAATCAAGCCTCACCATGCTTGGGAGAAAATCCACAGCATTGCATGAAATTCACAAGTATACAACCCTCGACATTATTTCTGTAAGGAGCGCTGGACAAAGCAGTGACTCTCTGTCTTCTTACAGTAGACAAAGTTAAAGAATTTCATGTATGTTACATTCTAAATGTAGTATTATGTGACAATAATGGAACCTTTCCTTTGAATTTACGGAGTGATTTACTTTACAAACCAGAAGTGGACAAGTGTTTGTGTACAGTGATTAATGCACAGAATAATAAAATTACTTTCCAAAAACTTATTAAATTATGAGGAAAGATTGGGAGGGGGTCTTTATTTCTCTGGATAGTGGTGGAAATTGGAAGATAACCGGGGGGGGGGGGGGGGGGGGGGTAGACCTTGCATGGGCTAAGTCCAGAGTTATCTTCCAGGGTTGAACCTAATCCATTGTAGAATTCATTCCTCACAGGGAGTTTATTGGTTTGAGAGCAGGGTATCACCTCTGTTTAAAAGCAAGGCTATCTGAAAAGATGCCCCCAAATCTGTCTAAACCGGCACTTGTTCACCAAATTTGGCCTCTGCATTCAGAGATAGAATGCAAAATTATGTTTCTTTCTCACAATCGAAATGCAAGGGCTCTTGTTCCTCAAGGTTCTTCCTTGTAGAACCATTTAGATGAATCTCTTCCTCTTAATTCAAAGACCAGGTCAAAGTGTCATTCTCGGTTACTTCAAGGGCAACTTGCCACTAAAACAAGGTCTGAATGTCGCCAAAATGCAAATTTCTTGACAACATCAGTGAAACCAATTGAACATTGGAGGCCTTATGCAGTCCCCTCAGTTACATAAAATATGAAGTACAAGATCTGCTTCAAATAACAGAACTGTGTGTTTAAATACAAGCTCTTGCATTTTAAGCAAGTTATAATTCTTAATATACGTGTCTTGGAAGGATTGCTTGTTTATTTAAGAGAAGCTGCATTTTCCCTTCCTCTTATCAAAGTTCGGAAAATTAAAGGACAGACATCATAATATAAAATGTTGGTACCCTGAACAACGCAAAACACAAGCTCATTTTTCCCATTATTAACCAATGCTGTGCAATTTCATCCATCCTTACAGAAGTCAAATTAAAAAGCTCCAAGCAGAATTCAAACTCACTCACAGAGTTTGGTCCAATCCAGAAATTTTCTTGCTGCACAAATTTAACATTTTCATAGACACCTTTATTTCTTAAAATCTGGAGAAAGCAAAAAGAAAATTTTGATTTTCACAGTAAAAAAAACATGAAGCAAAGCCAGTCTAATGTAAAGTAAAAACAGAACCAACAGTAATAAAATACAACTGAATATTGTCAGAGGTAGGTCTGCTCCAGAGTGGGTCAGGAGAGAGCGCAGGGTCTACCAGTAAGAAGGACCCACCAGAATGAGCCAAGATGTGCTGATTCTTCAGTATCAGAGAATACCAAAGGCACCAGGAAAATGCAGTTCATTTTCACCTCGTACCAAAGCCTGAGGTGAAGGTTTCAGTGAGAGGTGGGCTGCTTTGGCGTGGATTGTGACCACAATTTAAATTATTGAACTGAGAACAAGATTCTTTTGCTGTTGATCAAATACTCACTGAATCTACAGTTTCATGTTGAGAAAATCCTATTGGAGCAATTCCATAGATGCAGACCGAAAGGCTAGTGATCAGAGTATGCACAAATGTAATCCAGTATGTGAAAAATGGCCTGAGAGGAAAAGAAACCCACAGTTAGTGAATGGACACATTGGTGCGAAGCAGCTGTTTAAACATCTAACAGTGCAGCTCAAGTGCAATTTAGCTCGCATCAAATTAAAACAAGGCAAGGATGCGGGCAAACATGGGGGACTATCGGGAAACGTGGTGGATCTTGAGAGTTGAGTGGCAGGGGCTCATTCCAATTGCTTGCTTATGCTACCCGTCTGACCGTGTTGAAATCACCATACCAACTGAGAGATTGGTGATTCAATAGGAAGGTATCATTCTTGGTGACTTAAAACACTTTAGCATGGGAGCTGAGCTATTATGATAAAATGTTGATGAATAATAAAATAGAACTGAGTGGAAGGCACTATAAATTGTAGATTCCGTCATGTTGGCTGGGAAATCCTGTGCAGGGACAACCGATTCTGAAGGACAAGGGAAGAAATATGAAAACAAGAGAAAGCTGCCATCAGAGGGAATAAGAGTAGAAAGATGAAACACCCTTTACTTATCCATATCTGTACCGAGTGGTGCCAGGACACTGTCTTCCCCTCAACCATCAGATTTCTGAATGGGCAATGAACCAAAGACCTCACTTTATCCTATTTTCTCACACTATTTTTTCTTCAAGTGTAATTTATAGTAATATTTGCATTCTAACGCTGCAGCAAAACAACAAATTTCGTGGCAATAAGTTCTGATTCTTCTGCGCAGTTCCAGTCTTTCAGCTGGAAGAAAAATATCATTAAGCTTGAAAGGGCATCAAAAAGATTTGCAAGAACATTACCGGGACAGGGGAGGATTAATTAGAAAGAGAACAGATATGCCAGAACTTTTTTTCCTTGAAGAATAGGAGGCTGAGGGTTGATTTTAAAATCATGAGGGGCACAGGGAAGTAAGTGTTCGTTTGCCCCAGGGTGGGGAAATCTAAAATGAGAAGGCATAGATGGAAGGTGAGAGGAAAGATTTAAAAGGAATCAGAGGAGCACATTTTTCACACAGAGGGCGGTGGGTAAATGGAACAAGCTATGATAGAGGAAGTGGTGAAAGTGGGCACAATTGTAACACTTAGCAGATGTTCAGACAAATAGATGGCTGGGAAAGTTTTGGAGAAATGTGTGCTGAATGCAGGCAAATATTCATTGGGGACATTGGGCCAGAGATCCCATTTGCGTATTTTAAACTCTACTTTTCCACAAAGCAACAAGTAATGAATGTGGGAGCGTAGAAAAAGGAATGTTGCCCAGGAATACTCCCTTAAAACACAATAACAGGCTATCAGATGAGGTAATATTCTATTGCAGGTATACCCCGCTTTACGAATACTTTACACAAGTTCGCTTTTATTGAGAAACCTGTGTTTGCTATCCAAAGTAAATTTCAATGGATTTTTCACTTTTTCGAAAATAGCCTTCAATAGTAGTGAATGGGTCTTCGCTTTACGCCATTTTGGCTTATGAAAGGTTTCATAGGAACGCTGTATTATCATAAAGCGAGGCATACCTGTATTTAAAAGCAGTTATAATAAAGCAAACTCATAACATCAAAATCATTTACGAACCCAAGTCAAACTCTCCTTACCGATGATCATCCATGTTATCTATTTGTTTCTTCACATAGCTGTCTATTCGCTTGCGGTATGTCCGATTTGTGAGCTTTCCCACCATCCCCAGTCCGTAGGGTCGCTTTTCCTTGGCAAGCAGTTTTTTGACTGGTATTGCAATACGCTGACCCCTCCTCTGTCCACTCACGCTCACCACCTCCTGCCTTAAGCGGACCTTGGGCTGAGGAGGTGCACCTTCTTTTTGCTTCCGCCAACCTCGCTCCGATGGGCTGAAAACAATCATCCGTAATGATTACTTTGTCTGGGTTACCATAAGTGTTTGCCTAAGTAACACACCTAGTTCTAGGAGAAGCTGCAACTAAGGATCACTCCAAGGGGATCAGCCATTTAAGACCAGATGAAGGAAATCTTTCTCTCTCAGAATTGACAATTTTTGGAATTCTTCCACTCCCTGGGCAATAGAAGTGGAGCCTTAAAAATATTTTAAAGGCAGAAGTAGGTAGATTCTCGATAAGACTGTGAAAAGTTACCACTTGTAGTTGAGCTCACAATCAGTTTGCCATGACTTTATTAAATGGTGGTGCAGGTTTGAGTTAAACAAGAAAGCCTGTAGATGACGGGATAGAGGGCGACACATAAACCTGTTGGAGAAACTCAGCAGGTCACACAGCATCTGCAGGAGATAAAGGGTAACTAAGGGCCCGGGCCCCTTCGTCACATATAACCCTGTATCTGATGAAGAGCCCAGGACTCAAACGTTGGTTACACTTTACCTCCTACAAATGTGGCATGACCTGTGGTGTCCCTCTGGCAGTCCTCCAGCGGGCCTGCAGTGGTCCTCCAGCGGGTTTGTGTATTGAGGAACAGGACAGTCTACTCTGCCGCTAATTCATATGCAAAAACATGCACCCTACACAAATGCAAGCATTTGCCAACCCAGGCACGCGTTTAGCATGTTTCAAAGTGCAACTTTCACATTTAATCAACTTGGGTCTTTTTTTTTCCCCCACAAGCAGGAGGTGAAATGTAAGATTTATACTTCAGAGGCATATTTAAAGCAAACTGTATTGAATGGATTTTAAAAATTACCATAAATGAAGAGGGATTTAACATTCTAATCGAAAATTTGGAACCGCTCTCCTGAAAATAATGCATCTGTTAAATTTGTTAACCTGTCCTCCATCACATCCATTGGATTGGAAAGTTTCTCGTCATGGATTGGCCTAACATTTCTGTCTTTGTACAAGTAGGCCTGGGCATATATTTAGTACAGGAAGAGAACTGAGGTGGTAGTGGCAGTGGAACACTGTGAGCAGCGTGAATGGGGGTTTTCCCATACTGATTGGCAGATTGCCTTTCCAATTCTTCAAATTAGTTTCCCTGACCAAATACCACCTGATTAAAGAGATGCCCATCTTGAAGAGAAAATGGCTGGCATCTCAAAGGTGCTGACCCCTATACGAGCACATTGGAATGGGGGACAGTGGTCAGTCGTCAAACCTGCAAACGCCAAGAGTCTAATGCATAGAGTTGAACCTCTTTAGTATTCAGAAAGTAGTTCAACTCTACCTGTTCCACCAGCACAGGACATCAATTCCTTTAATTGTCCTATTGATCTGGCTTTGCCGACCTTCTCGTTGAGAATTCCAGTGATTCACCACCCTCTGTGATTAAAAAAAATTCCCATCTCTCTTAGTTTTAAATGAAAACCTCTCCAACTAAATGCATCACCTCATTGGGGAATCTCTGCTGCTTTAGCCGGAGGATGGTGATTCTGTGGAATTTGTTGCCACAGGCAGTTGTGATCATTGGGTGATTTAAGGCTATTGATTGGCCAGACCATCAAACGCTACAGGGAGAAGGCCGGGCAGTGGGGCTGAGTGGGATTTCTGTACTTGCGTCTTATGGTCTCCGGCAAGATTCTTTCATTAGTGGAAACATATAGACATCTCCCTCGTCCTGCGCCTAAAGATCCTGCGCGTTTCAATAAGATCTCCCCTCAGTCTTCTAAACTTCAAATAAAGGTTTAATTTCTTTAGCCACTCATGATTTAATTTAATGGAGAGGTGAGGGGCGGGGGAGCAGAGTGAGAATGAAATTTAATTCAACCAACATTTTTCCCCTGAAAACTTTCCTCTCATATTTTTGGAAGGAATAAACACAATACTCTACTAAATCTATTGAATATGAAATGGTATACATTGGGACAGACAACAGTTAGCCATTGTCTCTCCATCCAAATCCAAATTGTATATTTTTATATCATTTTAATGAGAAATTATCGAAATGTATGATGCAACTATAAGAAAATGGAAGAAAATATATTTTTCTGATCGGCTTTTTACCTTTTACATTTGGAGTTAATCTTCACAGCTACTCATTAGTCAGAATTTTCTATTCCACAAAGCTGACAGAAAAGCTAAAACAACTTACAGCATTAGGTGACTTTTCTCAAGTTCACTTTTGTCCAAGGCACTGCCGGTCAGATCAGACTGATCCAGGGAATTGCCTTCG